>NW_026055121.1:600000-1011806 GCF_022829205.1 Neoarthrinium moseri | reverse complement strand
GGGATATGCTTCTTGTACAATGGTTTACGACGTACGAAAGACTTGGGTAGTTTCTAGATTGTACGATGGATATTTCACGGACATAATTGGTTCGCGGGGGTTTTGGGACGATGCATGATGTGGCGTTCTACGAGATTACGGCTTATGGGATAATGGGTTAAGACTTACGACTCTATGAGAATGACACCATTCGACTAATAGAATTGTCGCGATTTTATGGGTTTCAGCACTCTCGAAAGACTGTCGCTTTACCGAGTGAGCTGAGCCAAGACTCAGATTGACATCGCTATATTTACAGCTCAGACGTTACGAGCCTTCCCCGTCGCAATTTAGCGGTGTTTATGAAGTTGAGCGTTCTATGGAGCTTACTTCTATTCCTACCATCATGCCACGGCGGGTTCGTGTCAACTGACCGAGAAGAATGTTTTCATGATCGCACTTCAATACGAGCTACAATATTTACATTCATCTCAAAGAGGCATGGTGAAAGCGCACCTTGACTGATTGGAATGAGTTCAACATTTATTCTAGAAAATGCAGCCTGAGGTCCTGTGAGCCCCTCCTATGTCTTTTGAACGCCATCCCTCTATCTACATGTACATGAAAACAGACTGGCGACTCCCTGTTCCATGAATGTTGATTTGATTCTACTAGCTCCGCCCCGTCTGGAGGAAGGCCGTCTTCCTTATGGTCGTTAAAATCATCTGATGTCATCGTCGTCGCGTACACCGCAGCCACCCAACTCTAGTGAGCACAAAAATCAAGACATCTCTCCTACACTGGTCGCCACTCCGATGCTTGGCCATGTTGTTTACACCTGATGAGATACACACGAAAAGGTCGCTTCCGGTGGTGATGATGCGAGGGAGGAAAAAAGTGTGAGAAGACACAGTCGCGAGATCATTTGCTCTTCAGGCCAAGAATGCGGCCAAGTGATCCGCCTCTTTTGCGTCCCAGGCTCTGGGTTCCGTCGCTTCCCACTTGGACTTCCGGAGCCTTTTTGTCGCCACTGCTGCGCTTTTCGCTCGCACTCTTCTTGTGATTGATGTCCCGACTGCTCTTTTTGTGCTGCAAGCCTCGTGCCAAGCGTTTCGCAAAGCCATTCGAGTCTCCGTCGCGCTCGTTATCCGAGTCAAGCTCGAAGACTGAGACAATCCTATCCAGTGGTGGGCAAGAGTGCTGCAAACCGGGCATGTTTGGCAACTCGGGTACCGGAGGAGCAGCCGAAGTGGGAAGTGCGAGTCCCCGTATGTTGTGAGCAGATGCTGACGGGCGAAGCTTCGGGGCTGTATCAATTGGAGAGACAGGCATTGATTGTGTTTGTTGGCCACCAAAGCTCGGTGATGTTGGTGACAAACCGAGGGCTGAGTAGAGGCTCACATTGGATCTACTGGGCTTCAGATTCGCAATGGATTTGCTGCCCTTCAGTCGTCTTTTTGCAGTAAGGGACGACTCAGGAGTGAGAGACGAAGTACGGGGTGGTAGGATGGTCAAGCGAGGCGGGATTGGCGAGGGTTTCGGATAGACCGAGTAAGTCACTGGGGCCTTTGCAGTCTTCTGTCGCGAAGGTGATGATCTTGGCAGTGGCCACTGCGTAGACATGGACTCTTGAACGTCTTGTCCGGTGATGGTAACGGCGTCATCTTCGGCTTCTGCTGCCTTTGATGTGTAATAGTCGATGGTGAAGAAGTCAGATGTGTGTGATTGAAGGACGCTTGAGCTTTGGGACTTCTGTATCGGCGGCTGTCTAACCACCCTTGCCGGCCAGAAGCTATCCCAGAGCTCACTGGCGGAAGTGTTGTATTGGTAGTCGTCGTCCACAGAAACTTCAGAATCTGAGGCATCCGTCATGCTCGGCATAGAGCCAGCAGAGTTCAACGACGACCGGCTGTCAACCGACTCATGTTTGGATACCTGGACCTCCGGCCTTGGGTATGAGAAATTCGTTCGGAATTGAGGTTGACCGATCATCCCATCTCGTCGGTTAGTGCTCTCTAACCTCTGTCCAGCCATGACGCTTGTTGTGTCCTGATTATAATCCCACAGAATGGGGTCATCTCGATGAGAGAACCAGGGAAGCTTTGGTGTATCCATGATCGCGATGAACTTGAAGATCTATTGAGATCGCAGATCAGATCTCAGCCCGTATGGTAGGAAACAGAGGTTTATAGGAACCTGCAGAGTTGGTGTGGGTGGTCGACCAAGACAACGAGAAGGTCGAGCAGGGATGAGTATTGGATGCCAGGGTGGAGCAAACGAGATATATGCCTGGCCCCCGATGTCCCTCCTCCCGAGTTGAACGAGACAGCGGGGAAGTGGAATCTGTAATCAAGATCAACAGGGAAATGATAGACAAGGAATTCCCTTGTGTGCCTAGGCCGGGAGGGGGCTTGGAATCAACAATGTTTGTGCAAAATGCATAACATCAAGGGAGATTCCAGTGCCTCACCCCTCCAATTGTCTCGATCAGTCTGCCCTTCCCAAAAGACGTGCTTACGCCACTCAGAGCGGAATGCGTCCCTGCAGCTGCTTGCTTGAGAAGCAAACGCTGGTCCCCCAATTGCCTCTGGTGAGATATGACGAGGCACCCGGGTGGTGGCGTGGTCCAAAAAGAAAATGTGACCTCGCACTTCTGTTTCGTCTCAGCTGAAGCAGACCTCAGGCACAGCGCACACTCAACTCGGCGCAGCTAGAGTACGAACGACCAGAGCCGATTGCAACAACAAGCGCCAAGACTGGGTCGGGTGTCGGGAAGAATGTGTCGGGAGGTCCATCTCAGCTCCCTCATTCCAGCCGCCACGAGGGTCTTCGGGCCTTCCGATCTGACCCATCTAGACACGCTTGAGCCCTTCGAAGTAATGGATCATAAGTTGAGTAGGGGGTGGGGTAGAGAGGGAAACAAATCGCGCTTGGCCTATAAGCTTCGCTAGAGTCTAGACAAGCATTGACGCACAGCCGCGTCTATAGTCGCGCTTGAGTTTTTCGTTGGACCAAGGTGCATATACTGGGCTGGAAGTAGGAAACTTTGTGTGTTCCTGAGCTTTACATTAGAGCGCGCATATTCACTGAACCACTACTGCGAGGAAGAGGGGCATGGACGAGTATGTTGTTCATAAATACCCTCTTTGGAGCCGAAAGCACCGAGACCGTCGAGACAGCCGACGTCACCGAGGACACCTGTATGTTGCACTTGTGTGGTGGATTGGCACAATCGCGCCGGCATTTGTGAATGCCAAGCACTGTACCTGAATGCATACCTAACCCCTGCGGACTCAGAAAACAGCCGATTGTCGTAAGCTGCTGAGTGATTGTTAGCTCATGCAAGATCCGATCAAAAAGGGACATTCCCGTTTGTCTTGGAGGTCGTTTGGGAGGGCAGTACCCCGACAGCAGGTTGAAAGCACTGCATTGCTCATGCGGCGGCCCATCAAGGCGCAATTCAATAGCCCGGATGTCACAGCCCTGATTGAGATATCTGATCTGTTTTTTTTTGTCGGTATTTCTTGCCGTCGCATGCGCGACCTCAGTCCGAACACCGACCTGTCAGGCAGTCCACGGTATAGTACAGGGATGTCCAGACCACAGGGCACACGCTGCCCGCGTGCCCTGGCAGATCTGTGTAGGAGAGGCCTGAGGAGCACCGCGCATCCCTGACGACTTTGCCGTACGCGTTCTGCAACCTGTGCAAGCATACGCGATGAATAATGAGAACGGGAAATCTCCGCACTCGTTTCGATCGCCAGGTTTCCAACCCCAGGTCTCCAGCTACTACCAGGGCAGTGGTGCCGGGGCTTCCGCCATGCAATGGGACCCCTCCCCTGCCTCCCTCGGAACGCTTCCTGCATGCAGAATCAGCTGGATTTTGGGATTTCATGACCAATGATAGACCCAGTAGATCGCCTTTCCCCCTCATCAACTGGACCCGAAACGGCGGTCCTGCAGGGGTAACGCCCTGGCTAGATGGGCTAGCTCAACCGTCATCCCAACTTATGCAACCACTATAGGCTAGCTGTCAATCGTTGAACGTCTTGGACGCTGAACGTTGCAAAACAAAATATCCCGCATGCGTGCTGAAACTGTCGTACCTCTGCTGCGCTCTTTTTGTAAGTCCGCTTTGCAGTAGTTTCCCAGGAAAATTTTCTCAAAACCTTGTGCCATGTTGTATAACTGCATTCGGGATAGGTCATTTTGCATATGTGCAATGTTAGCCAATTCATTCCACCTGCTCCTGAGGCGAGGGACGTGATGGGTCTTTGCCGTTGTTGGATCCACCGATTGGGCCCTTCTTGATGAGGCACTTCGTCAGCAGCTGCTATGTAGATGAAATTTCGGTTCATCCGAAGTTCCGAACGAAGCGAATCAGGCGGCTTGTCCTTTAGGAACTACGTTGTGGCTATACAGGTGCAGTGAAATGACAAAACACTGTTGCAGCACACACCACAATGAGAGCGAGAGGGCGAGTGCCTTTGGTTTGCCAACTTTAGCTCCGGGAGACCGCTATAGCTCCGCCTAATTGAACTGGCCACTTTTCAGTGGAACTTACAGCTCGTGCCAGTGGGGCGCAAGTTGAACGATACTCCCATTGACAGACGCCAAGGTCTCAAAATCGCGCTTTTCGGCCCAGCTTCCGAGCACATAAACTTCGAGCAACATGTCAAAACCGCGTATTTAGATCAAGAGGTGCGTGGACTTGACGAGCTCATTTCCTCCAGAAGCTACTGTCGGGGCCTGGCATGAGGAAAATCCAATGTCCCTGCTTTGACTGCGCGCACCTTGGCTCGAGCTTCCCGTTTCCCGGCGCCTAACTGTACAGGAACCTTGTCTAAAGTTTACGTATAACCTTACAACATCAAGGAGGTATTTGGGTGGTATGGATGTGCGAGACCACTCGTTCTCGCCATTGTTGTTGTTGTTGTTGCGGTGTTGTCAATGATTCATCTGACAATCTCAACTGAACCAGTCTCGCCAAAACGGGGTTGGTGGCAGATTTAGTGACCCCCGAGTTCAGTCTCAGTCATACCTTGGTCTTCGCCCGCAAATCTGGTCCAGACCTGTCTCACCCGTTGAGATACCTGGCGTGTTGCTGTGTTGTCATTCGTTGTTGGTTCTCCTAATCGTAACGGGCGGCTTTGAGATCACACTCCTGAGGGGTCTCTACGGCGACCGACGTCGACATATTCAAGCTTGTTTGTTGGTAACCGTCGTTGGCGTCGGTGACCTGTCAATTATGGAGCTTCCCGACACGCTCCCCCTGAAGCATTTCGTGTTCCCGAATTAAGGAGCTGAAAAAGTTGATCTTTGATATATGCTCCGGACGGTCTAATTCATTCATAATTCTCCTTGCGTAGATCAGCATCAGAGAGCTTGTAATCAGGATAGGTTTGAGAGACATGCCAACGCCGAATCGGCTGTGCAAGATATGTCGAGTTGTTCGAAAGCTGCCATGAGAACTCCTCACATGAGGTTGGACACAGACAGAAGATGCGTGCACATGGAGTCTTGACTGCATGATAGACGTGACAAGGGTCACCAATCCAGTAAGGGCCTGTGCTCAAATCTCAATTTGTCCAGATCCGGTGCATTAGGCCTCAGCATATATATCAATCGCCAATGACGCCCGCGAGTGTGTCCTTGCCTTATTCTATGCCTACCGTATGAAGAGTCAAGTGTCACGGTCCGCTGTGCACTTCTGATTGGACTTGATCACTTGGATCCGTGCGTTACCAAGGCTGCTTGTTCATTGGCCAATGGCTTGAGCTCCTCCAGATCGGAACCACCATCCATCCCGAGGTCTTTGTCCTACGGGCAGCAGAGCTCCAGTCTGGGGGCGATGAAGTCATATGTTTATTGGCTGGAGAATCATTGGGTTCACCGCAATTGAAAGGTACTCTCAAGCTGCAGACAGCATCTACGCCTCTGTATTATAGCATAGTTTGTCATTTTCAGCAGTTCAGAATTTCCCCCCTTCCCTCCGAGCTGTCTGTTCTGCCATCTGGGCAACCTGGGATGACCTTGTCGGTCACGTATCGCCGACCCATTGAGGCGGCCTCATCTCCATCCCGCCAAACGCCATTCATTGCCAGCCACTGCTTTCTGCAGCCTCAGAAGAAACCTTGCACCGCAAAATTGAACGATCGACTCGGACCTCAGCTTGGGCTCGGGTCTGGAGCACAGACTATCTGTGGGGGTCTTTCAGCACGGCAACTGACCAGACCAACTTGCAAGATCCGCTGTCAGCAAGACCCCCTTGCAAGATTCCTCAGATGCTACGACCCAGGCCATTGGCCTCGCGTAATGCGGTTGGCTGAATTTAGCGTGAATGTGTGGACTGCCAACGCACACTTACATCCGACATTCTTGCTTGACCTTGCTCCTTCCCATTATTGGGTACCAGGCGTGCTGCCCTGGTTGAGTGCACCGCTCTCAGTTGCAACAGTCTGGTGTGGTTCTGGTGGGGGCCATTGACTTCACGACGCGGCAACAGAGTGCAGAGGGACAGACGCCTGGCACCGCTTGGTGGACTTGAATGCTTCAGTGTGCTTTTAGATCATTGTTTTAGCATGTGTGTGCACGTATAGTCGTAGTAGAAGGTCTCATTGTGCTAAGCGAATTGGTCGGCTTGAGCTCGGATGAGACAAGGCCGTCTCAAGGCAGAGCTTTTGGGGGGACCCTGGAAAAGTGTAGTATACTCCAGGATCATGAAAGTAACCGTACGGTGCGTTTCCCGTCGAAACCAGCTTACGCCATGGATCCCTTCTCTAGGCAAAGGGGACCAACACGAAATAGTAGAGCTGAGCCGTCTATTAGTCTGGTGGCAGCCATTGGGCCGTGCGGTGCGAGGAAATCAGCCGTTCCTCCGCGGCCGCCAATTCACCTGGGCCTGACAATTCTGCAGCAACTCTCCCTCGCTCAACCAGAGCAGCTGTCACATTGTGAAGCCATTGGGATGCGCGCGCCAGTCTGATCAGTCACGCAGCTCCCGCGACCCAGTCCTGCGACCTCGTTCGTCCCAATTGCCTGATCCCGCGGGTTTGGCGGCGCGGGCGCTGTCGCCCACCAGGCCGCTCCGCGGTGGTGGTGAGTCGGGCTCGGCGTTTGGGAGGCAAGCACGGCTGTGATACCGACGAAACAACATCGCGGGTTTCCTTTGGGCTGCCTCCCGCGCGCGCAACAGGCGCATCGTGCGATCAGTCACATTGCCCGTTCTCGACAGTTCTTGGTTGGCCCGAGGGGACCTGACCCGCGTTGGGCCCTCTCGACGGTGCTGAGTTGCCCAGCCATCTGGATTTCCACGCCGGCCCAGCCTCCCGCTTTCCATGACCGAAACCTGCGCAGGGTACCAAACTCAGCACCCACTTCACGCACACTCTGGCGTACCTTGCTGCCCGGGTTCTTCGTTGTGCTCACTGCGAATCTGTTGCAAACCTTCACTCGCTGGTTTTGGCCGGCTATCCTTGATCTCGCACACTGAGAGCGCCGCCTGCGCGAAATCGGACACGTCACTCCCAGAGCCGGCCTTGGACTTGCTCAGCTCCGGACAGCTCCCCAACAGGATCGTCTGAACAACCACCCATTACCCGGCGCCTCTCACCACGCGCGTGGTGAACTTTCAACTTGTCGTCTTCAGCTCCCTTCTCGGCGGCAGGCAACGCAGCGGCAAAGTTGTCGGAACCAATTCCCCAGCCATCTTCTCACGACCGTCACGACCCTAACGACCCAGCAACTCCCACCCTACACCAGCGCCAGCAGCGCCGCCTTTCGCAACCTACTCCTCCGCCTCGAGCTCACTCTCAGACGCCCGGGCAACGATCTACTCCATCTTCGCAACACCGCCTGCGTCGGACGCCCAAGTTCTCCGCTTCGCCGAGCCCAAGGCCCGAGGAACAGCAGACCCGGCACCCACAATCGCAACCTCATACGCCCGCAAAGGTCACTGTCACTCTTGGTCCCCGGGGTCAGTATATATTAGCCGGTGCTGCGGACAAAGGTAAGGCACGAGCGCGACCACGCCGACCCACGCGACAACTCTCTCAGGATTTGAGCAGTGAGGACAACGAGGACGAGTCTCCTTCCTCGCAGCGTTACAAGACCGAGGTCGACGCGCCCGAGCCCGAGGCCGTCCTCCGCATTTCAAAGCGCACCCACCGCGCCATCTTGTACACGCTTGAGGAATTGCTACGTGGTCCGAATAAGCTCAGCTCCGACCTTGTTGAAGAAACCGCCTCAATGGCCGATTTAATGGGAGGTGGTATACCTACCTCCAACGACAATGGCGCGTCTTCCTCGAGAATACCGGCCGTTCGACCTCCCGGCGGTTCACCATCCGGGATTAGAGGTCCCCGAAAGATCATGCAAGAACGAGCAGCCCGAGAAGCGAGACAACGCGAGGAACGAGAACGCTTGGAGCGCGAGCATGCCGCCGAAGATGCTCGCTTGCTCGAGGAAGCAAACAGAAGAGAAGCGGAGCGCAGAGCAGCAGCTGCTGGCGCTGGTAGAACTGGACCGGGATCTGTGCCTGCCGGCGCGGATCCTGGCTCTTCAACAAGACGACCTACAGTCGGTAGCTCGGGTCGACCTGGTGCTGATAACGGCGCCCATCCAGGATCGTCTCGCGCAGCCGGTACTCAGGCACAACCTGCGCAGCGCCAGACGACCGTGCCGCCTCAAGGCCCCGCGGTAGAGAATACAGCAGCTGCACCATCAGGGACCCATCAGACTGCAGCTGCATCAGACCCGGTAGCTGCAGCGGGCCGTGGTAGGAACTCGTTCCCGCATGCATTCGAACGTTGGGAGACCCTCTCGGCGCACTGGGAAGGCTTGACCAGTTTCTGGATACGCAAACTGAAGCAGAATGCGGATGAGATCAACAACGATCCTGTATCTCAGCAACTTGCTCGTAACGTGACAGACCTCTCATCGGCAGGCGCAAATCTATTCCACGCCGTCGTAGAGTTGCAGAGACTTCGCGCCTCTTCAGAGCGCAAATTCCAGCGCTGGTTCTTTGAGACGCGCGCTGAAATGGAGCGCAACCAGGAGGTCACCGCAATGCTAGAGGTAGCGTTGGAGGAAGAGCGTCGCAGCCGAGCGCAAGCGATCCAGGAAGCCTTGGAGCATGAGCGCGGCAACTCCAGGATACAGAAGCAGCTAGGTGAGATGCGCAAGGAGTTGCAGATATCGAAGGAAGAAGCCCGCCGTGCATGGGAGGAACTCGGCCGACGAGAGCAGGAAGAGCGAGATCGTACTGCATCTCTACAGTCAGGCCAGCCCACCATAGTTGGCGGCGTCCAGGTTGTGCCCATGACGCAGGGTGTCAGTCGACACAGCAGTCGTCGCGATCCCCAGGCCTATGCTCCCACAGAGCCTGACTACAGTCAAGCTTCGGGCTCTCGACCAGAGTACACCCAAGCACCCGCCGTCCAACCCGTCACCGCATCGTCATCCGGGGGTGCCTCTTCGCATCAAGCACCGGCAACTGTTCATCACCAAGGCAGCTATGGTTCCGAAGGCACCTACAGCGAAGGTGAGTACACAATCGATGCGCAGGGTAATTTTGTCCGAGACTCTCGGGGACATATGATCCCTTTCCGCGCTCCCGTTTCAGACAATGGTTCTGACGATGGACTAGAAGAGTTCGAGACCCCTGGTGCTCAACCCGCCGGGCAATACCCGACGACTTCTGGTGCGCAGCCTCAGTACCCTCCCGCCGCAGATTATACCGGCCAAGGTTACAGTTCGGGGTGGGACAATGCGCGCCACCACCACCCTACTCGCCTGAGTGACGTTCTCGAGGAGGAAGAGGAACGCAGCCGTACGAGCGCGAGCCAAAGCCAAGTCAGCCGCGGCTGATGGCAGGCTGAGGCAGTCTCCCGCTGACTCTAGCTACACTTATATCTGTCGGACTGACATATCACACTACGCCTCCGGAAAACCCAAGTCGAGGTCAGGCAATATAACTTTCTTCTGGGATGTCACATTTGCCATCGCATGATGATACTGGCAGCCATGTATGGGATGCATTCTGTCCGGACCAAGTACAAACAGAGAGTCCTTGCCAAACCCGACTCGGCTGGGAATTTGATCATGTGTGAGTTTTTTACTGTCAGTACCTGCAAGATTTCGCTCGGTATGAGAGCCATACTACGCAGCGGAGCATCGCGAGGCGTGAAGGGATTAGTTCGAGTGGCATTATAGTATTCTGCTGTTTATACGCGAAGGGTGACAAGACCGGACGGCGAAGAAAACGGTTTTCTGTTTCATGGAGGCATTTGGCGGCATCATCGCGAAGGCAGCGGCATCGAGTTGGGCTTTTCTTGTTTCATTTTTTTCTTTCTTTTCAGACTGGCACGGCATTGCTTGATATTCCTCTTCTATTGCGTGCATATTTGGCGGCCAATTCTGTCGGGCGTCGAGAGAAGAGGCCACAGGCAAAGGAACAAAGGCACCAGACACGGAATCAATTCTGGCGGGTAATGACGAAAGAGACGGATAGATTAGAATGACAGCATTCTGCACATCTCATGTCTCTGTTACTTGTATTTGTAGAGATTAATAATTGATCCTGAGGCGCGAGTGGTCCTCGCGTCACTCTCACACCCGTTCCTGCGTCGCCTGAGGTGACTTGTGTCTGCCCTGGTTGGCGCAGTTGTTGAAGCAAACGTGGCCAATGGCTTGTGTCGTGGCACTCGAGCGACAGAAACTCACGTCAGCAAGATAGGAAAGCCCCCCTTATATAGTTCTTCAAGAATACATCAATCGTGCGCAATGGCGGACAACATTCACTTTGAAGTGAACGGGCATTTCGGTCCTGGTGACGGATGACGTTGAGCTCGGATGTGGCTTGGGAAGCTCCGCGTGGCGCCAGCTCGACCCAAACTGTCCCAATTGGAAATTTGTTTCTGGGCACCGCCGACAGCTTCAGAGCTCGGACTTTGGCCAGTCTTACGATCATCATCAGAACCAACGTCCTGGATTCGCCTCCGAGACCGCACCTCTGCCACTCCTGTTGAGATCGATCGATCGATCGCAAGCCATGTCACGGTCGATTGCGCCCTCGTCGGCGCTCCTGCGTTCTGTGTTCCAGTCCCAGAGCCGCCAATGCCGACGCTTCCTATCCACACAGCCCGCAGCCCCCAAGCGGCCGACGCCCTCGAATGTATGGACTTCTGCCCACCAGCAATGTCTGCGCGCAAGGAACCAGAACTGCGAACAGCGCCGCTTCAAGTCCCGGACGGTGGAGGAGGCCAAGAGCAGATACCGGACGGGACCTTTCTCGTGGAAGGCCGGCATTCTCTTCGTCCTCACCAGCGCAGGCCTGGTCTGGTACTTCGAGCACGAGAAACAGCGCATGCAGCGCAAGCGCATCGCCGAGGCCACCAAGGGCGTAGGCCGGCCAAAGGTCGGTGGAGACTTTGAGCTGGTGGATCAGAACGGGCGCCCGTTCAGCAGCGAGGAGATGAAGGGGAGGTATTCTTTGGTAAGTTGCTTGCATTGCTCTTCACTGCTGTGAGAAACTGGTCTCTAACGCCTGGTGTAGGTCTACTTCGGCTTCTCTCACTGCCCCGATATCTGCCCCGAGGAACTCGACAAGATGGCCACCATGTTTGACATTGTCGAAAAGGAGAACCCCGGCGCTGTCCTCCCCGTCTTCATCACCTGCGACCCCGCGCGTGATAACCCCGAGGTGCTCAAGACATATCTGAGCGAGTTCCACCCTTCCTTCATCGGCCTGACGGGTACATATGACCAGATCAAGAACGTTTGCAGGCTTTTCCGCGTCTACTTCAGCACGCCGAGGGACGTCAAGCCCGGCCAGGACTACTTGGTGGATCACAGCATTTACTTCTATCTCATGGATCCCGAGGGCGACTTCGTCGAAGCTTTGGGACGGCAACACAGCCCGCAGGCTGGTGCTAAGCTCATACTAGACCATACCAAGGACTGGAAGGCCCCTGCAAGACAGTAAGGACGGGCCGATATTTCGGCAAAGAGGTATTGGACGACTCGGGTCAGCCAAGTAGTACGACTGTATATTTGTCTGTAGAATAATGTATCATTCACACAAGACGCACATTTTCTGCTTCAGTTGCCATAGCCGCAATCCCGCTAGCCGTGCAAAGTAACTGTCGGTGATTATCTGTCGCCCGTGCGTCTTGTAAGCTGTGAAGGAAGGCCTAACTTTGCAGGACTTGGCCTGCTATTGATACGCAAGCGGCCAAATCCGCGAATACCAACCAAATTCCGAGTTATGGCGCGCACCAGAACGCGTTACAACGGTCCCAGCCCGCAGATCCAGTATCCCATCCACGAACAGAGCCAGTCGCGCTTGTTCGCTCTGCCTTTGGAGTTGCGCTTGATCATCTGGCGTCAAGCGCTCCTGGACGGGGCTGATGCACAGCACATCGCCCTCCAATCGAACCCATGGCAGCACGACGCTCCCGTTTTCGCGCGGTATGCTTGCCGCCAGACTCCTGACAAGGCTTTCCTGTCAAATCACTCCAAGGTGAGCAGCTGTACGTGGCGTGTCCTATGTTTTGATCTGTTCATGACACAGGAGACTAGGACTGGCAGTGGATGATGCGGGACCATGAACACAGGGACGGACATCTAGGCTGCGGCCAGCGGGCTTGGGAGCAGTACCCGCCGCTCAGCTCCCCCATGGGCCTGCTCCTGGCGTGCAGGCGGACTTACGTTGAAGCGGTTGCCATAGTGTACGCACGCATCTGCAGGTTCGACGCCAGGGAGCTGATGCACTTCCTGGACGAGCTGCCGCCCTGCACGCTGCGCAACAGGATTACCGAGCTCGAGCTCTGGGTCAGGCCCGGCGTCCTGTGTTACCTCGAGGTCGCGGCTTTGGAGGACTCGGACCCAGGCGTCTGCTGGCCTGAACAGAGGAGGGACTTCGATTCCGTCTGCAGGAAACTGGCCGCGATGGGTGCCCTGAAGTGGCTGCGGATCTCGTTCGACGAGCTGAAAGTCCCATCGCAGGAGCCGGGGAGCCCCCCACCCGCTACCTTTTTCTGGACGGACGAACGCAGGGTTGCGCACAAGGAAGAAGGGTGGCTCCACAGCGCGGCGTTGATCAAGGGCGTGGAAGACTTTGAGGTCTCCATCAACGACGTCGATGAGTATGCCGAGGAGTTCCTCGAGGAGTGGGATGACGGGCTAGGCGGGACGCTGAGAGTTAGGAGAAGGAGGGAGCCGGCGTGGGTCTATGGCTGGGCAGATTTGCTTAAGGGGGGTATCAATGTTTTGGACAAGGTTTGCGATAAGTATTCTCGTCCTTTGCAAAGGGCAGATCGCATGTGATTCACGGTGCTCTCTTACGAAGATGCAAAGCGGGCAAAGTTTGTATTCTGTCTGACAGTTCTGCTCGAAGGCTAGGTAGAAGCCAAGGCTATGAAACCCGAGTGAGCAAAAGACTTTACCCATCACAGGTCAACTCCTTACTTTGACCACGACAACATCCTCGTCTTTCGGACAGGAGATGAGATTTCCCCCTTCCTCAGATACTATACGAAGCGAGTTTCTTCAATATCTCAATATATGGGCAAAGCAGATGAAATGTGTGATCATTCTGGCTCTTCCGTGGGTATGCATGGTTGTTGAGCTTAACAGGGTTACACTATCAATGGCGCGCGGAAATTGTAGAGGCTACCCCAGAGCATACTTTGGTTTTTCAATGAACATGAAACGGAATGGTGGGGAAGAAGTTACTGGCGTTCAACATAGAGGAATGTAGGTGTCAGACAAACTATACCGAACAACGCATCCAGTGATAGCAATGGCCGGGCCACAGGCCATCCGTGATGAGCCAATGACGAGGAGCATTGTCACCAGGTCTCGGGCGGTTGGTGCCACTTTGAATCCTTGCCCCGGAATGCTGTCGGCGCCAACCATTATGCGAACTCCTGCTCAGCAGACTCTGTAATAAAATCATTGCCTATTGTTGCAAGACTGTGAGCAGATCACGCTAGAATTGTTACATCTGACGCTGAAGCCTTGTTCTTGTTGTTTTCTGAAGATAGCTCTCACCATGTCTAGTCAAGCCACGTGGGTGACCGGGATCGAAGGCAACTTTCTTCTGCATGACGCAGTATTGAAATGTATGTTAAACCCCCCAATGATAAGCCATTATAAACATGTGTTTGACGAACATACGCCAAAGTACTGCCAGAGGGGACAGAGGTTATCTCTGCGTTCTCTTCTGGCGTTTCTGCCTGGTCAAAGACAGCCAAGGTTTCTGTCGTGCTACCCAACGGTAGTTTGAAGAGATACTTCCTCAAGGTATGTCAAAGACCGGCGGCGGGGGGTTACGAGCTACTGCTCAGATGATGGCAGTGTGTGTCGGGGGAAAGCGCAAAAGCCTTGGTTGAAGGGGAGTACCAGTCCGCCTACGACATCAATCAAGTGATGTCCGACCTCGTGCCAAAGCCGATTGGCTGGGGCAAATATCGTAGCGGAGATACACAGGTGTATTTCTTTCTGGGAGATTTCCATGATATGGACTTTTCTTCTGCTCCTGAGCCAGCACAATTCACGGCCAGGATTGCGGAACTTCATCGAAAAGGTGTCTCGCCTAACGGCATGTTTGGATATCCGGTGCCCACCGTCATCGGCATTATGAAGAGAACAGTGACGTGGGAGACGAGCTGGGCCAAGTCTTTCACTCATCAGCTGAACGATGCCATCGGATATGATAACCAGACGAACGCTCCATGGCCCGAGTATGATGCTGCGTGTAAACAATTGATCGATGCAGTCATCCCTCGATTGCTAGGGACTTTGCAGTCCGACCGCCGCCATATTATCCCGGTGTTGATTCACGGTGATCTTTGGGAGCGAAACGTCGGCACTGATAGAGAGACTGGGAAAACAATCGTCTTCGACCCCGGGTGTACTTATGCGCACAACGAAATGGAGTTTGGGACTGTAAGGAGATCATCGACCGCCGTGGTTCTCTAAGTACTAATTATGTCTATAGTGGCGTTGTTCTTGGGCATTCCACTTCAACTCACTAGATTACATGAAGTCCTACCAGCATCATATCAAGCCTTCCGAGCCGGCGGACGAGTTCGACGATCGCAATCGCCTCTATAGCATATATCCGTACCTCATCGAGTCTGCTGGCCATGCAGGAAGTGCCTCTAGACAACTGTACGTAATGCCTTTGATTCAGCGTGTAATTGGTGGGCTAATTTCTCTACAAAGTGCTTATAACGACCTGCTGTTTCTCTGCGAAAAATACGCTCCATTAGCCAGTCTCGACAAGTATAACCCGAAGATGGACATTAGCGTCACAGGCGCGCATGTGCCATTTGTTGTGAAACAACTGGAGTGATCAGCAGTAGACACCCCGAACCGTGGAGTCATGCTCTGCATGCCATTCAAGTTCGCGTCTGTGCCGAGGTGAAGCGGTCTAAGTTGCAAAACATCAATGCTGTCTTGAAATATTGAACTGTGGCCAAGCTAGTCACAACCGTTCGATATGAGCTTCAGGTGCTAGAAGACTACTGCCATCAATGAGCAGGAGGCATAAAATGGTTGATCTTCATCTAGTCAGCGACGGGCGGATAGTTACTTATAATCTGAGGGTCCAGGGAGAAATCAATAAAGTAGAACTGTAAGCCACGCTTGAGGGTAAAATGTGCTGCCGTTCCATGTGCAAATTGGCGGTTCAGAGACAGTGGGCCCCACCACCTCCAGACTTGACCTCCGGATAACCGTGCGGCAGCACGTACCGTACCTCCGTCGTTGACACCTTGAAGCTCCACTCTCCCTCTGGATCGCGTAAATAGGGGACGCCCTCGCCGAGAAGATTCAACCGAATTGCGGCAGCATGATCTTGAGGTGAATCAGTCCTATTCTATCCACAATGCCGGCCGCGACACACTTCTCCTTGTCCGGTGCCCGACTGCTCAGTCGTGCATCGCGGCCCCGCTCTGGACATGTATTCATCCCTTCCGGCTGGAGAGACAGCATCCCCGCGCAACCTCGACCAAGTCTCCACACGTCACGACAGCATTTGATGAATACGAAGCTGTGCAGCGGGCGACATCGACATCGTCACTACAGCACAGGGAGCAGTGCCAAAGCCCCTCCTTTTGCCTTCGCATTCGAGTAAGTGTAACCCTCATTTGTCTATGCGTACCGTGCGACTGACAGCGACCAGTATCGATGGTGTATTGCTCCATGTAGCGAAGCCAATCCCGGGGGCGACTGAGACCCTCAGGTATTTGCAGAAGAATGACATCCCTTTCATCCTTCTCACAAACGGTGGAGGCAAGCATGAAAAAGACCGGGTTGCTCAGTTGAGCGACAAACTGGACGTGGAGCTGTCGACAGAGAACTTCGTGCAGTCCCACACGCCGTTCCAGGAACTTGTCCATGGCGCAGAAGGGTTAGCAGACAAGAACATCCTCATCACAGGTTCTGATGCAGCGAAAGCTCGCACCATTGCCGAAGCTTACGGTTTCAAGAACGTCATCACTCCGGCTGATATCCTGATGGCCCATCCGACTATCTGGCCCTTCGAACCTCTAATGGAGGAGCTTTACGCAGCGACTGCGCGTCCCTTGCCCACCCCGCAACCGAAGCTCGATGCCATTTTTGTCTTCAATGACCCTCGCGACTGGGCCCTGGATATCCAGATCATCATGGACTTGCTCATGTCGCAGAATGGCGTGCTGGGAACGTACTCCTCCAAGAACGGCAGACCCGACCTCCCTGATGGTGGGTGGCAGAGCGATGGCCAGCCACCTCTCTTTTTTTCGAACCCGGATCTGTTCTGGAGCGCAACCTATCACCACCCACGGTTCGGCCAGGGCGCTTTCCAGGCTGCCATGGCAGGAGTCTGGCGCGAGATCACGAATGGTAAAGACCTCAAGCGAACTGTAATTGGGAAGCCATACAGGCAAACCTACCGCTACGCGGAACGAGTTCTGAACAGCCACCGAGCCCAGGTTTTGGGCTTGAACAGCATTGAGCCATTGGGCAGAGTCTACATGGTTGGCGATAATCCAGAAAGTGACATCCGGGGTGCAAATGAGTTCGATAGTCCCGATGGGACCGCGTGGACCTCAGTTTTGGTGCGGACAGGAGTGTGGAGTCCTGAACGGGGTGAGCCGACACATCAGCCGAAGATGATCGTGGATGATGTTGCCGCAGCGGTTGATTGGGCACTGAAGCAGGAAGGGTGGCGGTAATCGACACAGCTCAAGTATATTGCATCCCATATGGATGGCAGGCTCACTAATGCCAATTATCAAGTTTTCCCTTTTGGTGCCATTGTCTGTCTGCGTTGGCTTTGGTCCTCAGTTTTAGGTAATAAGCGGCCCAGCATTAACGGACGTCGGGCACGTTTGACAAAGGCTCTGATCAATTGGCTAGGCAAGACACCGAGCGCCGGTTTTGGCCTGAAGATTTACTAGCCTAAAAACTACGTCACGCACTTCTCATTCATGGATAACTGCTAAGTCCAAGAACCTACCTCGCAAGCCTGGCGGTCGGATTCCTTAGTCCCTCTACACATCCGGACTGTCTGTACTCGCGACGATATTCTCTTTGCCATCCCCCTGCGAAGATCCGGCAACGCAGCGCCCACGTGCGAAGGAGGCCGACATAGATACACCTCGATCAAGGGTCCATTTCAACGTCATCTATACCACTTTCGGCAAGGCTGGTGTAGAGCTGGGCCAGTTTGAGGCTACCGACCCCTGCAGCGCCGCAAGCAGTGCGTGGGCTGTGCGCCTGGTGAATTTAATTTGGGAGCCGACTCGTTTATCATCCCACCTGACCGTTATCAGGACCCGCCCAGGCCTCATCCCATACCCGAACGTAGCAGGCCATCGAGGAGAGGTCGCGTGATCAAGTCTCCTACAAGACAGCTTGTTGCAATCCTGCCACATCCCTATACCGATCATCACACTCGAGGGTATTCTTCTCAACCATGTCCGCCTCTTCTTCAACCCCGGTGTCGGGTGGACTCCCTCTCAGATCTGCGATGAAGGCCGAGGACGATGGCGAACGGACCCCGCCCCTGAAAGGTCGGTGTTATGTCCCTTTATCATCTCATGTTCCCAGCACAGTCATGCCCTCCTGGACGACTGTCTATACATGGTGCTTCTTTGTTAAACTCGCATGTGCCTTGGCAAGCTCGTGACGGTCTCTGCGTTGCTTCACCTATAATGGGTCATTCCTATCACATGTCCTGGACCGCCCGATCTGCATGACTTTCCACATTCATCCAACGTCACTGACCATTCAATAGCGGTGCAGATAGCTGAGCCAGAACTAGAGGCTCCAGAAGAAATATCTCATAGGAAGCAGTTCTCTGCAGGTCTTGCCAAGCGGCTCAGCGGACGTCCGCCGATAGTGGGTGCTAACTCTTCTAGGACCTCAACTCTGAGCCAAGGTAGCATCGAGACTCTGAGTAGTCTCGCGGGCACCCAACAACCGTCTCAGACACCTTCAGACGCTGAATCGTCTCAGCCGCAACACCGCCATCGTCTGGATCACCTGAGCGAACGGCTCGTCTCCCAGATTGCTGAGTGGCTTGAACATGAGCGAGCAAAGAAGCAAAATAGGAAGTCAAGGAGAGTCTACCATGGCCGACGAAAGTCGCCGCCTACTGAGCCAGGGGCGGCTGCCTCATCAGTGGAAGGCGCGCCTTCGTCAGATCACCACAGTAAACACCATAGGTCTTACTCCATTGACTCCGAGTCCAGTGAAGTCTCCCTTGATCGGCTACAGCGGATCATTGATGATAGTATGAGCGCCTTGGGACTTCATGGCATCCCACATTACAACCAGCGCCATCATACCAAGAAGTCGCAAAAGAAGCGCTCGCTTTTCCATTTGCATCGTGCTGCATCCTCGGACACAGAATATCATGATGGAGACGTTCTTGTTCCTGGGTGTGATGCTTGGTTGGACAACTCGAAAACCATGAGCTATTCGGGGGGTAAAGCCGGTGAAACAGATGATGCATCGTCAATCTCAAGCCGTCAGGAGAAGAAGGAGCAGAAAGCCTGGACGGTTTTCAAGAACGATATCATCCGCATCGCTCACACCTTGAGAGTCAAGGGCTGGAGAAGTGTGCCGTTGGGTCATGGCGACAGCATTGACGTGGAACGGCTGAGCGGCGCGCTGACAAATGCCGTTTATGTTGTTTCACCTCCAAAAGACGCAGCCAACTCTCGCGAGCCAGGCAAGAAAGCCCCAGCGAAGCTACTCCTCCGGGTGTACGGACCGCAGGTCGAGAACATCATCGACCGAGACAATGAACTGAGCGTGCTGCGCCGCCTAGCGCGAAAGAAGATTGGACCACGCCTTCTGGGAACCTTCGAAAATGGTCGCTTTGAGGAGTTCTTCAACGCTATTACCTTGACACCCGCTCATCTGCGGGAGCCAGACACGTCCAAGAAGATCGCGAAGCGCATGAGGGAACTGCATGACGGCATCGAGCTCTTGGACGAAGAGAAAGACGCTGGGCCTAGCGTTTTCAAGAATTGGGATCATTGGCTTGAAAACGTCGAAAGGATCGCCACGTTCCTGGATGCAAAGGTATTATCTGGTGAGACGGGCCCTATCAAAGGCAGCGCAGATGTATGGAAAACAAGGGGTCTTATATGTGGCGTTGAATTTGCCAAATTTAAGGCGACTGTCGAGAAGTATCGCCACTGGTTGGAAGATCAATACGGTGGACCCGAAGGCTTGAGGGAACAGCTGGTGTTTGCCCATAATGACGTGAGTCGTAAAACCCCCATTTGCTGCGATGCATTTCTAATCAGAGCAGACCCAATATGGCAACATTCTCCGCCTTCAGCCTGATGACCAGAAGTCGCCGCTCATGCACCCTCAGAACGAGCATAAGCAACTCATTGTCATCGACTTTGAATATGCCGGTGCAAACGTTCGAGGACATGAGTTTGCGAACCACTTCACGGAATGGACCTACAACTACCACGATGCAACTGCACCTCATGCATGCAACATCTCGGCATACCCTACGATTGAGGAACAACGTCGTTTCATCAAATCATACGTTGACCATCGGCCACAATATCTCCACGCCGGGTCTACACCAAACCTCACCCCGCTCGATACTCCCACTGACCTGCCCGGCACTGGCTCAACAAGTTCGATAGTGGATTTCATGCTTGATGCCAGAGTGCCCTCCGGAGGATGGAAGGAGGACGAAAGGCGACGCGAGGAACAGACTGAGAAGGAGATAGAGTCATTGATGCAAGAGACTCGCATTTGGCGCGTAGCCAATAGCGCGCAATGGATCGCTTGGGGGCTTATGCAAGCCAACGTTCCTGGACTTGATAAGAAAGATTCAGAGGATGAGCCGGCAGTCGAGGCTACACAGTCGGCTGGTATCGCCGCTCCTGAGGGTGAAGAAGGTGCTGCAGATGAGTTTGACTACCTGGGATACACCCATGAACGAGCGCTCTTCTTCTGGGGTGACTGCGTACAGATGGGCTTCGTCAAGCTCGAGGAACTGCCGGAAGAGTTGAGATTGAAGATCAAGATTCTGAAGGAGTAGATACCTTTTCCAGGGAGATGACATGAGCAGTAGCTGGCCAGCGTCGTTGGAGATTCTGGGGTTCATAGAGCTGAAGCCGCTTCAAAGCCAGCATAACTGTAGGCCGCCATTCAACTGACCGGCTGTATTTGCTTGCAGTTTGTGAGCGGCAATCAAAGTTGCCTTCAACAAGCCCGAATGAATAGATATGATGAAGTGCCCCCACTCTGTTCAGGTAGCCTCTTGATAACTGGCACGGACCGATCGCCCACCCTAACTCAGTAGCTCAACACTGACTTTCACCAAATAACTCTTGCCATATCCTAGACTTGAAACACCAACATACATGCTGTTACTTCCATCGTAGTGACTTGAAATCAGAAGGATGGGCTCCTGGTTTCGCTTCGCCACTCCGCTCTACAAAAATACAGGCTCCGTGGCCCGAGACCACCTAGCCTCGGAACGGACGTTCCTGGCCTGGATCCGAACTGGCCTTGGCTTTGTCGCGCTCGGCATCGCCATCGAGCGCTTCTCGCAGCTGGACCTGACCGAGCTGCTCCCCGTGCACCAGAGGGCGGCGGAAACGCCCGAGGACAGGAAGCGGAAGCATCAGGACAAAGTCCACTCACAGATTCTGGTCGGCGTGCTAATGGGGCTCGGCTCCGGCTCCATCCTCTACGGCACCGGCCGGTACTTCTCAAATCTGAAGCTCCTTGAGAGGGGCGAGTTCAGACCGGCGTACCACGGCGCGGCCGTGATGGGTGCTGCTGTCGCTGGCTTGGCCGGGGGCGTGTTCGGGAGCGCCATTGGGAGGCGCAGGCCGGAGCGTCAAGAGATGCGACGATGATCAGAGTCGAAGCAATCTAGGACGATCTCATACTACGTTCCGGCTGCCTGCGTTTCCCTTGGGGGGCTTACAGGCCTTCACGAAATGAAGGCCGCCAGGGCCATCAGGTCCGGACTACGTGGCTTGGATTAACGACTTCGCGCCTTAGCCAACAGTACCTCTATGCTATCTTGTCTTTACGGTCTCACCTTGTAATCATGAATACGTTATAGTTCAAGGATGGGCACTCTTGATTTATGCTGCGATCATCTCATCTTGTCAGAGTCTATGTATACAAGGCACTATTTGTGCTGATAGACTGCGTTTTGCAACGGGTCACGGGGAGATGTCCACGTACAACATCCATGAGTACTCGAGTGAGCTTCAGAAATATCAATATACGGCAGATAAAATTGCGACTGCACAGCTTATGCACTACTCTTGGTTGCAAGAACATCCAGTTTAGAATCCTCTTGGGTGGCTTTCTTTGCTTCAACTCGCTTCTACTGTACTGTTCACTAACTTAGCCCTGTACGGACGCGATTAGGCTCGATTATTTGGCGAAGATCCCGATAACGATAAGGGAGCCGCGCCACATCCCCCTTGAATTCCTGAGTGGCTGTTCATCTGCACTTCGGGAACTCTCCCTCAATGTAGACTGCTAAATCACCAGTGAAAACCCTTTCGAGTTTCGAATTGCGAGGAGTGTTGAGACTTTTCTTTCGGTGTACTATTCATGTCAGGTTGACCGCCAGAAAAAAGCCTGGGGAATATGTGCACATCAGCACCCGGCATCACCAAGTCCGGACAATTTGAGCGAATGAGTGGCAGGAGGTCCCGAGGGTGATATATATCATTCTGGGGCTGCGTTCCCATCACTTTCCAGTGTCTTCTCTGAGAACCCCCCTTTTCGCTTGCCCGGGCTCGCAGGTCGACAATGGCGGATGATTTCAGCCTCGCAAGGGAGGGGTCGCAAGATGTTGCGATGGCGGATGCCGACTCAGGCACAATGGCTGGTAACGGGGCCAACGGCGATGCAGGTATCCTAAGGTCGGTTGAGCAACCATCTGGTTCTCACAACTCGTTCTCATTCGAGATCAAACCAGACCCAGATTCTGCGAGCAAACCGCCTTCGTCTTCACCCTTGTCCGCCAAAATGGCGAAACCCGTGCTGAAGAAGGGGACAGCGTCCACCAAGAAGAAGCCAAAGTCCGCCAAGTCGAAGTCTTCGAAGAAAGACTCTGCAACTGGGAATGGCCTGGCTGATGGCAACGACAGCTCAGATGGCGATGAGATCGACAACGGCCCTTATTGCCTTTGCCGCGGCCCCGACGACCACAGATGGATGATAAGTTGCGACGCCTGTGAGGATTGGTTCCATGGAGAGTGCATAAATATCGATAAGGAGCTAGGGGAAAAGCTCATTGAGCGTTTTGTTTGTCCTAACTGCACGGATGGAAAACTAAACTACACCAAATACAAAAAGACGTGTTCGCTGGCCGGCTGCACGAACCCGGCTCGCCTCTACAGCATGAAAGATAGGTCGGTCTTCTGCTGCAACGAACATTGCGATGCCTGGTGGTCATCCATGATCGGATCTTTACCCACGAAGTCAGCCTCGAAAAAGGCGCTGGAGGTCTTAACCCAAGAAGACTTTATGGGTCTCCTCGCCTCTACTGCCGATCAAGGGGGTTGGAAGATAGGCGATAAGCCCTTTGGTGAGTTGCCCATCCATGTTCCTTCTTGCATATCCAATGAGAATGCATTCTAATGATAAATCCTGCCAGGCAATCTAGAGGGTCTCTGGGCAAATGGCCTGCCAACTCGTCCTGATGTTCTCAGCGAAGTAGAGCAGGCGTTCTTGCAAGGCTCTGCTGCTGAGCGTCTTGCACTCGGCAACGAGATCGTGCAATATAAGAAGATGATGCAAATGCTGGACTGGGCTTCTCAGCGTCGTCAGAGTGCTATAGAGGCGGGCAAGTTCACCAAAGATAGCTGTGGCTACGATTACCGCCTCGATGTTATTTCTGTACGCCACGCCTTCGCTGCTTGGGTCGACTCGCCGGAGGGCCAAGCAACTTTTACGACAGGTAAACTGGACACGCCTGTAGAACCAGGCGACGGTGAACCCCTGACTCGAGGTACATGCGAGAAGAAGCGATGCAAAGCTCACAACGGATGGTATAAGATACTCACGAGTGCGGTTCGGAACCAGGTTAAGGAGACGGCGACGGCCGCAGCTGGTAAATTGGAGGCTGAGGAGGTTCTTCGGCAGGAGGCCGAGACACGATTTGAAAGACGTCAACTGGAGAACAACTGGGTTGAAGTTCTCGATTAGGTTCTCAACCGTCTCCTCTCATATCCATCTAGGAGCACAGAAGAGGACTGCACATGTCACCGCTTGGTCTGTATGGTGTTCAGATCTGCTGCAATACTTCTTTGCCGTCTCGCAGTAGTAATCTTCCCTCAGTAGACCCGAGCCCACTAACTCGAGGGTGCTGGATCCTCTGCAAGACACCAAAATTGATCACCAAACGCACGGCGTATGAGATGACTGCGATGCACTCAACAATGCATGGTTTATGTGAACAATGCTTTAACAATCCTCGCTTCGATGGGACTCTATCAATTTCGCCAAACCCGTAGGTTTGTAGCATTTGCTTCTATGCCTTCATAAATCAACTTGTGGTGAAATAGTCGAACCAGCCGCAAAATGCTACCACAGCCAGGGAATTGTCATCTGCCACCTTTGACGAAGGAAATACTTGCCTTGCCACAGATATTCACACTAGAGAAGGAACCCAAGCTGGCCTCGCTGCTCAATCGGGGTGTAAAGTATCATACGGGATAAGCGTTAAACAGCTACGTTCTCTCCACGTGTTTGAAGTTGCAATGAGCACTCTAGCCACACCTTGCAGGGCTGTGCGAATCTCGAGTGGGAGCCCACTACGACCAAGCATATGCAGGTGGAAGTATTCATATGGGGTATTGAAAGTTTATTCTTTGCTTTGATGCAATACGACCCAAGCGCATCTAAGCAAGGGCGATACAGCAATTGCCGCCGCGGCATTACTATGGTAGTATGTAGAAGTAAAGTTCATCGAGTCCTTCTTCGATACTGCCCAACCCGATTCACCAGAAGGTTTCCTTCTAGATACAATGGGGGCTCTCACCACTTACGGCAGGACTTGAAAATAGTCAGCATTACTGAAGAAGTACCGATTCCACTTCCCGGTCAGAGCCCCCCTTCCCCCCAAATTTCGCACCCAAGGCCGCTCCCACCAAAATCGAAATAAACTCAGCATGGTGGCAGAAAAGTAGCCGAAGATCTCTAGTGCAGCTCGCCAATCATGATGGCTATCACCTAGTGACCGCGGATGAGCGCCCCTTCTTGCCCGACCACCTGGTTCTGCATAGCGGTCCGTGTGGTAGAGACCCTTACCCCCCGGAAGCACCTTGGGTACAGACTGTGCAAGGATATATGAGCAGTTCTGGATCGCTGCTGCAGTTTGACGGCTTGTGCATGGCAGATGAGCTCTGAGAGAGGCAGACAGGCCGACACGACTTGCAGTACACTATCGATACTATAAACAGATACTCCCTACCAGGACAAATCTGCCGGGCTGCCGGACCTTGGTCAACAAATCTCCACCAATGCTATTACCCTGACGCGTTGGCCAGTCTTAATTCAGATCTCAAACCAGGAAGAGGACACAGGGGAGGTGTCCAGAGGCCCACACCATGGCTCTCGCTCATCAGCGTGGAACATGACAGGCATGAGCAGCATGGTGTAGCGGGCCTGTGGCGATTGCAACGGCGTGGAGACCCGTCGTGCAGAAACAGCGGTGCTTTTTGACAAATATGTCTTCTTTTGTGGATCGTACAGCATGAAGACGCACTGCTGCGTGGTGATCTGTCAGCCACTAGGCTGCTGGGGTGGTGGTGAGGGGTGGTGTAGTGGGAAGCAACAAGGGGCTCGACACGCGATCGCTGGGAAAATGAGACGTCACATAGTTCAGATAGCTATCACCAGTGCAGCTACCGCATCGAGAGCTATGAGCTGCAGCCGTTGAGCCTTGGAGGTGCTGTTCTAAGCTTTCAGCCGTCGAGCCATCTCGACGTCTAAAAGGAATGGTATTGGTTACAAGGGCCGATTCCCCCCCATGATGTGGCTGCATGTAAATGCCCCCAGATGACTTTTCGAGTCTCGCCTTATGATCTTCAGGAGGCATGTTGAGCCGATGGCTCTTACTGCAAGCCACGTGAAGAATGGTGAATGTTGGCTGCCGCTGGCGGAAAGTAGATTTGTTCCTTATTTTGTAACTTCTCGTGGTAGGCCACCGAATCCCGTCTCCCTTTTGGGAAGACTCTTCGCAATGAATATGAATTGCTTTTTCTGCTGAAGGCAGTTAGCCGAGAACAAATCGATATCGCAGCAGTGACCTCTTTGCCCAGATTGAACTGCCGCGGGCAGGGAACTTTTGGCCTGCAAGTCTGCCAGGCAATAACTAACTAGAAGCATGGTCGATCTCAGACGTCAGGGTCATCCACCGGGCTCACTCCGGGATCTCGCAACCGCCTCCAGGGATTGCACTCATCTCGGGATGTCGGGGGGAAACCCCAAGTGTATCCCCTGGGAGCACATCCCCAACTCAGTAGGTGTGTGGCAGGGGATCGATGTGGGTGACTTCTCATCGGGTTGTTCCATTGCCATGGGTTCAGCGCCTCGCCCAGAAGAGCATCATCGCCGCGACGACAAGACGGGCGTGCGGATCCTTGGGCATGGGGCAACTGATCATGATCTTCGCCTCAGATTTCCATGTGGAGGGCAATCTGCGAATAATATCACGAAACGCTCTACTGTACATTACTGTGGTACTTTGGAATGCGCGGCATTCACCGCAATGAGAGAAGCCTAGCCGAAAGTTTCGTCCGCTACAGATGGGTCCAGAGGCTTGACTGATTTGCTGATTGCCAACGGTGAATGTCGGCATCGCACCCGAATGCCAGGGATACATAGACTATGTAGCCTCGCAATATACCATACGATCTGCTGCTTGGTAACGCTGACAAAGCTCCCAGGCCTGCAAAGTAGGCATATAAGCAAGTATGAAGGGAGTATTGAAAGTTAAAAGCCTTGCAGGCTGATGTCACTTGGCTTGCGCCAACTGGATTCAATATTCATAGCAATGGATGCCTGTGGTTACATCGCGAGTTTCCGTCAGATGGCATTGTCCCGACACATCCTTGCCGTGAATCATGAGTCGCGAGGTAGCTTCAGCGGTGGGGGGAGGGGGCTTCTTCATTGGAGATCCAAGGGCTTGGGCGTAATCGAGGATCTCATGAGGGAACGGGATTTCCACTGCATCACTAGATCCACTAGTACCGCGGCCTTTGCCCGACGTACATTCAGGAGGTATACCTCTTTATCGTGATGCTCTACAATGAAGCGATACGAGTCCTTGAGCACACTCCTCAGTGGGACCATGAGGCGATGATTGTGCATTAAAGCAAGAGTGGTTCTCATTAACCAAGGAGGCCCCCAGTTCGCAAGTCTCAACGTTTTTTTTTCTTGCTTCAAGCATCAGGCTGTGGACAAGCGGATCGAACTCCATACTATTATGGATTTAGAAGCCAGTAGGGCTGCTATGTACACGTGCGTTGATGGTGACTGATCCCAGTCAGGGAGTTGCGCAAGGTATCCTTGATGTAACTGCGGAAACCTCCCTGTCTTTTGACCATGGCTGAAAAGAGGCATCGAAGTATTCATCTTCAATGATTTATGATTGCCATTTCGAAAAGCATACAGACGCATTCGGAGATAAGTCCACTGTCATGACGGATATCGACATGTCTAAGGTCCAATTGCTTGCTGTGCTGTTGCGCCAGGGTAGCATGGGATCCCGTCCTGAGTTGTCTTTTTCCGGGCACGTTGCACCGGCTCTTAGTGATTGGAGCGTCGCTTACTGTTAGCTGCAGCATCGGGAAGAAACGACATTGTGGTTAATCTATAGCTGCGAGGGAATATACCCCCGTGAAGGTTCAGGGAGCATCCCTATTCGCGGCGTGCGTTCATCTGAACTTGCAAACGGTGGAAGGCCCATGCTTCTAAACGGCGTGTAGACTATCTCGGAACCACAAGTTGAGTTCCTCTGGCCACAAAGGAAAAAAGAACAAGCGGATTCAATATGTAAGCAGCCACGCTCTAACCGAGGTCAGGGACATCAACGATCACGCCTGATTTTCCCGTGCGATTGAGTAGTAGTAACACGTAGGTGCGTTGCATACGACGATGGGATGGTCTTCTTGGCTGTCCCGTAGGCAGCGAACACGGAGTTGCGCCTACGTAGAAACATTGTATTAGAAATCAACCCTGCTGGAGCCCAGCCATCTCAGCTCGCGCCATAGGGTCTCGAAGCGTCTGCATCGCTCGATGCCATGGAGGATCAATTCAAGTAGGCCCTACATACAAGGCAAAGTTTGGGACCCCAATGCCCTTGGACCGGTCTTCTGATTCCTACTGGGTAGAAAGGCATCGTGAGTGGGCGCAATGCCCGGGGCCCTATACGTATATCGTTAGATCAAGAGATCTAGGCGATGAACCACAAAAGAGGCATCGCAAGGAAATCAGACCACAATGACGGTTGAGGCACCTCCCGAAAAGGCGTAGCGGGACAGCCTAAACCTCAATCTACAAGGCCTTCTCCTGCTATAGAGCTGGGGATCCCCAGGATTACAGGCGTATCCATTGCTGTTAGAGGCAAGGGTATCACTGCGAACTTCGGCGCCATAAGGGAAGCGAAGGATGCCCGCTAGAGATAACGCAGAGACATCGTATCCGCGCTGTTAACATCTTAACCGGCGAAAGTGCGTGAGCATGTGCAAGGAGCTAGCATTCCGAAGGTGACGTCGTGATAATTGGCGAGCATCGCAACCTCAATGAGGTAAGTATCTGTCAAATTAGACTTGACATGAAGGAGTGCAGCCTTGCAGGGAACCCAAGGAACCTTGAACGATCGACGCGGCACTCGGGGTTCACGACGAAGGGGGTTGCAATCATAGTCGTTATAGGTATTCAATCACAAGCTGGCACGTTGACCATCGAGAGTTACCGTGGATCCTAGCCATATTGTTGACAACCTTGGCATAGGAAATCTCGTGCGGCAGAGTCTATAATAGGAATGGTTGCATTCCAACTACCTCGACGATGTGGAACTCATGGTAGAAAAACAAATCGGAAATGCCGTCCATTCGTTGAGGTTGCCAACTCTGAAGCCACGTTTTCCGAGACTGGGGAGCCACTTGTCGAACAGTGCCCTTGATTGCGTTGTGTCGGCTGCCCATCACGGACCGTGACGATACCCAGGCGGTAAGACTCCCGCCGCTCGGCCACCGATTGCATTGTTATTACTAAAGTCACCTAAATACGCCGTCGGAGATAATGGGTCACGTTGCCCTTCTGCTCGCCTTCTCTGCCTTCGTAGGCAGTAAAAGTCACGTTTAGCTCCAAGGTCGATCCCTAACACCAGATTATTAGAGGATCTTCAACAGGGTTAGCGTTGCATCTAGAAGGCCGCTAGAACAATCGAAGATTGCGCTCTAATCTTGGACAACGGTGCCTGGTCATGCAAGTCCATTCACGACACCGGCTGGCGTTAAGCAACCCTTGAGTATTCTTTTAGGTGAGATGTACAGCACTGGTTGATGTTTGGTTCTAGGTTGCCGGAGATGACTGGAAAGTAGACAAGCCGTGCGTTCTCTTTGAGTATGAGAACTAGAAGCTCGTGCCATTGAGAAATATGGCGGTACCCAGTGTCCTGTGGGATTGCCGAGGCACGAAAAGTAAGGCGGCACTAGACAGACGCCGGATTCGGGAAGTCTTCTGAACCATTACTGCTCCAGTATTGCTTGCGCCCACTTGCTAGACATTGAGAGAAGCGCAGAGCGGAATTCGCTATATACTTCTCTCACGTGATGATAAGTGACTCCCGTCCGCTGACCTAACTGCTGTGAAAAACGCTCAAAACAATGGGATCATGGAGTGCCAAGACAAACTTAGAACCTAATACGAAGGGGGGAATCAAGACCTTCAGCACTTCAACACTGGCTTGTTGCTCGACTTACGATTGATTTACCCATTTGTGACCAGCATAAGTTTGCCCTCGCTAGCTATGATTCGATCGTGGTGATTAGCGAGAATGCGGATCACTTGGCAACGCTCTTTTCACCGGTACTTGGTTGCACTGCGTATATGGTAAAGTATGTTGCGGTCTATGACAGTGATCAGCACATCCACCGAAGGCATATGCAGCAATGATGCTCAAAATATGAAGCATCATATGAATAGAAGATCACGGCATGGCTTCGGCACGCTTTCCGCAACGTGACCAGCATCAGGAGCTCGGGAACCAACCCTATGCGAAACAGCTTAAAACGGTAGAAGTTCTTGCGGCGAGCGCGGCAGGCTTACCAGAGTTCAACATTGTCTGGGTCCATTGTTAAGCATGATTTGTGTACAAGACTTGGAGGCTTGGAGTCAGATGGAGCCGTCGCAACGAGCCAGGCCATCTGGTCTAAACTATTCATTGTCCGATGTCTCCTGTCATGGTGCTTCGGCACTTGCAGTGACAGAGAGTTACGATGAATATCAGTCTCTTCGTTCACGGCCCGCCTCGGAGCCCGCTCCGTCCGTGTACACAGGACCCCTAAAAGATACTTGGGTTCAAAGTGGACCAGCCTAGTGGTAGATCGACATCGTGGCTTGCTGAGCTGCCCCATCTGACATCCTGACTAATATTCTCTCAAATGACCTTGGCCTTGGTACAACAGTCTGTTGCGTCCGGATCTCGCTAGATGTCGATCTCCCTGAGTAGGAAAGCTTCGGGAGAGAAGGTTGGCCGAAAAGGGTGTGGCCCATACGCATCTGGATGCCGAGCAGACCAATTCACAACGATCTGGGCGGATGGTTGCTGAATCCCTACTGAAGAGCCCGAAGTGCCACCGCTACGGCGGCCAGCTACCGCAACTAGGAGCGACGACTGCGGAAGGGCATCGTGCCAAGGTTGCTGATGACGCAGCGTGCGAGCTAGAGCGGCCCAAGAAAATAAGGCAACTGGTGACTGGACGGCGGTGAGACGCTAACAAGGATCTGCCTCGTTCATCTCAACGGCTTCAGAGCCTGACGAGCTGGTTGCCAGAAGCAGTTAGGCCGGCCTTCGAAGGCCACAGTGGATGTAGATAATTAGGGCTCTTTTTTCAATCCAGGAGTCCAGAGTAGAATTTTGGCGAGGCGGTGCCTGTCCCTTCTGGACGAGGTCACCACAAAACCACCTGGCCATACCTTGCGGTTTACTACTAATTACCGTAACTATGAGACGACTTATAATGGCTCCTCCGACACGCCGGCACTCCGCAAGCTCGCCGGCATTTCGCAACCTCAGTCTGATCTATCCTAGCGGGGTTTGCTAACGATGAGATCGTGGGTTGGGTCATGCCGTGCATGTGCGTCGGACCCAGCGCTACGGGCAGAGCTGTCCCGATTCATTGGATGGATCGGCTGTCTTCTACACAACCATCATTCGCTGTGTGCTGTCGACTTTGCATGATGCAGAGCAGTATACCAACAGTAACAGATCATTTATCATATGTGTTTTCATGGTGAACACAGACGACTGTGCGATATATTGCATAATACTTCCATGACTCTAAAAAGAAAACTGGCCGGTCAGCAGGCCCAAATCGGAAGACCACAATTCACTAGGCGTTGGGTTTAGAAAACACATTCGCACATGTACCGAATGATCTTGTCCTGATAGTGGCGGAAATTCACAAGGCCTGGCCCGTTCAGTGCGGCAAATATATCCCGCGTCTCTATGCCGCCGCCAGCAGTCGGGTGAACTCTAATGGGTGAATGGCGTGTTCTGGCGCTGTTCTGGCGCTGGAAGACAAGAGTAGCGTCCGGGCCAGTGTCTTCCTTAGCTGCCACGCTAGACAACACGTGCTGGCTTACATAGTACCTACTAGTTATGTAGGTCTTCGGGTCACTAAGCTTCAGAGTTACCGCTGCTGCGGCATCATCATCAGTGATGTTGCCGACACCTGACAGAGCCGCTCTTGGATTCTCTGATGAATGGTCCCGGCCGAGTGTCCTTACCTAAGTAACGGCTAGGATTTCTGAGAGCACATAACACAGTCTGTTGGGTACTTTTCGCGCGAGACCGAGGAACACAAAAGTTAAGTCTTCGGTTACCGGCGTGTCGACAGACATCTTGGAGTTGCTTAAACCCCGGTCAGCCTTGGGCTGTTCTTGGCTGATGCTGCACAAGTCTTCGGGATGTTTTTGCAGTCAATGCCTTGCTCACGATGCGTTTCGATGATCAACAACAAGAGTTTGATTGAGGCAGGGGGAAGTGATTACATCGTACCGGCTCCAAAGAATCCTTGGTGACTCTATGGCGGTCGATCGCGGCCCCTAGAGAGGAACCCCTGCAAACCTCCTAAACCACCCTGCGCAAGCGAGCAGGTTCCTGGGCGCCAACATGAAGATCATATGAAATTAGCCTTTGTTTCTGGGAAGCCCCGGATGCGCCTCCACGAAACATTGGCACCTCCTCATCCTCCGGCTCGATGACAAAGAGAGCCTCAATCCCTGGAGGCAACTGGCTGGCACACCGGCAGCCACGACAACATACATCTCCCTACCCCGTATACTGTCCATGGAGAGTCTGCGCGAAAGTAATGCATAGGGCCAAGACTTGCAAAGCGGAAATATTACATACATTGAGCTAAAATCTCTTGTGGGGGTTTCGACTGTTGTGGAGCAACGGCATCCTCCCCCTCCGTCTTTCGTGGTCCGTGACAGAACGGCGACTTCACAGATCTGGCAGGGCGCATCTCAATCTCGTGAGGCTCCGCCATCTACCATGCGGCGCCCGAGACTCCTGCCATAGACCCTGTTCAGACGATGAATACTAGATTTGACCTACGCAAGCGGGCTGCCGAGAGCCATTCGTGTGTGCAGCACAAGTTGTCAGAATTGCTCGGCCGTCACTATCTCTATGCCAACGAAGCACACCGCTTGCATCGCTCGCGATTCGCCTTCGCCTAGACGTATCTGAAGTGAAATGTTTGCAAGGCTGGGCGCCGTACCGCACTCCGTGATGGCCGGCAACTCTTGATGCCGGAATGTCCTAACATACTCCTCCATGTTGCAGGTATGGGGGGGCCTGGCTGCTTCTGTTTCCGTCCTTGCCGGCTCTGGAGCCAAAACCCTGGCCGGGCATGGTTTGAACAGATCCAAACATTCTGGAACAGATACAGCAGTCATCCGAAGATGTGCTGCATGTAGTCGGGGTGACAGGTGTGGTCTCGGGGGGGGTGTTCAGCCAGATTCGTGGGGACGAACGGCATAAGATCAGCTCGACAATCCGGTCACAGTTGGAGCCGGGCAAGGCTCAGACGACAGCATTGATGAAGCTCGTGCGGCATCAAGCCCCAAGAAGCTCGAGTCGATTATCGTCTCAAGTTCCCAAGAGGGCCCGCGAGGATCCTTGTCTCAAAACGTGATCCCTGCAGAACCGCTAGGGGTCACAGACCAGCTACCCGAGCGGCATCGCGACCCAAAAACGGTAATGGTGGCCCGGGAGCGCCATGCGCCTCACAGGCTACAGATGACAGGGCATCCTCTCTGGGCATCTCAGCTAACTGAGCTTGGCCATGGGTGCCCAGACACAGCAGCAGTACCTTCGGGGCACCCTCGCACCATGTAGCCGTGCCAGGGCAGCCAGGCCCCGGCACCGCGCGAGGTCCCAAGGGTCGGGTACCAGGCCAGGGCGTATCAGGGTTGGTATCCCTGGGAGGTCGTTCTGCGTGCATGACCAGTGACCGTTTGACCTCGAACCATCCCTGGACCATCCTTGCACAGCTCCTCTCACATCCTTCGATCTCACCCACATTCGGGCTTTGGTCAACCCATGCAGCGGGACTGACCCAGGCCAGACAGGGGCAGATTGGACCATCTGGGCGGACGAGCACAGGCATCTCAGCATCCCATCGACACCCCGGGAGTCAGAGCTTCCCCCAATAACAGGAGTCGCTATATGTACTTGCCGTTGACGCAGGAGTACCCTCGATACCGGTGATCAGCAGCTGCTTTCATCCCAGGTCTGCCGTGGCCTGCTCAAAGCTTTGGTCAGACCCACACACAATTTGTGACAGTTGTTGTCCAGGGATTACCTTGGAGATTGACGCTTGATCGTCCTTCTCATGTACCTCCGGGAGATCTGATAGATACAACTCTAATCCTCGTCGTCGACTTCCACAACAACCATACATAAGTGCCCACACCCCCCCCAAACCTGAGCCATCCCGAGTCTTTCATGACATCAAGATATTTAATATTCCGAGAGATACTGGTGATATCTCTCTACAACACACACAACATAAAAGGCTTCCAGCTCTAATACCCTGTGCGACTCTTCGACAATCATAATAAGTAAAACCTGTACCGGATACGCCTAATCGACACGAATCAACACATAGCATAGCACCACCGTTCATTCACAACAAAAATGGCAACGACGATATATACAAGCCAGCCTGGCGCTCACTATGGCTACCCTCAACCACCACCGTCCCCGCCGATAGATGAGGCATCGAGGTGTTCCCTGCCGTCTATCTCGAACTTGTTGGTCGTGGCAGACGCCGGTTCCCCAACTACGGAGCAGTCTCCTGCGTCGCAACAACAGCAGTGTAAGTCTAGTTTCCCTTCCATTGCCCTGTAGAAGTGTCCCTGACCTTTCCGTCCAGCCCAATCTACCAAGCCAGAGACAAGGCCCAACTCGTCGCACTATGCGAGCAACGGCCCCTCGAGAGCGGCGATGCCGCCGACACCGCCCATGAGCACTGATGCATCTTTCGAAGGCCACGGGTCTCCGTCGACAAGATCAGTCAGCCAAGTGTCAGTGGTGTCGGCTCCCAACTACTACTATGAAGCCACGCCTCCCCTCGAGAGCGAAATCCAGCGTCACCAGATGCCCGCAGCTGCTATCCCTCGGGTACCCATCCAGGCTCCGGGATACGCTCAGCAGGCCTTCGCAGCACCCCCGTACATGAGCCAACCGGCTCTGTCCTCGTACTATCCCTCAGCTGTCCACCCGCCGACACAACCCCAGATCTCTGGCCTCTACTATCAGAGACCTTTGCCTCAGGTATGATTATCTCTGACGCCAGCTCGTCCTCCAAAGTCTAACCTTATTCAGGCATTCCCTCCTATGCATGTGTCTGTTCCGTTGGCACCAGCATCTGGCCCGAACCCGTGGCAACACCACCACTACATCTCCCCTTCTTCGGCAGCTTCGTTCCCGCAGTCCCAGGATCGCTACATCTGCCAAACTTGCAACAAAGCCTTCTCCCGCCCCAGCTCGCTGCGGATCCACAGCCACTCTCACACCGGAGAGAAGCCCTTCAAGTGCCCGCATGCCGGCTGTGGGAAAGCTTTCAGCGTGAGGAGCAACATGAAGAGACACGAGCGTGGCTGCCACAACTTCGAGTCTGGCGCATCTACTCTGCGCTAAACAGTTACGGATCGACGAGCGTATACTTTTCCAGCAATGTCATTTTATTGTGATACAAATTTATAATCCTGCGCGAACCAGGACAGGATGCAAAAAGATATTGGGGCACGAATATCCATGATACCTCACGGTACGAATTTTTTACGGCCGCTTACCCATACTGAGAGGGTCAACACTCACTATATACCAAAATGGGATGTTCGGAGAAGGAGTCAAACGGACGGACCGTTGGGACGAAATCTTTTTATTCTGCTACTTCTCCAATTTCTTTGAATATGGCGCATGGGGGCCTTGGGAGCATTTACACCGGCGTTGAATACTGGACGCAAGAGCCAGATCGGAGTTTCGAAGTCGCTTCTGGGGACTGTTTCTACCTGTAATGTATAGAGGCACTGATCGAGAAGGCATGAAGCTCAAAATGGAGCGTGGAAACAGCGGTGATTGTACGAGATGCAGGCTAGAGAGTAGTCAAGTTATCAAAACAGAGCACTTTCACAAGATCATATCACGTTTTCTCTCAATTGTTCAATTTTCTGCGACAGCCACTGACACTCTGCTACTATGCTGCGATCAGTTTTTGTTGAATGTGTACAGTTGAGACTGTTGCGGAGGCATCTGCACGGTCCTGGTTGAATAAGCATTACCAAGATTCCTGAACTGTGGCCTTGCCTCCTTTCGGGCGTCACCGCGATCGGCAGACAGGACTGACGGACGATACTGCTAGCTAGCATCGTGGACCAGCAAGCAAATAATGTGCAATACCCACACACAGGAGGCCAGCCGATTGCGTAAAGATCCGCACAGCAACAGCTAGAGGGCTCAACGATAACACGCCAAAAACCGGCACTTTCAGCCAGGCAAGACGGTATGGCTGCAGTTCCGATGTTTCCAGGAGGTTGCGTCGGAAACACCTGTTACAAGGATCCTAGCCTATAGCGGATGCACATAAGGGCGATTGTTACGACGCTGTCACGTTGGAACCACGCTTCCGAAGCGCCCCCTCCAGAACTCCAGAGGGAAAAGCCTTACGGCGATCATCTGCGGCGACGGCGGAAATGACGACGAGCCAGACACTAGACCTGCCAGCCTCGCCCTCTCGTTCCTGAAGGTTCCCGGCAAAGCTCATCTTACCTTGCGAGCCGCGCGCTGAAGGGTCATGCCTGTTCGGCCTGCCAGGCACGACCGTGTAGGCTCAGGCTCAGGCACAGGCACAGGCACAGGGTACACAACAGTCGCAAGCGCAGCATCTTCGGGACGGGGTAGGCGATGTTCGAGCTTCGTCCATCGCTATGAGCGGCAAAGCTAGTAAAGATCAGACCCAAGATTATTCCGTGACCCAGCTAAGTGGTCCAAGGGCAGCGTTAGCACCGTTGCGGCAGTATCGCCGTGCCATCCCATCAGCCGCGACGGTACTTTCCACCGCACGTCTGGTTGCTGGGCTTGGCTGGCCCGGGCCCCCTTGCAAGCCCTGGGCTGCCGCAAGGGAAAACGGCTCTCGCGAGCTTGGCGACTGTCAGCGCACTACGTAGTTAGCGAGCACCCTAAATCCCGCCACGCCCGCCCCCCTGGCCATGTACCCAGGGCCTCTTGGGGCCCTCGAAATTTGTCGCGTGGTTGATGGAGTACGGTCAAGGGCCTGCCGTCGTATTGTGGGGGCTAGTGGCCGATTCACTCGGCGGGCAATTCATCCATGGGATCGTCGTCGCAGTAGCGGACCCAGACTTTCTGCCCACCGACCTTTCTTCCCCCCCAAAGCCAAGCCTTTCCCAGTTCAAGTATCTGGTCCACGGTATCCAGCCAACACGAGCCTAACGAAGGACGTGCGGTGTCTACGAATGCGAAATGCCGTGGACTCTGTTCCTTTTGCCGTGGAAAAATCGGCGCACTGAACTCTTGTCTAATGGCGATCATTTCGGCTCTTGGGTTTCGGCTTTCTCGTCTAGGCACGCAAGCAAGCCTAGAAAGTTCGAGGGTTCAATGTAGGCTCATAACTAAGTAGCTTGATCTACAGGTGAAAGCAGTGGTCAAGTCCATCTACAATAAGCACAGGCACTATACGGTACCCAGGTCTGTCGCTAATACCTCCAAAACATACACTCTCTTGGCCGTTATCGTGTCTTCTTTGTTCGAGGCGGAGGCAATGCAAAACACCTCTACGTACATCCACCCCCAAGGTCGATTCCCGGTCCAAGTGGATCACGACAACGTTGGAACTATACAATACCAATTAATCTGACGACTCAATCTCCGGGCAGTCTGTTCGACTTCGTGTTTATATCGGCCCATGGTCTTTCTCTCGCCTTAAGTGATCTTTGGCGAGATCCATTCACAATATACACCACGCAGCCTCCCATAGTGAGCGCCGCAGGGGTGTCCTAGGTACAGCACTGATGCTCGCCCTGCATCGGGCGACGCTGCCGATAGAGGCCACTTACCCGCATGCTGGTCCTCCCGGCTTCTCAGCGCGCAGCCGGGTGACTTACGCGAAAAACCTGAGCAGCCATGAAGGCAGCGTAAATTTCCTTTTAGGCCTGCTCACGGTCAAACATGCAGAAAACCCGTAAATCCATGCTTCTTGTGGCTCGCTGGCAATGCAGCCGTCCGATACCTAGAATTGACCTTGCCGATCAAACCCCCATACAAATTCGACATGAGCGCCTCCATCGGAATACTCACCACCGATGATGATTCATGCTTTCCGCGAAAGGTGCTGTACGCAGGCCACCACGGCAATCGTTTACTGGATGGAAGTCGCCATCATGTTTCATCCAATCTTGCCTTATCAATATATTGGGTGTCATTGACAAACAACCAAAATAGATACTTCCAAAAGGAGGCCACGGTCCATGCCTTGCTATTGGATTGAAGGAAAGATCGGACCAGATGTTACAATGACATCTCTGCATCTTCACCCGACACCAGGACGCCGTGCGCAGAAACACGGGAGCCTCACCCTGATGACACCCCGCGTATCAGGTGGGCAGGGTACACCACAGCACAATACAGCATAACGACCCTCGGAGCTGCAGTACATGCAGCGCTGCTTCCTGCAAGCCAACCATGGCTGTGAGATATGCTAAGCAATCACATGTACAGTAGGGTGGACGACCTACCTGATAGGTACTGTGGTAACAATGATCTTACTGCTGACAGCATGCGAGCACACTACCACTGTTGCATACGGTGATACGATACCCTTCCCCGTCAAGCATCGCTTCCAGCTGTGATTGGATTCCAGGTGTTCAAGACCCTTGCTGCCAATCCCCGGGCGATCCCAGATCATCACAACCTTAAGTCATTAAGGCCTTTCTGGCGAATCATGTCCCGGCTCTCGACGGGAACTCGCTCGTAAGCCCATCCGCAACCACAGGGGGCTTACCCTTGGCACCAGCGCCCTGGAGCGAAGCGAGGTAATTGGTACAACCCCAAGGGGCTCACCGGCGGGCTTCTGGGGTTACATCATTCCCGCATTGGGGTGATTCTCGATGCGGCGACACCGTCTCGACCGTAAGTAATGAATTCGGCTATCATTTTGCTGAATTTTTTTCTTTCTTTCTTTCAGCGCTGATGAAGTACGGTTTAGCTTCCCGCTATCGGCAGATCATTATCGTCAGGCACCAAGACCTGTCAGGTTAGGATCCGCGGCATCAAGGTGGTGGGATTAGACTTTGACCAACTGCACATCAAAAACATGAGCGTGCTTGGCGCCGGCTCCGTCGCAGACGGCAATCACAGCTCCCACCGACGGCGCCTCGGAGGCGTGCAACGGCGGTTTAGAATCCTTCCATACCAATATTGTCCGATAGTCTTTGTCAGCGACCAGCTCGGTTACGTTGACACGCGGGCTAACGCTTTTGCGGACAGCAATTCGTTACCTAAAGTAGGGCTGTTTCACCTTTGAGGGCTATACCTTTATTCCCTCCCATTAGAGCACGGCTGGGGCCCCGTAGTTGAGCTGAGGACAAAGCACATCGCAGGCGTCGGGTCCGCGGGTTCCACTAGCCTCTCGAGATCTCCGCGAGATCCCCTTTCTTGGCTCCCGTACCGTGCCTGGAAGCGAGGATTCCCAGCGATGGCATGGATGCTGGAAGTGGGGGCAATGAACTCTGCTATGGGCTCTATGAAGCAAACCATGGTACCGAAGGTCACATTGGTGACGACTCGGCCGGACAGCTCCGTGAGGGTATCCACGTGGGTGAAGACGCAGATACGTAATCCCCTCGCCTGGAGGAAGGACAGCGAAAGCGGAATGCAGTTCGAAACGACGGGGTCTTTGCCCATGGAATAGTGCGCTCAATAATTGTTGCATCGTTCGTCACGGGTCTATTGGATATGGATTACAAGCCACAATACTGTGGTAGTGTGACCGGTCGGTAGCTAAGGCTGTCCCTGTCTGCAACCTGCTGCAGAAATGGATTTGTTACCGCAAAACCCCTGAGCTGGCGTCAGGGGGGCTGTAAGGTCTCCCAGTTTTGCCTCGTGTTTCGTCAATGACGGCTCCAGATCTACCCGAGCAGGGGTAACGAACCAGAAACCCAACCCACGAGGCCCAGATTTTCAGATTCGCAGATTTGCAGTTAACCCTGCAGGGCGGTAGAGATGCTGTCGATGTCTCTCCATGGCCCTGATTACAATGCATTTTGTACGATGGGTTCGTCCTTTACACCTTGCATCAGCCGTTTATAGCTCACTCACTGCAGCTTTGAAACACCTATTACCAACCAGGCGAGGAGCTTTCCGATGTGGCATGCATGCAATTGAGTGCTTTGGAGAATGAAGGCTCCACGAAAACTTCGATTGAAAACCACAGCGACACTGGCTACACACCGCCTAGATGATATCCATGGGGCCACCAGGTGACACTGTTCGTTTCACCATAGTATATTATCATGGGATTACCTAGTATCTCTCTTTGACCTGACACCAGTCCACGTACCATAGTAACGTGACTAGCATCTACATTTGGGATGTAAAAGCTTTGATTTTTCATCGGATGTCACTCTGCCATCTTAGCATCTATGCATCATGGTCTGTTTGTCCAACGCTAGGAGGCAACGCGCCTCTGTGCTATTTGGCCGTTGGTCATTGGGATGGATCTGTGACATTGGTGTCGCGTACCGTGGTCTTGTCATCGTCAGGTCAGTTTTGACACTCGGCACATGGGATGATCCGAGGGGTCCTCGACAGCCAAGAATAGCACCCACCATGCGTTCAGTATAAGCCGTTGCAGAGCCTCATCGTGACACAGGCGTGCATGCATGAATGATCGCTCGCGGGGGTGTAAAGCTTGACCTGTCTTGACAATCGTGCCCATGCCAACATGCGGCTCCGACAACGAAGCCTAATTTTGGAATTGCATGTTTACAGATGAAGTCTCACCAAACCTGCAGAATTCATATCCTCTAGCGTTTCATGGTGGTCGAGGTAAACATTGGACGAAGACGTCAACTCAAATATTGGATATGTAGACAGATGTACACAGGAAGTCATCGTTTGTACCACTCCTCGCCCAAGTGCCACCAGCATATCCCCTGTGTGCTAAAGTTGGAGTCTCACACTAGTAGTTGGGTTCGTCGTTCCAGTATAGTGTTTCATGGAAAATCCTAAGTGTACCGGCAGTTAGCACAAGATAACCATGGAGCAGATCCCAAAAGCCCACGCGGATCTCATCATCTGGGGAAGGGGTGGTATACTCGGGTCCCGTGGCCTGGAGATCCCAGCCAAATTTTAGTCGAATATACTGTGTCAAGTGGCTCGCTACTTTGATCGCCCCTGTATCTGTGGGATGCCTGCATGCTCGAAATCAGCCAGTATTCAGATTTTGATAGCGGGATGGTACTGTGTTGAGGATGCCACGCAGGATTCATCCTAAAGCAACCGCTTGACAGACCGGCAGGAAATTCCCACTGCCACTCACCATTGAGGTCCAATATCGTTATGTTGCATGATACCAGTGGTGTTGAAGAAATGGACGAACGGTTGACTCGTGCTGTTTAGGGTAGTGGTAGTGTTCGTTGTTCCGTCCCAGATTATAGGGGACAAGAGGTATTCATCAGAGTTGAAGTAATCAACTACACCGAGAAGCTCGGTATCAAACCCATGATTCTGGGCATAGGAATTACCATACTGGAAGAAACCAAGCCACAATTGCTAAGAAGTATTCAGTCAGCGCAGGATGACAGTCGAAGTTGAGCAAAAACCAACCATCACTACGACCTGCGCGTTTGGGAACTTCCCGTGAACGCCTTGGATAAGCTTCTTATATGAATCAGCATAGGCCTCTGACGTGACGTTGTTCGCCTCATTATTGTCGTTTGTGCCCAGGTTAATGACCACAATATCGGGACTCTGCTGCTTGCTAAAGTCCCAGGGCTCTGGGTTGTCTGTAAACCAAATCAGCGATCGGACCAGCTGAGTACCATCAGCTGATTGGCACCAATTTTCATCGTAGGACTCAGTCCCTCACGTGGCCGCATCAAGGGGATAAGCACGGAAACTCTCAAAACTGACCTCCCCAAATCTTCGTGGCTCTCCCGCTTGTATCTGATGCATAGAACCACTGGTGAACTTGTCCACGAGGGTTGCCCCAGCAGTTCTGGTCGGCAACGCAGATGCCGGGAATTGCTGTGACTGAGTATTCTGTTTCTCCCAGCCCAGCTCCCACACCATATGCGAAGCTCGAGAGGCCCTCGTAAGACGTGTACATGCCAGCTGACAGCGAGTCGCCAATGAACTCTATTGAGCGTCTATAGTTGGGGATGCCAATCAACTTCTCCCCGGCAGCAACATGGATCTTGTCGATTTGAACGCCGTAACCCCAGTTCGTCACCCGTAACTCGAGGGTTTTCGGGTTCACTGGGTATGTCAGGTTTACCCCCATCGTCTCCGAATCGATCAAGAGGTGAGTGCCGCCAGTGGTAACGTTGGTGAACTGCCAGTCCATGCCGCCGAGTCGATAGCCAACAAGCGTGGTATCGATCGTCTCCCTACCAAAAGTGATAGCAACAGTATCTCCCGTAAAACCAAACACGAGTCCAGGCGCCCTGACAAGTGGTCAGCCTGAAAGTCGAACCCCTCTGGGCAAGGATAGCACTTACGACCACCATGAAATTTTCTTGGAATCCCATCTTCCTTTGTACGACACTTCAGTAGCATTTGCATCATATGTCTCCAACGTATACGACGACAGATCTATCTTGGTGTCCGGGAAATTGGTGATGCGGACTTGACCATTTTGTAATATGGTTCCTGTGACAACTGCAAGCAGGCCCAAGAACGAAGCCATACATTGACGCAACATGGCTGCGAGGCTTCACTCCGACGGCGGTATAATATCGGGTGACTCAGGAGTACTGGGAGGTCAGGCACAGTGAAGTATTACTAGCTCATATATATACAAAAGGCTCTCCGCATCTTCAGCGTACGTAGGCATGCAGGTGGTCATTCATTGGCATTAGACTTACTGTGTCGAGGCCTCTCCGCCGAGCGGTACGTCAGACGGAGAAGTACTCCTTTTCAACGTCAATAGGCATGCAGCTGCAATTCCTAGCCTCTCCCGGACGAGTGGCCGAAGTGTAAACTCCATAGTTTTACTTTGTACAGTTCCTTGGCCTCCCCGCTCAGATCGGATCGAAAGGTCAAGACTGCCGACAGAGTCGCGAGGCTGTGCACCTGTTTCCAACATCGTGCCATGAGCCTTTGCCCGACTATAGCGGCCGTACGGCGCAGCGGACCTTGAAGCAACTTGCACAGCCAGTATGCGGCTGGTATCCGGAAGAAGACGCTCCGTTTCTGGATTGGGCTGCTGGCGGCTTGGACAGCACCACGAGGAAAGATTTGGAACATTGCAAACTCATAGCTTTACTTGGAACGCATCGAGACAACATAGGTCTTTGGGAACAAGATAGGAGGATGTAGCTGTCAACCACCACTCCCAGTGAGAAGCGGTAGTGTTATAGTCTATAGGTGACTTTTGAACAAAGTCGTTGCGAGCGGCTCGGCGGCAGCTGCAGAGCATCTTCGCCAGCTGAAGACACGCAGACCCCCAACCACCCAAACCGCGTCGACGGAATCGCTCATGCAGTAACAAGCGCCACTGCAACTCCAAGTCTGCCAGGGCCCCCCTCGTCGGTCTGTGTGACCAGGACCGTCATTCGTGGGCAGCCCAATTGATTCGATGAGACGCTGCACGATCGCTGAGGGTAGAATCTGAGAGCGCGTGAGGATGTCATGAGTGTTGCATGATCAGAAAACAGGTGAACCCTTGAGCCCATACTCACGCGCTGGTATCCACACGCGCAGCTCACTCACTGCCCAGTGGACGCAACCACTTATCTACACAACGAGCGACATCCGTGTCCGGGTCCTCGAAAAGCATCATTCATTAATGTGATCAGCCAGCTGCAGGGACGGTCTGTGTCCCGCGATACGCTGCGAATCAAGGCAAGTCCGAGTGGGCCACACCATAAAATTTCCCCGGGACGATCAACCCTCTATTCACCCCGTTCCTTTCCTACTTGAGCGCACGCGTCAAGGGCTTCAATTGTTGCTTTTTCGCATCCCCGGACACCGCATGGTCAGAGCCTCGAGAAGACAACACCATTTCTCTCACCTGTGAAGAGATAACCGTGAGCGCCGCTTGATGACATCTAGCTCGATGCGGCACACAAGCCTCTCGGCGTCTAACATACGACCTATCACCTGGTGGCTTGTGTTCAATGCTCCTTGAACCGTAGTCTGTCACGGCGGTAGTTCACTGCTCATCCCGCGGCCTAACTTGCCTGGACAGCCAGTTCCACCACAAACATAACCAGGGGGGTATCCCTCTGCTCGGTACCTCCAGTCCAACTCACCAGCTTGCCTGCTACAGCGACTCTGAGAGGCTGTGTTTGCCATCGATTAGCTTTCCGGGACCACCCAAGCTCACCCAGCGGGGGCCAAAAACGACTATTCCGTCCTGCGGCGTCGACCGTCAAGACTCGAACAAGCCGTGTCCGTGTGAGAGAACGTGTGCGATAGTCGGACCAGTAGGACTTGTGTGTGTGTGTGGGTGTGCTCACGCCAGTTTTATTGTGTATCACCACCAACTTCCGGCCCAGGTCGCTCACCCCGAACCACCAAAGTCGTCATTGCCGCCGCCCATCACCCACCTCCCTCCCCTCCTCTCCTCCTCCTGCTCCTCTTCCCCGGGCCTTATCGAGGTGGTGATAACCCCAACTGCTGCTGCCCTGGGCTGCCCAGTTCTGCTTGACTTCGACCATCCTGCCACGGAACCCATGCTATGAGCGTCCGTCCCTACCCCTCGAGACAATGACGCCCAGCGCGCTGCCAGACCCGACGTTTGACCTCGAGGTGTTTTCCGCCCTCTCACCACTCGACGACGTTGCATCCGAAATTACCCCTCCCCGGCTCGCCGCCGCTGCCTGCCTCCCCCCTGTATAAGTCGGCACTGCACAACGCCTGATCGCCAGCCAAGGGTCACTCGCCTGAGGTGCGGACGGAGTGCACGCGGCGCGCCATGCCGTCGACCGAGGCCAACACGGTTCCCGACACGCAATTGGGTCTGACGGACGACGAGATCCAGCTCCTTCGCTATCACCAGACACAAGCTGGCTCCTCATCCTCGCGGGCGGCTAGCCGCGCATCATCCCAGGGCCGGCTGCTTCTCGATAGCTCAAGCCTTGCTGCCTTGTCCTCCCATCTTAACCGGTTGATGCAGCAGATTCAGGCGAGAATCGAGTACCTCAGCGAGCAGAGTTCGATAGTGACGATGCAGCAATATGACCGAGCGGGCAACATCATCGATAACGCGGACGCGGAAATTGCGCGCTTCAATGATATCATGATGCAGATAGACGAGCTGGAGCTGGACTTTGACCGAATACGGCACATCAGGGACATAGTCAGAGGCTATCGCCAACGAGTCGAAGAATTGGATCGTGAGCTGGAACACTCGAGTTCCTCGCGGCGGGACCGTGACGGACATCACCACCACCACCATCGGCATGGGCATAGCCACTCGCATCGGCAGGAAGGTAGCTCTACGGGCCGCAGGCACCATCGCCACTAAACGAAAAGCCGACCCATGCACCGCTTAAACCTTATGAGAATGCGGTCAGATGCTGGAGAGAATAGGGTTCGGTGGAACGAGCACTATACAAAAAGGGTCGCCGTTTCCAAACCAAGGATGGGATGCACTCTAGGGGTAGATCACCAGGTCACGCGACCGCTGGTAAAACAACACTCACAAGGAGAAGAAAAAGCTTGTATGCTTCCAAAAGAAGGACGGGATTACAGCACCGTCTCGAAGCAGCAACAAAGGGGGGCTCGCTGCTCCCAGGCACACATTCTACCAACCTACAATCAGACGACATATCTGCTAGCCTAGCAAGGGAAGCATTGCCGGTTTTCCTGCTAGATACCTATCAAAGATGGACGAAAGCCTCGCGGCTGAACAAGAAGGATAGCCTCACGGCTCATTTTGGTTTCCACGGCGTTCATACTTGGGGGTTTCTTTTCTTCATGTCTTTTCACTGTCTTTTTCACTTGCTCATGGGGCTTTTAATGGGTCGCAGTGAACATTATACGGCCTCACTGTGAGCGGTGTGATGTCTACAGCGAGGCAGAGCGATGGCGCACGCCAAGGGTTGGGAAAAAGCAATATCTTTTGCCATTGGGCCTTCTGCAAAGGCTATATTCTGCGCCATGCGTCAAACGTGTATCGGAGATGATGACCTTCTATTGCTTTCTTCCGGTCCAACCTTGAGGACAAAGCATGGCGTGTGGCTTTTTATGTTATGATATCCTTGTATTATTATGAGTCAATGTACACACAACATCATCTATGTCCTGAATTCAGCACTTTGTCAATTTCGGTTAGATAAGCCCGGGCCTCTGGCCGTTGTGCTCAAGACGCAACGAGCCGGCAAGTAAATAGTTCTACTTGTCTAGGGTTCACAATAGAACAGCAATACGGCTTCGTTTCATAGTGGTCCAATTACAGATAAGATGATGGCTCGCATAGCCAACTCTTCCCCGAGTATATGTAACTTTACCGAAATCCAAACAACACGCTATAGTAGTACACGCCACGCAGGGTCCTCCTATATTATATATATGACTCTGGTATATCAAGAGCACATCTGCAACGCCAGGTGTCGATAAACTCATCACCCACGCCACATCCTTCCAATCTCCTCCCGACAGTCGGATCGCTGTCCAAAGAGTGGAGCTGTCAGGTGTATATACACAGCCCTCCCTCAGAGGGCATAGTTCTCGGTATGTAAGAAGATCTCCTCTAGGAGATCGTCGCCCCAGATCTCGGCCTGCAGCCGCGCGACAGTGGTGGCCACGCCGACCCGCATGCTCGGCGGCCCGCACACGAAGACGGCCGTCCGGCGCCCAAGGATACCTCGGCCGTCGGCGCCGCCCGTCGCCCACTCCTTGAGCATATAGCCCAGGTCGGGGCGGCCGTACTCGACGCTCCAGCCCCCGTCGATCTGGTGGGGCACCGGGAAGGCGAAGCGCATCAGGGACTTTTGGAACTCGGTCGGCGTTTCGGGGAACCCGAAGTCGAACCCGGACGGGGGCCCGAAGGTCGACGTGGGGCGCGGCCCTTGGTTCGGCAGGTTGGTCGTGCGAAGGTGCGCGAGTTCTGGTGGACCTGGGAGGTCCTGCGACGACTCGTGATTGCGGCCTTCAGGAGTCTGTCTACTAGATGCGTCGAAGTTGCGCGGTGATGGCGGTGCGTAGTTGAAATGCGGCCTCTGTTCTGCACGCGGTTGGAGTGGTGGGAAATGGAACTGCCGTTTCGGCTTGTCCTCTGGGTATTCTGATGATGGCGCTGAGGCTGGCGCGTCATATTCATCTGCCCTATCATCCCTGCCTTCCAGTCTAGCCAGGGACTCTTCCTGGGCGGATTCGCGGTTTGCGGGCGGCGCTCGTTGAGGAGGCATATAATGAGGCTGCAAGTACTGCTGCGGGGGGAGAGCAGTTATCCTGTCCTCATCCTCGGCCCGGAGCTCGTCTTCGTAATCCGCATTTCCCTGCGCCTCATCCCGGATGTAGGTGGAGTTGCGCTTGGAAGCAATGCCTGCAACGAAGCCGTCTAGTTTATCGTGGAACATGTGGCTCAAGTGCCCTGGAGCACGTTGGCCTCCCCCAATGGCGCCATTCGTTCTTTGCCTAACCGCCGATGTGACGAAGAACTTGCAGGTCACACTCTCAGGGGGCGCTGATTCGCGGCAGATCCGGAGTTCCTCACGGAACCAGTCCATCGCCTCAAGACGCTTCAGGGCCCATATCACAACAACTTTCTTCGTGATGGCCTTGCCATCCCTCATCCTCTTGATGAGGTTCAGTAACTGCGACATCAGCGAGGTGATACCGCTGCCACCTGCAATGAGAATGCACGTGTCAAAAGCGGCCAACTCTCGGCGCATGCCGCCGTATGGTCCATCAAGATATGCACGGTACGTGTGGAATGGCCCCTTCTCGATTGCGGTTTCGAGTACTCTTCTTGTGAATCCGCCATACGGTCTGAACACAAGAACACAATCTCGGTACTGCTCGCCGTACTCGGACGGGAAATCCTCGCTGCAGAGCGAGGATATCGTGAATGGATGGTTGTCGAAAAATGAGATCCCCGGCATGCGCAAGTATACATATTGACCGGGTTTCCATTTCATCTGCGTAGGGATGGTGACCTTGATTGCATTCTCCGTCATCAAAGTGATTGCCGCCTCGTCGCCAACCATGAATGACAAACGCCATGGTTTAGTCCAGTTGAGCTTGAACAGTCGTAGGAAGTAACAAAAAGCCCATATCGCGGCTGATGCATAAAGATAATCCCACGATGCCAGGTAGTTCTTCGTATGCCAGAAAAGGACGCCCACGTAGATCACCCCTACTGGCACGTGAAGCATCACGAAGACCTCGAACGCAATGCGCCGTATGAACGGGAGCGATGCAACACAGAGCCAGACGAGTGGAACCAGGCAGGCGATTCCCGTTCCGTAAATAACACCACTCCCTTCCGGAAACAGTCGCTCGAAGGTAGCCATGCCTCCGTCGTCCCACACTGGTTGAATATAAAAAGGGACCGTATGTACCAGCGAGAGGAATAGGCATAGGTACCCTGCCCATCGGTGGAAGACGTTGAGTCTCTCCGGTCCGATGCCGGTGATGATTGTAAGGATGTTGGCTTTCATACTCGTGGCAATAATCCACGGAGTCATGGCGACAGCGAGCATGCCGGCCCTAATCGCAACTGGCGGAGACCCATACTGGATGCTTTGCCAGTACAAGGGCTGCTGTAAGAATGTGTATAAGGCCACAAACGCCAAGGCGACGAAACCGACCGCAAGTACAGCTAGCGAGGAAAAGGTGAATCGGCGCTTTCGCCAGACCAGATCTGGGATTGGCCGATAGAAAATCCACCTGAACAATGCGAGTGCGTCGAGCACGGGGCCTATGGAAGAGAAATCGGTTTTTGGCTTGAAGTCTCTCTTCTCTTCTCCGTGCTCCGGGAAGAAATGCCTCCCTGTCTGGCCTGTTTGCATCGCCGTCGTCGCATATCCAGGATCCAAGCTGTACAAATTTTCGTAGTGCTGTTCCACCTCTTGCTTATAGATGGCTTGCCGGATCTTATCCTGCCACCAGTGCCAGATGCGCACAAACAGGACGCAGCCCATCAGGGCGACGGAGAAATACGTCCATCCCAGCGCATACTTGCCTGACTGGTCCCACGGATCTACGGTCAGCGCTTCCACTAGACCTGGCGGGCTAGTTGCTGTCAATGGAATGTGTATACGCTTGGCGAACTGTGCCAGTGTCCGAGTCGCACCCTGGACCAAGGTTTGCACCTCGGGCGCCATATCGAGGGCCCTTCCGCAGGGTTGGTTCGGTGAAGCTTCGATTGTAGCCAATTCCTAACCCTATTACATAGATATTGACGAGGGATCGGCTTTCAAGCCGACATCAGTTTGCTTTATGGGAGAACTCAAAGCAGACTCATGCCAGATTTGGTGGAGGGAGGTGGATGTGTCGAGTTTCGGTAGTTCGAGTCTGACAGTCCCCTAATTGCTGACACTGTAATTTCATGTACCGGGCGGGTGTCACCTCTGCATTATGGCGATTGTGACGAGGACAAGTGTGATATTGGCGAGTGTTCAGGCACTTTGAATCACTATACCGTTGGATGTATGGTGGAGTGCACTGTCGACCATGCGCGTAGGTAGACAAGAGCTGGCTTGGCGTTTGGTAAGTTGAATCCTCGAAGCCATTTGACGTGGGACGAACGGTCGGGGGATAGACCAGTATAACAACACCAGACTAGATCCACTTCTAGGTCAATAGCTGGTGACGGCTCAACAGCGCGCAGACGTGACCCAATGCGCAAAATTGGAGAGATATGATACGGGAGATTGACCTCGTGGCAATGGGGCTCTCTGCACGTAAAGGTCAAGACCCGGGTCAGGTCAGTCAATCAGCAACAGGGAAGACCTGGTGTGATTAATCGAGACCCTCGGGTCGACGTGAATGGCACCGGGATGGCACACGGCCCAGCGGCTGACCGCACTTTAATATTGGCTGGGGCCTGTGAGTAGTCGTTCCCCGCAGACTGCACGTCGCACCGAACAGGTGGACATATGCAAGATGCGTAGCAGGGCGCTTCAACAAGTGAGCTTGCAGGACCCCGGCGGGCTGTTATCACAGACAGAAAAGAGAGGTCTAAGAGGCGGGAGGCGGCGGGATATCGACAGGGGCTTGTGCTAGAGGCCGCGCTTGCAGATTTCTGGTCCACTTTGCAATGTGATATTGCCTACCGCCCAGGTGTATGTACAACCGTACTCGGTACATACAGTACCTGTGTAGATCAATAGTTGTTGTTGTTGATCCTAAAAGATGTGTCGGTGGGGGGGCTCTGGTTCTGGCAAACTCGAAGAGAACTACCGACACTTCCCTTGCTGATGCTGCATACTGGTCAGCTTACGCGACCCAAGCTCGCCTGTTTCTTTGTGAGCACGAGGTTACACTGCAACGGTGAAACTGTTACATCCCCAAATCTGGCTGCATTATGTGCAGTGTGCAGTAATCGAAGCCACTGCCAGCAGGTACGCATCCTTTGGGGATTACCTGGGAGCTATGGTCCAGCGCCAGGCCATGGCCAGGTCCTTGGGGAGTCCGCCACCTGTGTCACTCGCATGGCTGATAGGCCAGAACTGGAATGACGAGAACGAGGAAGGGATCCATTCGGGGGCCTCAGCACCCATCGGATGGGCTGCGACTGGCGAATGCTGTGCTGTCCGCAAGCAAGCACATTGGCCAAAGCTTGGCTCCTGTTAAGGTAGCCACTGGATTCGACGACCAAAAGGGGAGCTTGACGATGGTTGACTGGGTCGCATTGCGGGCGGCAACACGCTGGATGTGATTGGCTGAAGCTGGCATACGCCAGCTGCTCCACCCCTGTGTGCATCTTTCACCTTGCGATGCCGCATGGGGGGACCACCCATGGAAAGGTGTACGCAGTGGACTTTTCCTTTCCCGGATTGCGTGAAAGGCCCACTTGGCAGCCATCAAGTCGACCTACTCTTTCGGATGAGCGATTGCATGGGCCATATTATGATTATGCAAAATGCGTTCCGAACTGCTGGGACATGGTGACTCCAGTGCCTGAAGAAGTTGAGCCTGTGTGTGGGTGCTTGACGCAGCCACACTACCAATTGCCCCAGGCTGCAATCTCGGATAAAAAGTCAACCAAAGTCTATCGGGTCCCCCTTTGGTGGTGAGAATGATGAGATGAGGTCCAAGCAGGGACCTTGAGGCTCGACGCTGGCACACGCCTGCATCGGACGATCAACGATTGCCGATGACATGATGAAAGAAGACGGGAGTTGGGATCCTGCATTGCCGTTGGAATACTGTTGGTGATCGGCTTGGACCGTGCCGTTTTAGTTGCATGGTAAGAGATGTTGGTTCTACCGTGCATGGCTAATAAGCGGCGTGCAAAGGGACACACATATGATTGGTACACTCAGGGATCAATGTCGGCCGAGGCACAGACGGTGGGTAATTAAGAAATATGGTATCTTGAGAGAACCTCGCGTCCGAGTGTGAAGTCGACACGAGCAGCGAAGACATCCTGCAGGATTGTCAGCGGATAGCGGCTCAAGCCAGCGAGCCAGTGTCTTAGGTTTGCCCAAAAGGGAAAATGGTGATTGGCCTGACTAATCATCGAGTTTGTAAGACGGCCACCACAGATGGCGAAGAGGCAGGTGAAATATATATAAAAGGTAGTATAGCTCTATACAAGAGTTGCGCTCTTGAACGAAGAGAACAAATCTGATTCGGATATATATTTCGCAAAAGTCTCATCTCAAGCCTGAAGTCATGGCGTTTGTCCCGACCACACGATCAGAAACCCATGAATGGTTGCTGAGGGTTGTTAAGCTCCGTTCACAAGCAACTAGAGAGTAACACTGACGCTGGCGCTTTGGCAGTTCCATTCTACGAATGATTCTTGCGATGTCACAAGGCTGCGGACAGTCTACGCCGGGGACATCCAGTTGCAGTTTGCGAACAGTCCGGTCTTACACGGTCTCGAAGCCGTGACGCAACACTTTAGGTCAATTTGGCCGGGAATACAGACAATGCACCATGAAATCGACCAATTCGGTGAGAGAACTTTGCGGCCCTTGACTTTCCCACTGTAATTGTTGACAAAAGGCTGTAAGATTTTGTGGGCAATGACAAGATATATCAGTCTTGCCGCATCTCCTGGCAGGCGAAGGGAGATCCTCTGAGAGAAGTTATCGAAGTACCGGCCATGGCTGTATTACACCTTATCACGTCGGGCGACGAGAAGGGGTTGGTCAGGCGAGCTGAATACTATCTCGACGCATCGCCGTTGCTGGCAGCGCTGGCTAGGGCAGTGTAGATTCTTGACCCTGAAGAACCCGATATGCTAGATAGATAGATGTTGTCGAAATAGAAGCCAGTAGGAAGGATGCATGTCTAGGTCGCTTCCGTTGGGGGCACTCCAGCTGAGCCTCGCGTGCTAACATGCACTACAATTCGCCCAACGACGCCCCGAGCCCCGCTACCCCGCGTACGGGTCCAGCGCCCTGGCCCCCATTGTGCAAGGCTGAGCTACGCTACAAATTTATTTCTGGATACTGGACCATCATCGCCACGTAGGTCTACTGGCTGCAGGAACTCGACACCGCAACGGAGCCGCACTCTGCCTTTGCGATCCAGTATGGCGACCTCGAGCTCCTTGACGCTCTCCAGCGCGACGTTTTCCAAGCTGTCGCCGCATCCATACCTCCTTGCCAATCTCCAGGCCTCGGATTCTTCCAGTCCCTCCGCCCGCACCAATGGCCGCCTCCCGCAGCAGGCCCGACAGCCCTACATCAACACCTCATCGCTGTCGCATGCCCATGGCAGCGCCGTTGTGCGTACAGGCGACACCACGGTCATCTGCGGTGTCCGCGGCGAGACTTTGCTCACGTCAGCTGTCCCCAACTACCGAGCACCCGACGATTCGAGCGGCGCAACGCTGAACGAGGCTCGCGACTACGATTTGCTGGTACCCAACATCGAGCTGGCTACCGGTTGTGCCCCCAATTTCCTCCCAGGAGTCCCACCTACGACCCTTGCTCAGACTTTGAGCACGCGAGTATATTCTCTGCTGCATAGTTCCAAGCTGCTGAACGTCTCGGGTCTGCGCATATACCAGAAGGATGGAAGCGAGCTGTCAGGTCGTCAAAGGGGCAACGAGGCAATGGAAGAGGACGATGAGGGCGATTCTACAATAACAGAGAGGGCGGTCAAGGCCCACTGGGTGCTATACATCGACGTTCTCTTCATCTCATTCGACGGCAACCCATTTGACGCTGCATGGGCGGCTATCCTGGCCGCATTGCAAGACACCAAGCTTCCCCAGGCGTACTGGGACCCCGATCGAGAGATGGTCCTCTGTTCACCAAAAAAGCGTCTACCGCTCACATTGAGCGGATTCCCCGTGGCTACTACGGCAGCGGTCTTCACTGCCAAGGAGAAGCCCAAGAAGGGCGGCGGTCAGTACTGGATTTTGGTGGATCCGGACCGACTGGAGGAGGGCCTTTGCGATGAAACTGTCACCATAGTTGTCGATTGTCCCAAGGAAGGCACCAAGGTCTTAGGAATCTCAAACCACGGAGGCACAGTCGTTGGCCCTGTTCTAATGAAGGAGCTGGCAAAGGCGGCCGAGTCAAGATGGAACGACTTTCGAAAAGCTGTTAGCTAGAAAGAGGATGGACGACACTTGATACCCAATACAATCAATCTGAGCAATGGAAAAATGGGGCCAGCCTACGGTTATGATTCTATGAAGAGCGTTGGCCAGCGCCGGAACAGGTGCGTTGACCGTCAAATAGTCGCACCCAAACGGCTCAGACTTTGAACAGCACCGCTTGTTAGAGCCACAACAAGGCACACAGAACATAGCTTCGCTGATCAGGTCTGAGGTCTCATGGCATGTCAGAAAGGAAAGTACTGCCATGTTGGACTGCACGTCTGCGAGGAGAGACGCAGAGGCAGAACACGACAATTTGGACACCAAACGCAGAGCATCTGGAGATATCAGAACAAACCCGAATAGTCCAGACTTGGTGGTAGTACGAGGGAAAAGGATTTTTGTGGTTGCTGTAACAAAGATAGATCAGAAGAGCATGGGCCTAAGGTCGTGGCCAGGTGTAGAAACGGTGCGCAGTTGACCATTCGATCCTATCCCATAAGAAACCCTTAGAAAATCGCACGTTACCGCCCTGCTTTGTCTTTTCTTGTCTCTTATCCATCCATCCCCAGAGGAGATATCGCTTCCCGTTGACTCGCCAAGGACCAAGCCTCCATGATGCGAGGCTCAGAGGTAGGCTATCCCTTTGGCTTGGACAAGGGTCCTCGACGCAAACTGAATGCCACAATAGCACATTGATCCCAAAACGAATTGGCAGCCTCTCTAAACGCATCCCTTGCTCCGATCACTCCGACGGAAAGAATAACCCCTAGATAATACGATACTTAGTTTCGCAATAGCTGTTGTCAATATGTACATCATGGCGTCTACATCAATTAATGCGCCCTTTCTTCATTGTTCCTCGACTTGCTACTCTCATCACACCGTAAAACAGTACAGTATATTGTACGTTCCACATACTTTGACGGCGTAGGTAGTTCAGCTAGCCAATCCAAAAGACAAGAAACTGAAAGAGAAGCTGCTCTATAAATCATTCAGCAGAACGTTGGTACTGGCTAGGACCATGGACACATGTCAGGAGATATTTTCATCAAAGACTCGTAATCAAAGCCCAGACACAAAGACACAACCAGCCACCAACGTTGCTGCAAAGCCAAGCTGGCCGCCTCGACTCCCGCGTTGCGAACATCAAAGGGAAATCATTGGTCCGGCATGCTGGGACTGTATGGAGCAAGGCCACCCTAAGCAAGCCGACGCCTCATCCCCCAAGCCTAATCGCAGTCAGCGTTGCAAGTGGCGGAACGGGCAGTATAGCGACAAGGGAGGCCGCAGCTGGACAAGCTCAACACTAGGGAAACAGTCCACGTCCTCCAAACACCATCAACTTGCGGAGCTGTCATTACTTCCGGAATGGCACCAGCCGGAGCCGGAGCTGGAGCTGGAGGCCCGATGCTTACATGATCTGTCTACCTCAGAGGGTCTTGTAAGTCCATATTTCCACCCGTTTTGCGTCATGTACTTCACTCCACTCCTGCTCTTGTTCTCAATGGGAGGCGTCTTTGTCCCTCTTGCCTCTATCCCAGGACAATACACATTGATGAGACGAAGTACCCTGGAACTTGCGGATATGATCACACCTGTCTCCTTTCTACTCAAGTAGTTTCCAACTTGGAGAGAACTAACAAAATAATGTCACAGTTACATACACCACCATGGCACTATCCCGAGTCGGGTCTTGAAGTTGTGCAGCCAGACACGGCCGAGAAGATTCTTGTTACGCCAAGACGAAGATTATGGGGAGTATTTGCAAAAGACCGGATCTGTGGATTGCGGAGACGGCTCTTTTGGTTGATCTTGTGTGCAATCTTGCTCGTCATAGGGATCGTGCTTGGGTTGGCGCTGGGGCTTACACTGCGAGGGACGGCCGGTTCGAGTTCTACGTCAGCATCACAGCTACTCCCTTCTTTACTTCCGAACCGAATAGCTAATGAGCTCATGCAGATCGTCACCGACCGCAGGCACACCGACCATGGACCCATCATCTACGCCGTCGCCGACGCTGACAGGCATGCCCGCTTGCCCAGACGCCGACGGAACGACATACACGGATCCCACCTCGAACATCGAGTTCGTTATGGAGTGCGGTGTCACGCACGACGGATCTGACATTTCACATCACGTAGCATATTCGATGGATGACTGCGTGGCATCGTGTGCGCAATCGAGCATATGCATGGGAGCCGTCTGGATCAGCGCGGGCAAGCAGGGCACAGACAACAACTTTTGTTGGCTGCACAGTGATATGTCGCAGGAACAGTTTGTAAGGGTAAATGCATACGCGCAGTCAGCTACGCGGAAGATGGGCTGACTAGGGTCCTATCGGAATTTGGTGAAGGAGAGGACGTATAGGCATCCTGTGCACTTGAATGGCTTTACTGGAGCATGACTACGTAGGTGGATAATGTAAATACACCCGGTAAATGGTTTGGTTTCCGTCGAAATACGTTGAGGTACCCCCCGGGGAACCTCGCGAGCACTGCGGAAACCAGTGTTGATCGCAGGCTTGGGCAAACTTCGTCCAGTGCGACTAAAGGAATGTATCAACCCTTCGAACCGTCCTATCAGGTGCGAGCATCCAGGACAGTAGATACGGGACGACGATTAGCTCTGCCGCACATTGACATGTGAGCAGCCTAATGAAAGGCCGCTCTGTCACCAGCAGTGCTGTGGAAAAGATGCAGCAGACAGCAGGATTGGTTGGGCGGTTGGTTGAGGAAGAGGAAAACCGCAAGTCACCAAATTTGGCTCGTAAATGATAACCCAGCGCGTGGAGTGCGGTGCGCGTCGGAGCCACATATTTCCGAATGTCCACTGTCTAACTTAGGTCCATACGGCCGGGTTAAGCTAACCTAAGCCCAATAAGACTGCCCGCTGCCAGCGTATTACACTACTCATTAGGCAATCTTGGTGGGTTTCCAGATGCCCATGCCTAGGAATCACCGCTCTCGCCTTTGTTAGTATCCATGCTTTATTATTTGTCCCACCGGACGAGAGTCAAGCACTGATATTCAGAACACGATGGAGTCTCTCGGCGACGAGCCTTGGGATGTCGTCATCTGTGGCACGGGCTTGCAGCAGTCGCTGTTGGCACTGTAAGTTACTGCATCTGCCAGCCAACGGTCCACCCCTCAAAGATATCAATCTGACTGACCTAGCTGCGGCTTGCAATGAAGTGCCCTATCGAGGTCAAAGAAGCGCATCTTGCATCTCGATCCCAATGACTTTTATGGCCAGCACGAAGCTGCGTTCAGTCTCCAGGAGGCAGACAGTTGGGTGACCACTCACACGGGCTCCTCTGGTGCTGAGTCTGTGGCTCAGACTACAACCGCTGCACCAGCCGAGGGGTCAGCAGGTCCCGGTGGCCGGGTTTTCCGGAATGCCAGTGTTTGGAGACATCCGGAAGCTGAGGCAAACGGACTTACCTTCTCACGAGCATATTCCTTGGCCCTCGCGCCGCAAATCATCCACACCCGGTCCAAGCTGCTGTCTCAGCTCGTGTCATCCAGGGCGTATCGCCAGGTGGAATTCCTGGCCGTAGGTTCCTTCTACGTCCATGAGCCGGCACGCGGCGACGAACCCGCAAAGCTCTCACGCATCCCGAGCAGCCGCGAGGATGTGTTCTCGAACACGTCCATACCGGCCAAGTCCAAGCGGTCGTTGATGAAGTTCCTGAAATTCGTCATCGACTACGACTCGGACGACCAGAGGGATGTCTGGCAGGCTCATGCCGACACGCACCTTTCTGACTTCCTTACCACACAGTTCAAGCTGGACGACGACCTGCGAAAGTATATCCTTGCCCTGACCTTGACTCTTGATGGGAAGGTTACAGTCGCGAACGGACTTGCCGTCATACACCGCCACTTGACGTCCATGGGCCTGTTTGGGCCAGGATTCTGTGCCGTCTACCCCAAATGGGGAGGCCTGTCGGAAGTCGCGCAAGTTGCCTGCCGTGCTGGTGCCGTGGGAGGCGGAATCTACATGCTCGACACAAGCGCGGAAGTTGAGACTGCTGATGTCCATGACAAGGTCTCGCTCAAACTCTCCAACGGAATCTCTGTTCAGGCCGCGGCGCTCATCTCCTCTCGAGATGATATCTCCCACGGAGAGACTATCAGCCGGCTTGTAGCCGTCGTGAAATCGCCGCTGAAATCCCTGTTCGAGGCCACTGTCGAAGGCGCGCCGGCTCCTGCTGTTGCCGTGGTCGCCTTCCCAAGCAGCACGATTCCTGCTTCCGAGTCTGCATCGGACCCTCCAGTATACGCTATGGTACACTCTAGCGAGACAGGCGAGTGTCCTAATGGTCAAAGTAAGTCACACCAATCACGTCTAATGAGCACTTCCTGGTGATACGATGATCTACCCATCAAATACTTATCTACATTGTCTGAGATATGCTTTGACGACACAAAACTTCTGACACCATGCCGCCCAAGCCTGGCGCTCAAGATCCTGTGAAGTTTGCGCTAACCACGTTCCAAGGCGCCATCTACCTCACGACGCACACTTCGCCATCTGCGAAAAAGAACCTGGAGCAGGCGCTGGGCTCACTGTTGGCCACGGCAGCGGAGCAGGAGACTCCCATCTGCTTGTATCAGCTTTACTACGAACAGACCGTCACCGAAGGGACGCCTCTGGTCGAAACTGTTGGCGCTGTGCCAAAATTCTCCTTCCCGTCCCCGTCTCTGAACCTTGCCTTCGACGACTCAAGTCTTAATACGGTGAAGCAGGCGTGGAAGCAGGTCGTGGGGGATGAGGCACAGGACGATGAGTTCATGATCTTCGAGGATCGGGAGGGGGCGGATGCCAATGATGAGATATACGAGTAATTCGATGGATGCTGGCCTCATGGTTGAATGCGGGGACCGTCAGACAAGTAATGAGATCATGTTGATGCAAGTCGTGTCCTCTCTATTTGCGAGTGCCTGAGCTACCTGATCAAGTACAAGTGCGATGCGGATACGTACATCATGATATTGCATCGGCATGGCCATCCCATTCGTGCCCAGCGGACCGATGAAGGTGAATGCACAAACATTTTACCTTCCGATGTCCCTTGAGCTCAAAGCAAATCAATCTCGAAATTCCGGTAACGCCATTCCCCTTCATCCCATGCAGATCAATACACGATGTAACCTTCCTGTACGTAATGACTTTCTTCTCAGTGCCTGCCACCAGTGGTCCCTAGTCGAACGCCATTGATACCCCTTGACCATAGGATAGAATATAGAAAGAGAGCAAGAAATACTTCGTATTCGAGACGAAAAACGCCGTTCCCAGCCATGACCTCTAAACCACACGTATCTATGCACCTCGAGGCATATCGAGGCCCACGTGAATGGTACCAAATGGCTGGCCGTCGTCCACCTCTTGCTCCACACGCATTTGACCCTTGGTGACCAGCGTCAGGATGTGATAGAAGGCCTGGGCTGCCGTAGGGCGGTCCGTCTTCTTCGGCAGGAACAGTTCGTCAAACTCGACCCACTTGCGCTTGGCCTGCAAGTCCTCGTCGTAACGGTGCACGCCTGCTTCGTGCAACGTCTCTTCCATGTAGGCCAAGAAGTTCTTGCCCTCGCGATCGAGAGCATCGCGGGTGTACTGAGACTCAGCCTGCTTGTCGACGGGCTGTTCGCCCAATGACTCAGGCGGCTGTTGATCCGGAAGGCCGTCGAAGGAAGAGCCTACCGACCCAAGGCCGCCGTCGGCTCCAAAGTCAAAGCCACCCATGTCAACATCGTCGCTGTAACGAATTATATCTTGGACTGAGCCGGCTTTGCTTCGGAGCGGACTGGACTGTTCACGACCCGGTTGTGCCATACTCGGTAACTTCTGGATAGAGGAGCCGGGCATGAGAGACGATCCCCGATTCCAGGGCATCGCAGAGGAATGAACATCTTCGAGAGCCGACTGGGCTTCTCGGCCAACTTCGGGAGGGCTTTGTTGGTCGCCTTGACCGAATTCGAGCATACCATCCTCCTCAAGTCCGCGTCCTTGTTGTTCGGAATCTCCCTCGAGCCTGGGTCGAATTCGTCTCTCTTCATGCTCCTCGTCTCTGGATCTTGCCTCTGATCGAGTCCGTTTACGGCGACCTTTCTCAAAAACATCAAGTCCGGTGTACGCAGTAAACAGGCGATCACCAGAGAAGTGTAGGGCAAGAGGGTGGATGATGCCAGGAACACCGAATGTCTGCCCAATGTTGGCAATTCCCCATCCGAAAGTCAGATGGATAGCGTTCGCTTTGGCTTGCGGGGCAGTGACTGGATGTGACTTGGGTACAGTGCAGTTCTTGAGATAGTCCTTTTGCCAGTCCCGTAAGGCAGCTCTGGAAATTTCGGTCTCTTCGTCTGTATAGATAATTCGTCGCTTCTTGCGACGCTGTGCGGGCGCTTGTCGTTGCTCATGCTCACCGGCCGCAACGGGGTCAGGCTCCTTATGTTTAGCTCGGTCAGGCAAAGCTTCGGCTTCGGGAAGGGGCTGCTCTTCCATCATGATGATATCGCCTTCCTCATCTAATTGCGGCTGATTCTTCTGGCCCCCTCCGATGCTATGCATGGGTGGAAGCTCCAATTCGTCTAGGCCATCGGGTCCAGGTTCTGCAGATTCGATGATGTTGCCGAACTCATCGATTTCCATACCATAATCAATGGGGATTCCGATGCCATCCTCGCCGAAAACGTCTGCTTGGTCGCCGGGCACGGCAGGCTTCTGTCCTGAAGAAAGGCCTTGGAGGCCATGGGGTGAAGCGCCATTGTCGAAGACGCTAGAGTCGCGAAAGTCTAGTTGGATTGGAACTCGTTCATTACCAGAAGAGCTGCCTTGGGAAGGCATAGACCTTGGAGACATTTGCGATGAAGTCTTGTTGGTGTGCTGGCTCAAGATGAACATATCTGCAGTAGGATCTGGTATACGGCCATCCGGAAGGAAGTCCGGATCGTCCATGATAATGAGATTCTCCGGTCTGGGGCACACATGGTTAGTGATTGGCTTTTTCTCAATTTTCATATGGGCGACCAATTCCAAAAAGACTTGCCTCGCTGTAGCTGCTCCGGGCGCGAGTTGATTGGCACTGATCTGTCTGAGAAAGGTCATCATGTGCCCTTGAATTTTCTGGGCGTCGGTCAAGATGTAAGAACATTGCTCCTGATAGACCTTGGATACACCGAATAGGAGATTCCCTTGCAGGCGCAACGCGATGGGAGCTCCCGGCTCGATGATCTTCCGGCACGCTCGTTGCACGTCGACGCCTTGGATGGCCTTCTTGCCTACACGGCGTGCGCCCGGTTTGTTACCAATGGTCGCCACCAGCCTGCGCTTTGGTCAGAACGCACTGAGCCGACTCTACTGCATAGGGGGTTGTATGTAATTTACCAGATTGTGGCAACACCATATTGGCGGCTGGTTAGGACTGGAATTGCATCAGTGAGGGCCGTTCATGTCTCTTGGCGACGATACACCTACGCTCATGGCTGTAGAACATCGTGAGAACCTCGAAACGCGTCGAAACGCGTCAACACGCGCTCAACTAGATACCGAGTTCCACAACGGCCAGACAAGCTCCAAATGTAGGCGGATGCTGAACCACAGGGCAACCTGACCCGATGTTGACGTATGATCGCACAGTGATTAATGAAACGATGCAGTTGCAGGGTAAGGATTGGACAGTCAGAAATCTGAGCTTGGAGGTTTGTTTTAATAGGCATCGGGAGAAGCGGATCGTGGGTTGACTGAAAAATGAATTACGGGATTGTCCAAGGCAGCCATGGCCAGAAGGCAGGGTATCCAAACGGAACAATCAGCAGGCCATTGTTGTTTCCACACGGAGACGCCCCAGCATCCCGTTCGAACAATATCCTCAAAACCTCTAGGTCCATAGGTACCTATGCAACCCAGGAATTACCTTCACCTACGTATTTAGCTCAGAGCAGTGTCCTATCGTACCAGATACTCTATGTTGGTCTTGACTTTCACCGAGATACGTACTTGGCCATACGCCACGGACATGCCCAACAGGCCTCCACGAAAGGGGGCGAACTATGTCCGGCTTGCTTTGGCTGCCAAGGCAACAATTCAAGGTCACTGATAAGATGAAATCCATCTAAGCCTCACAAGCGTCTCCTTAAGTGGTCGGGCCTTGTGCTATGTCAGTCTTTCATTTAGGCATGCGTACGTTTTACCAGGCCTCTAGACTCTCTTACGACTATCTGATATGGAGCGGCATTTCAACCCTCTGACGATGGCTACCAGTGTTTAATATCCTTGAAGGAGTCTAAACATGAGCGGTACTGCACAGTCTAACCTCCTGCGCTGGACGTACGGTTAGGTTCTCAGCGCCTGTGTAAATGCGTGAAGTCGGTCGATCATCACAGGCATGAAGCCCGTCAGACTGTCTTCCATAATCCCCTCCAGCAGCCGAATGGCATCCTCTTCGTTGAGGTCCAGATGGAACCTATCTTTGACTTTGAAGACAGCCTTGTCTGGCTCGATCTTGATATCAGGGATGTTGGCATGCACCATGAGGCTGAACAGGTTAAGAATCAAGTTGGACGACTTCCGCAGTGCCGTGAATGCAAGGAAGCAGTACTGCTTAAATTGCAGATAGAGCTCGCTCGGGGGACTGAATCCCCCCATGGCATCTACCATCTCCTTGCTCAACTTCAATGCTGGCGCGAATGGCTTCGGGTCTCGCCCCAGGATGAAACCAAAATCAGCGTGGAAGAAGTGGCCATCCGGTGCGAGCAAAAGATTTTCCAGGTGGCGATCACCGACACCCAAGATATACGTGATGACGCAGTACCCAGCGCAAGATTTCACAAACGTTTCCAACGTCTCCTTGCGAACACCTTGATAGGCTCGCGAATCAGGATTATGCTGCTTCAGGTATCCAATGGCTGGATTGCTCCCGTATTTGGACGATATCGCCGCGAATGTTTGCGAGGGGACAAACTGCGAGGCGCCGGCTGTAGTGCTGGTGGCCAGGATCTTGTACGGGGAAAGCTTTAAATCGAGATTCTCTTTTTGCAGGAGCTGGTCCATGAGTGTGATGATTTGGATTACCAGTTGATCCTGCCGCAAGTCGTCACCAGTCTTGAACAGCATTGGGTATTTGCCCCCCGACTCAGTCTTGAATGTCACCATGATTGGCGACAACGAAGACTTGAAGACACGCGTTTCTTCCGGAATCACACCAACGACGATGACAGAGGGATCCAACGGAAGTGGGACCGGCGGATCGATGGTCAAGAGTTCGTTCTTCGGATCAGCCAAGAAGCGTTTGACTCTTTCAATCTTCTGTGATGTCGTCTCGCTGGCGTTTTTGACCTCCCCAGATATCTTGGACAGGACCGTGATGAGTTCAGCTTGCCGCAGCAATGTTTTCCTGACCTCGGAACCGCCTGGCTGGTTTTCTAGCTCGACCATGAAGTCGTGCAACACTTTTGCATACATGGTACGGACTTCCTGGCCCTGCTCGGGGCTCTTATCATCGTATTCGACAACAAGATACCAATAAAGGTAGGTGGCCAGCGTGAAGTTCTGCACGGCCCGGGATATCAAGAACATGGCCAGCGACGACGCCTCTGTCGTCGGCTCATTCGGATCCGTCGGCACGGGCTCGAATTTAAGTGCCTGTACAAGCTGCAACAGATATAATTGCAGCTCGTTGTCGTCGGCTTTCTGTAACCGATCAACGGAGTAAGAACGCACAGCCGGGGCGTCAAAGGTTGGGCCTAGCAACTCCAGGGCGTCGTCCACATCAATCTCAGTCCACTTCGCCATGACCTGGATAGCCTGTTTGGACTCGCTCTGGTCTTGCCAGTTGACCGACTTGACAAACTTGGTCATGGCGCGCTTATCCTTGGTCAAGTGATAGCGGAACTTCCAGACGAGATCCTTCTCCTCAGGGGTGAGGCTGTGGGTAGGAGAATATGCCATTATCACATTCAACTCGTCTCTGACCTTGGCATTGGGCTTCAAGTCCTTATCGAGAGTGCCATGCCGGTGCTGACTTCGCACTAGTCGCCGGTGTTTTGCCTCTGCCGGATTGTCCCTTGCTGCGACTTCGGGGTCGTATATGCGGACGACGCGGCTACCCCCACCCTTGGTACCGTTAATACCAGGGCCGAGCTGGACCTCGGGAGGTGGCTTGAGATCGAAATGCGACTGAGATGCTGACAGGTGCTGTACTGATGAAATCGGCGGTGGCGGATATTCATGATCAGTGAAGACGATAGGGAAATCGAACCGCGGCAGCTCGATGGTCAGAGTAAACCTCGAGGGCCCAGGCTGAGTGCGAGTCTCGTCCTTTCCGTCGGCGCCGTCATCTGCTTCCGTGCCATTCTCCTGCCTTAGGCTGGCTTGCCTCTGGAGAGACTTGATGGAATTCCTCGTCGCTGCCGCGCCACGCTTCTCGGACAGACGCCAGACCATCTGGTCAAGCCACTCGACCTTGGGGATCTCGTTCATCTCGTATTTCTTGAACAGTTTGTCCATGCGCTCAAGCTCCTCGGCCTCCTTGTCCACAATGGTTTCGATCTTCTTTGATCCGGTCCTCCTTTTAGGGGACGCAGAAGGGGTAGTCGTGTCATCGTGGCCGTCGGCCAGCTGGTGCCTGTGGACCGCACATTTCAGTCTGCCCTTCTGAACCTGACTTTCCTTATCGAAGAGAGGCAAGGTCGTGCCGCCGAAAGGGATGGCGTGGCCCTGGGCTTGCCTGCCCCCTATAGGCGAGACGTCCCATATTGTGATGGCAAGGCGGGAGTTGAGAGGAAGCGATTTATATGGGATAGGAATGTCGAGCCACTCGTTCCAGCTGGCAATCGCCATTAGCATGTGCGCCCACGAGCTTTATCTGTGTTGGGAGCACTGTACCTCCTCTCGTTCTTGAATGGCTTGTATGAAGTCTGCACGGGAACGGTCAAGGGTTTTGAGCCGGCCCAGACCTGCGCAGTAACGTATAAGTCTGAGTGCACACTGCATGACGCCTCGTCGGTCAGTAATGTTCGGTTGGTTGCGATCGACGCAGGGCCCGAGCTGGACCTCAGAGGGCTGTGGCACACCTGGTGTTGGAGCCGATGTGGCGGAGGTCAGGCCTCTGTAACAGCTCAGAAGCTTTCTGGGGGGCTTCTTCTCCTTCGAGGTTGATTCTGTCAGGTTGGATACGTGGTCAGGACGGCCCAGTGGCTCGGATAGAGGTGGACACTTACATGCGAACACTCAGCGGATAGTCCAGCGACTCCGAGGTCACAAACGAGAAGGGGTCCATTTCAGGATTCCGTGTCCATGATAGACCTGTGCCGCTCTGATCCCAAGTCGCGCAAGCAGGCCGTCGCGCAGAACAATGAGAGGCGGAAGAGGGCCCGTGTCGAGTGCGCCGTTGTTGCTCTCCGAAGTTGTCGTCATTTGACAACGGTCACAGGCCCCAAAGCCCAGCTACCCAGAAGGAGGGTCGACGGTCCCGAAAACTAGCGACGGCGCACATGCACGGGCCCCATGTTGTACTAGTTAGTGGGATGCGGCAACCAAGTACCTGCCTAGTACTTAGGCATGTTCCAGTGTCCAAATCTGCTCTTCATATTTGTTGTCAAGGCAGTGAGTCAGGTTTACAAAGGCAGTTCTAGAGAATCGCGCAAAATGAAGTTGAGCAAACTCATAGATGTCTGACATAGAGTTCTTTATATTTGTTGCCAGTGGACCGGCTGAGTCTTTCGTGGCAGTACGATTGGAAGAGTGTAAACATTGAAGACCCCTGAGTCAGCCCTGAGCGAATAGGTACCGAGACGTGCTACCACAGTAAATGCCCCGCGGTACCCGGGGAGCACCACGCCACCATGCCACCATGCCACCAACCCACCAGACACCAGGCAACTAGCGCCGCTGCCCTGTCAATTAAAAGTCGCGTTGCGACGCGACTCCTACCCCAATGCTATCGGGTGCTGATCGCCAAAATCGCCAGGCCGAGTAACTTGTACCATGGCAGCGAATTCTGGTGTACCTCGTCTCAGCGCCATCACAACTTGAAATCAGACTTGTATCGCTTTCTCTGCTCCATCGGATACTCGAACATCTATTCTCTGTGTGCTTGAGTTCCAACAACACCGTTTGTGGCTGCTCCTATCCCATGTCGTCTTCTCCGCCAGCGTCTGGCCGTTCGGCTAGTCCCTCGGACCAGGAGGATGATGATACGAGGACACTGGTCATGCGTAACAAGGGCTCCGAGGCTGCCAAGCGGAAACGAGCCTGGACGAATGGCGCCGGACGCGGTGCCTCTCGACGTCGCACCCACGACCCCACCGACGACGACGAGGGCAACGAGGACGACGATGACAATTCGGACGAGTACGACCCGGACCAGCCCATAGAGGAGAGACGCGTGCTTCAGCGGGGCCTGCGAGAGCTGAGGGAAGAGACGAGGCTGAACAAGGACAAGTACATCCAGCCGGGCGACGACGGTCTGCGCCGCACCCTACGAAAGGCAAACACTCTGAATCGCAATGTGAAGCAGACCACAGAGGCTACCCTCGACTCACGTCTAATGGTCGAGACCGTCGAGCTGTCCTACAAAAAGACGGCCGCTCTGACATCCGGCGATGCCGGCCAGGGCGTTGATATAGACGGCTTTGTCACAGAGTGCTTGCGTTACATGAGATTAGGCGCCGGTATTCACGACGACGATGCCCAGGAGCTGACAAGTACACAGCGCCAACGGAGGCGCTCCAGCAGAGGTCCCAGGGGCGGCCGAGGGGGCTCCGACGATGAGGACGAGATCGGCGACGAAGGCGATGCCTGCAACTGGGAGCATCTGGGTAGATTTGCCTGTCTCCCCCACGTCCGCCGACCTGCTACCCCTGGATTCCTTCTTGGACCCCTCTCTGTTGAGAAAAAGGCCCGGAAGGTCGCCAAGAGGAGTGCACCGTTCAGGCCCAACAGCTTACGGGAGACGCGGCCGGAAGTCCTCGAGGCCAAGGACATCCAGAGGAATGAAGACAATGACCTGGCTGCCATTTGCAGCAAAACCTATAGGCGTCTGGAAGAGGTCCACGAGGAAGCCCAAGATTCGGCCGAGGCAGCGTTCGAGGCGGATAACGCCGAGGAAGGGCATCGCATCATGCAGAAATTTGGCCTGCGGACCAACGGCGGCATCGACTACTTCAAATTCGTCATTAACCCCAAATCATTCGGCCAAACCATCGAGAACATGTTCTATGTCAGCTTCCTGATCCGTGACAACAAAATCAGCCTCGAGTTTGACGACGACGGCTTCCCAACCCTCGGTAAGCTCTTGCATTTCTGTGCTGTATGGGGAGTACCACTATTGACGCCACCACAGCTCCAGTCGAGGCTTCCGAACCCGGACCAGGTGGTGCGAGACACGCATCTAAAAAGCAGCAAGCGATTTTCCATCTTGATCCCGTACAGTATCGAGCCATCATTGATGCTTTTGATATCACCGAATCACTCATTGAACACCGGAAAGAACAGACCAACAACGGGCCGGGAGCTCGGGGTTGGTACAATTAATGACCTCCACTGACTTCACGAAGATTTTGTTGGCAACCCTGTCACGAGGCCACAGTGTGGTTTATTTCATCAATGCATGACGATGAGACAGAGCTCAATTGTAGGAGCTAGTTGGCTGGGTTTCAGGAGTTGTCAGTAGACCGCTTTGCTTTTCAGCGCATATGTACCGTTATCTAGATCATCAGTGAGACTCAGTGCAATAATGGCGTCTGGACTAGGGAGTCAATCTCAATTGCAGTGCAACCCGTTGCTGCGTCCAGAGTGTATTTCGGAACATGGATCGGATCAAACGAGCTTTGAAGAGACGTTCACTTTTCGGTAATGTTCTCAGTGTGGTCGATGTTTATCCTACTACACGATGCCCAAAGGATAGTCCTTTGAGCGCCCCGGGTCCGGATTGTCAACGACAAAGGCCATTTCACGTATGTACATGCCCTGCCAAGCAGTCCACCCAGTGAAGCCAATTGTCTTGCCTACTCAATTCTTGGGTCGTCATAGCAAAGTCAGCAAACTGTTTCCTGAATTCGGGTTGTTTGCGGGCCGTTTGCTCTGCATCATTGAAAGAGCTAGTGAAAGAACATGTACACGTCCACCCGATGCTTCGGGCAATGACAAAGGGGACTGACTACGATGCCTTTCCGCACGCAGAGTCCGGGTTGCTCTTTGTGATATGTCTGTCAAAAGACTCGTCACGCGTGTACCAGCAACGCGGTCTGGGTTGGAACGACTGGACGCAACTTGTCAATCAAATTTCGCAGCCGAGACCAGAGTTCCAGCGCCGTGACCATGGCTACTGACTACGAGCAATGGCGCGAAAAGCAAGGGCCTTCGTTACAGAAGGCCTTCTTTACTGATATCGGAGAAGAGATTCACGACAAAACCGCCCGCCTCTTCAACAATCTTGAAAGCGAAGGCATCATCAACACTGAATCGCGACCTTTGAGTAGCACAATCGAAGTTGCCGTGTCTCACATCCACGATGAGACAGAAATTCTTTGTAAGCGTTTCGAAGAGAGGCTTGCTGTAGATATAAAACCATGGCTTGAACAAAGAGAGGGGGTGTGGGATCAACGGATCAGAGATATGATAAAAAATCACAAGGACGAGTTGAGCAAGGTACAGGACTACGAAGAAGAATGGCATGAAAAATATGAGAAAAAGGAGAAAGAGATGGAAAATATCATGAAACAGATGGAAACGCAGAAAGCACAACACCAGCAGCAACTTCGGGACAAGGATCGAGACTTTGTGAAACAAGTAAAGCAGTGGGATAAAGAACGAAGCGAACTAGAAACACACATTCAAGAGGTCGAACAGATGGCGGTGAAGTACGAAGAAGCGAAAGATAAAGCAGACGAAGAGCGCAAGAAGGCTTACGAGGACTTGAACCATGAACAGAAGTCCAGCACACGCAACACTGAGGCTCTAAAGGAGTTGGAAAACACGCAACGGCAGATTTTGGCAGCCCAGATGGAGGCTCAAGCAGAGTTGGAGGTATCGAAGGCTGAACTCAACAACAAGGATAAACTCATTACGACGCTTCAGAACGAAAACAGCAAACTAAAGGACCAGATACCGGAGCTAGAGAGCACAGTCGAGGATCTGCGAGACGAGGCCCGGGCTAAGGAGGAAGAGCTAAAGAAGGCCGCAAAGCACCTCAGCATCGCACACGCGAGAAATGAGGCTTTTGAGAACGACAATGCTGATGAGGCTGTGCTCGCGTCTCCCTCAGACTCCCGCACAGGGTCTGGAGACTCTGCCATGGTAGGACACACAAACCTGTTCGACCAGCTGGGCGAAGCCTTTGGGCAGCAGAGCGACAACGAGGCGGGTAGTAGGAACTCTTCCCGCCAACCCTCAATTCCGGCGCCACCACAAGGCCCAGCCCCTGTTTATCCTGACTTGCAACCCCTTGGCGACTTTATCTTCCCGGCCCTGCGGCAGGTTGTCCGCATGCTGCATACTGACCACAAGGACCCTTGCGACTGGGAAGATCTAGCCGACGACACAATGGACAGGGTCAACATTTTGAGAGCCTTCGGCGCCATGCTTTCGAGCCTGAAATATGACCGGGACTTTGAAACCAAGAGTATCATTTCCAAGGTTTGGAAACTCCTCGCCGCTCTCAGGAACACGGACGACAAGGATCATAAAGCTACTGAGCACATGTGGAATGGCATCGAGGCAGCGGATCAGTGGAGGCTGGACCAGGAGCCGCGCGAGAAAGAAGAGCTCAAGAAGTTGCGCAAGGAGACCCAAAGCTGCAGCGAGAAGCTTACCGAGCTGGAACAGGCGAAGGCTGAGGTCGACGGGAAATTGAGTCAGTACAGGATGTCTCCGGAGATGTATACCTTGCGCTTGAGAAGCGGCGCAGACACAATCGTACAGCAGGCCGAAAAGATCAGAGATCTGGAGACCAGAACCGAGAAGATGGAAGCGCTGGAAAAAGAGGTCCGAGAGAAGCGGGATTCTCTTGACGAGTACGATCTCGAGCCTGACGCGTATCATGCCATCCAGGCCGCGTCCGCAGAAAAGATTCAACGGTGCTTACTTCAGTCGAGGGCGCTCGAGAGGGAGATCAAACGGCTCAAGAAGGAACTACAGAAGCTGAGAAAGGAGAGTGCCGCCAAGGAGGCCGCCGCCGCCGCGAAGGAAGCAGCCGCCGTGAAGGACGAGCAGAAGACCTCGGAGAACCTGGAAGAAGCCAAGGATAAACTCCAACAGCACGTACTTGACTTGGCAAAAAGCATCACCGACCACCTCGACACGCAAAAGAAACTTGAGGAGCAGATTCAAGAGAAGGGCGACGAGATACAACAGAAGCAAACAGAGCTTGACGAGTGTGTTGAGCACAAGCGGGACCTAGAAAGGCAACTGCAAGCGAAGGAGGACGAAGTCGAAGACCTCAAGTCCAAAAGGTCTGCCAAGTCCTCTGCGAGAATCGAAAAGCTCGAGAACGAGATCGAGGAGCTCAAGAAGAAGTTACAGGACAAAGAGGCAGAGATCCAAAAGCTGGATTCAACCATCAAAGATCTCAAGGACAACCTGATCGAGGAGCAGGACCAAGCCAATGCACTAAGGACCCGCCTAGATGCTGACCGTTCCAAGATGCAAGAAGTGCTTAACGAGAACGCCGATAAGGACAAAGAGATCCAGGAGCTCAGACGCACTTCGGTTGAGGAGAAAGAAGCCCTCCACAAGGGCCTCGTCTGGAACAGCAACGCTGCGAGCAAGCTGTCATCAGAGAACGAGAAGCTGCTGCACGAGAACGAGGAATTGGACAGATACGTGAAGCAGCTGGAGCAGCATAGCAGGAATCTCACCGACTCTCTCAGAGACTGTGCAGAAGGTAAAAAACATGTGTGCGACAAAGGTATTGGCAAGGACGAGGACGCGGACGACGAGAGCGATAAGAGTGAAGAAGGCAAGAAGGCTGACTGTACTTGCGGTCGTTTGACCGATCTTGCCGGATTCCAGATGGAAGTGTCAGACATCATCGAGAGCTTCAACGATATCATCCGCGAGGAACAGCGAAACAACCTCGTTGGCAGTCCAACTGCCTCCGACGAAGTACTCGAGCGCAGAATCCGTGCCCTCGAGCAGGAACGCACCGACCTGAGGCAGCAACTGGCCACCCTCCGGCAGCTCAAGGACCAGGGCCAGGGCTCCGGCCCGGACCCTGAGAAAGACGCAGAGATAGAGAGGCTCCGCAAGGAGTTGGACGAGTGCAAGGCGGCCGGCGACAAGCTGCGGCTGCTGGACGAGAAGATCAAGCAGTACCGCAGCGACTGGAACGAGCAGAACGACAGGCTCATCGAGTACTGGGATGACAAGGGCTGCGAACCGCCGACTTTTGCCGAGGAGATGGACATCTACCTGCGCGCCGACCTGCGCAAGTACGAGACCCAGCTCGCCCGCCTCCAGGACGGCGGAGGAGACGAGGTCCAGAAGCAACGCGTCCAGCGGGAGATCTACAAGCACCAGTGCCTCATCGAGGCCATCTCCTTCGACCGACTGTTCATCGACAACGTGCAGGTCGCCTCTCTGCTCTACGGGCTCGACCCAGACGCGGAAGAGATCGCATGGGCGCTCGGCGACCGGAGCCGCGGCACCCAGACCGCGGGCGTCGGAGGCGACGGCGTCGGCGCTGCTGCGGCGGGCCCGGCGCCCTTCGGGTCGGTGCGCCTCTTTGGCCGCCGGGTCCGCTGGGGCTGGCTCCTCATCAGCCTGTGCTTCACGGCGCTCGGCCTGCTGATCTCGGCGCTGACGATCCAGCTTCGCAAGCGGCGCGAGTGGGTCTACGCCAACGCCATCACGCGCGCCAACCTCCTCAACGCAGGCTCCGGGGAGGCCATCGGCCTGCCGCGGCTGGCGCTCATGCTCATCCTCGCTATGATTGCCTATACCAACTGGAAGGATAATGGCGGTCGCCGCTGAACACGGGGTGATAATGGGGGGCGGCTGTTGATTAAGGGCGGCTGCCTACGTTTAGCTGAGTGAAAGTGGCTTGAATGAGAGATTATCACAAGTGCTTTGGGCTCTTTTGTTTCACGCCAGGTATTTTTCCTCGATGAATTTGGTTGATAAGTTTGAATATACTATTTGTAGTCTATGAGGTCATGGGACTCGAAGTACCTGCGGGATTCCGCGATACCCATGCCCCGAAAACTGTGAAAATTCTTTTTTTCCGGAGGTGCTAAAAGAGACATAAAGTTACGGACCGAAATGCACGCTCAGTGACGGATTCTTGCCAGAGACTACCGAGAGTTGAAGAAGTTCATCCGACCCGGGCTGTTTGCCGTATCGGGGGTATCCTGGCACGGGGGTCCGCTGAAAGTGGGGCCGTACGGCACGGCAGCGCATCATCGAGCGTGTTGCCCCGGGTTACCGATCGACCGGGGTCCAAAACAGGAAACATAGCTGGACATGGCCATCAACGTTGGTGATGGTGAGACAGTCTCAGCAAATCTACAATCCGACAACAACTCTTAGACAATTGGCTTTGTATGAGCACATTTTGAATTTAGCCACAGCATCTTTATATACAATGGTTTTGTTGACATCGTCGCAAGTTTCTGTGGCGATCTCGTCGGGCATCGGTACGCAAACCCCTCGCAGAAACAGCGCCACGTGCGAATAGACAAGGCTCTGGCACCTCTCTAGCAGAAGCAGATTGCTAATAGGAGATTATGTTTCAGTCATCCTGTTCACAACAGCGCTGTTCCTCAGCGGCTACGTCATCCAACAACGAACGCTGCGCGACTTGCGAAGGGCCATCCGCCCGGATCCCCGGCCAAGTCCCAAGATCTACCTACCAGACCGGTTCAAACAGTCTACCACAGAGCTCGAGGATGGCAGCATAGTTGAGATTGGGGACAGCGACGACAATCTACCAGGAGTCGACGGGCGGCAGAAGCAGGACGGTTTCGTGGTGGAGGTGCGGCCCACGGTCCCGGAGGACGTGCCCGCGGAGAAGCCAGCTGAGAAAGAGCCGAAGGAGCTGAAGAAAAGAGGCAAATCCAAGAAAGAGCAGAACAAAGCCGAGGAAGAGGAAAAGCCGATCAGCAGGGCCGAGAGGAGGAGACGCATAAAACAAGACATCATGGAACTGTCACAGGGCGAGGGGCCGGTCTATTACCAGAGAAGACTGTGGTAAAAGGACTCGCTACAACTTTTGATGTTTTCGATACGGCATGGGACGGCGCAGCTGATAATGAGGATGGGGTATTTATGGGTGTATTATACGGTTTGGGTTATGCTGGATTATATGGCTGCTTGTTCCAACTGCAGGCTGGTATGGTTTTGGGTCTCGGGTATGATGCCTACGGTACTCTGTATTGATGGTCAATACTACCATTTGCTTTGATTTACACAGACGCTATTTGTGTGTGAGTGTTATCTGCAATAGAGTATATATGCCTTCTCGTCAGCGATGCTGTCATGCTGATACTTGAAATTGAATCTTGGAAAACGGTACCTATTGTTACATCCTGCTATGTCTTGACTGTGAATTTCCCACGTGCAAGATGACCAATTCGCTAATCCAAACATGCCGAGGCACGGCTAAGATGGTTTGGAGAAAGTGGATTTTGAGTCCTACAGAGTAGGTACATCGTTTAAGTGATTAGCCGCATTGAATCGGAATTCATCACACTGAATAAATTACTGTGTATTGGGCAGGCGGAAATTCAACGGATAAAGCGGTTTAAAATTTGGAGTCTCGACCAACTTCTTGATACACACCTATGCGAGGCCTCCTCGCGCGGTACGAAAGTGGATTTGTAGAGAAGTGGTCCGACAAGCTATCTGTGCATACGTGGATGAGAAGCCGAGTCTTGGTGGCCTTGGCAATATTCCATGGCAGCTTCTTACTTCTTCACAATTTCACAAATGTGCCGTCATTGCCAGAGGTAACCTATCTGTCGAGGATGCCCAGGCACGAAACGGCCCACAGCGCGTTACCAAGTCTCCCGATCGATCAGAGATCGTCGGGGCCGTTCAGGAACAACTGTGCGATGACGAACCAACACGACTGCGCTACCGTATGTTCCCGACAGTCCGTCTATGGCTTCCAAGCGGGTCTGGCTGCAGGTGGTGAAGCACTAGAACTGCAAGGCCCTCAAGCCCTCAAGCCGGTCGTGGAAGGCCGTAAGCCACCAGACAAGGGCACTATTTCCGTCGGAAGCCTGGCAAGCCTGGGCCATGGCCTGTACCACAGGTATCTGGTGGGTCCAAATGGGTCCAAATGCCCCCGCATCTATACTTCAGGCCGATAGCCGCCTTACTGATCATGATGCAGTGGGTTTGTCTCTGGGAAGCCGGAGTATAACACAAGCCAGGAAGATTTCAGAAGAATGCCAGCTAATACAAAGTTACCATTAAGCCCTACAGATGGGGTGCAACACGGGATGCCACCACTACACCACCACCACAGGCATGGGCCGAGACGAAGGTTGCGCCTAGGATCTTTTGTCAATACCCCGCTGCGGCTGTGCAGGTATGTCCTGTAGCCCAGTGGAGGAGAGAGAGGTTGTAAACGATAAAACCCCGCCGCTAGATTTAGGACCGCAAGCTTATCCGACACCTGGGCAAGGCAGAGACACAGACAGACAACACACCACCTCCAAGCATACGCCAACCAACCACCCTCCAGCGCGAATTAGTTGCATGCTGTGCCAAGATGGCGTCGTCTGCCTGTGGTCCTAGTTGGGGTCCCCCTCCTTGTGGGCTCTGCTTGTACATCATCCCCGAATCAGCACGAGACCCAAAGTAGGGATAGACAAGGCCAGGTGCGGTCGTGCTATCTGCAGCTTGTCTCGGTCCCTCCCACCTCACGTGTGCACTCGCTACAAAGAGGGTGCTGGGCCTATGCCACCCGTCCCCTTCGTCCCTAGGTTTGGTCCGATCCTACTAGTCTTGAAGTGTGTATGCGTGCGTGTGAGTGTGTCACGGTTGTATTCGTGAGTGTGGACCCTGTCTGCAGTTACCATTTACTTTCCTCCCCGAGCTGCCGACGACCTGTGTGTACAACTCTTGGGCCGTATATTCATTTACACCGGGCTCCCTCGCCAACCCCGTCTTCCCAGCCCGTCTTACTGTGCCTGCGCGCCTGCTCCTCACTGCCCTCACTGCCCTCACTGCCTGTCCTAAATCTGTTTGACTGAATGACATCTCCTGCTCGTTCTAAACACATGGGCGAAGTGTTCCTGTCAGACCTCCCGCTACCTTGAACCCCGTCCCCGTCCTCCTCCTAGTCCTTCTCGCCGTCTACCCATCCTCCCCGCACTCTGGTCATACGGCCATAATACCCGGTCACCATGACAGCCGAAGTCATGCAACAGACCCGGCTCGAGCGCCTGAGCGCCGAGGACTTTGAGACGGCCTCGATCCGCTCCGCAGCTCCATCATATGGTTCGTCTGGTTTCCCCAAGCCCATACTCGGGGAACCTGCGCAGCTGACCCCCGCTTAGTCTCGGAAGCGCCCTCCTACCACTCGACGCTGCCCCCCGCCGAGACCCTGCCGGCCTATTCCCATGCGGCGCCGGCCGCGCGCGCCGACTCGTCCACGCCCACCCCGGGCCCTTCCTCCATGCTGCCGCCGGCCACCAGCAACACGCGCCGCGGCCCGGGCCTGCCGCCGGTGCCGGACACGCCCCTGCGCACGCAGATGCCGCAGATCAGCGAGTTCCGCATCGCGAGCTGGTCGTCCCTGAACTCGAACCCCACGGCCCGCCACTACCAGGCCGTGGCGAACCGGCGGGTCACGGCGTCCCGAGGCGGCAGCAGCAGCAGCAGCAACAGCAGCAACAACCCGCACGTACAGGGACAGCTGCGTGCCGTGCTCGGCAGGCTCACGGAGGAGGAGGAGCGCGAGCGCACCAGGGTCCGTCCCCTGGAGGACCCTTATCTGGTGGGCGAGGAGGCCGCCGCGAATGCTCGACGGGAGAGGTTGGCTCGGGAGAGCGGCGACGACATCCTGATTCGGGAGGACCGCCGATGGGATTTATTTCTAGGTAAGTCATAATCCAACAAAGAAAGAAGAAACAGGAAACCACATGACTGGTGGGGCAGCATATATGTGTCTCTGCAAGAAGCAGCACCTCGAGCACGTCGGTGACCTGGCTGTTGAGAAAGACATCTGCTGACAAGCTTCCACAGCCCAGATGAACGACTGGGACCAGCGTCAGGAAAGCTGGAAGACGTTCACGAGCCGGCGTCGTCACAGACGCTGGTGGTGAACCTGAGCACGACGAACAGGGCGTACAGGACCACGCCAAGGTACTAAGGCGTTTTGTCTGTACTGGCACGTCGTGCAGTAGGGTGGCTTAGTCGCAATATTGAGACCCACGGTTTGGTGACCTGGACTTAGATTTCGATTCACATCCGCTCGTTTACGGTTGATTGACCGGACTTTTTCCTTGATGTAGCTGCTAGGAGCTGGGTCTCACGGTGGGTATCTTTTCTCTGGCGTTTGGACCTTAGAGGGCATGGAAATGCATCTGCATTTTTTTTTCTAGCATCGCTGTGATGTTCATTTTAGGTTTCGCAAGGACGACGATATGAGACTGATGATCAGATGGATCGTTTTCGGTGAGCTTGAGGACTGAGTGCCGAAGATGTCCGCGGTTTGTGTGTTTCGTCCTGCGCCGGGGTTATTTGTGAGTGATCAGGGTCGGCCGCTGAGAACCAAATGGATGTAGTCCGAATTGACGAGACGGGTCTCTATTTGAAGGCACTCAAAAGCATGCAGATATGTGTCCGACTCAGGTCCAACTCAAGTGCGCGTTAGTCTGAGCGATCCAAGAACAACAGTCCCGGCCCCTAGGCGAGTCATGTAGATGGGCTGCCATTGTATAGTTTGTTACGCTGCAAAAGGGACTTCGCGGGGGGAGTATAAGTCGCATTTCTATCACGCTACCACCGTCCCTGGAGTATTGCCACAACCATAAGTGCCAACCATCACCAAGTTCTAAACGAATAAATGTACCTACATACCCTGGAACGCCGTCAAATATGCTGCAATAAGGACATGTCTCCTTCTACCAATACAGCGCCCCTGCGGCATTTCTGGACCGCAATACTGCCTGAACCCTCTTCGTGGCCACATTGGGATACTGCTTGTGGACACATATTTAGCCCTTGGCCTTGGTGTTCATGATGAGCGCAACAATGAGCCTATCAAGCGTGTCAGTAGGAACTCTGCCGTGACGCAACATTGCTCTCTTACCCGTAAAGCCCCAGAACCTCTCCGAAAATCAGGATGAGGACCATGCCGACGAAAATCCTGGACTGTTCCATGTACGCCCGCACGCCCTTGTCGCCAACAACGCCGATACAATAGCCGGCGGCCAGGCCAGTGAAGCCGACGGACAGGCCACATGCCAGGTGCATGAAGCCGTTGAACAAACTATAGGAGCCGCCGTTCGAGGGCGGGCTCATGTCCTCGGCGATCAGGACGGCGATGACGAGCGAGTAGACGGCGATAATTCCAGACATGACGACGGGGATCAGACACTGATATGGGCGGTCAATTAGCTGTTGGCTGCATTGCGCCGCTGGTGGACCAACGCACCTTCATCATGAGATCTGGCCGGAAGGTTCCCACACCAGCAATGCCGATGCCCGACTTTGCGGTTCCGTAAGCTGCGCCGATGCAGCCGAAGATCATAGCGGATGCGATGCCGGCCTAGATGCGAAGGCCGAGGGTCAGTACGACAGAGGGGCCTCTGGTGGTGTCGTGGAGGCAGAGCTCACCATGCCGATGAAGGGTGCGAACTTGGGCGCCAAAACATGGTCGGCCATGACGACGAGCGGCGGCTTGAATATGGCGAGGCCGGGCGGAGGAGGGGGGGTGACAGATGGGCGGAGGGTGGAGGGCCGGGTCAGCGTGGTGGAAGATGGCTCATCGATGATGATGATGCCTCGTCTCAGGTCAAGCTCGGGGGTGCTGCTGGACGGGATGCAATCATCAAATGAAGCTGCCTCGCGCCAAGCCTCTGGGGCCGCGCTCGGACCAACCGGCACGGGCGCGGCATCTGGCGGGCAGCGGGCAGCGGGCGGCTGGTCGACAGGCATCTTGAGACACAGCCACAGGCAACAGGCTTGAGGGCCACAGGCCCGTAGGTACTACCTTAGGTATGTAGTCAGGTAGTTAACGGGCAGCGCCACGTGACTCGTTTTCGGCTTTCACGGACTTTAGACTGTCGGCTTGGTCCATTGGGCAGCTTGAACCAACCAAATCCGCGCGACAAGGGCTCCCCTTCTGCAGGAAACGACTGACGTAGGTGCAACCATCTGATACCCACAGTGAACCGGACCGGCATCAAAGCCACCGTGGAAGCCTGCCATGGCATGGCTTCAGATTCAAGAGCAAGGAGATGCAATCTCAGGCTTCCGGCTATGGCTCCTCGAATTGTGCCCACGCCGCGTGCAGACGGACCAGCGTACCGTCACTCCTGCCGTACCTTCTTCTTCCCTGCCCCCAACACGCAACAGAACAGGGCCCCGGGGGAGATGGCCGCCAACCAAGATCCGTAGGATGCGAGGGTGCAAGTGCACCATGGCCGCAGCGGTCAACGCAAGAAGAGAACAGCCACAGACGTCCTCACCCACACTACACAGTAGTTGCCAGAAATGCAGGCCAAAGGAAGGCCTTTTGAGAGACAAGAATCCAGACAAGGTGCAGGGTGGACTTGGTGTAGTCACGTCGGCCGTCCCGCGTCTCCAGCCGCAAAGTGACTGACTGACTGGCTGGCATAACCACATGTCGAATTCATCCGAAGTCCAAACCTGGAAGGCTCCTGTGACCGTTGCACAGCTACTCTGAAACTACCGCGCTTGAGCACTACCTAGGTCAGGTTGTGAACTCTGTCAACTTATCATCCGGTCTGCAGGAGTGCAAAGATAAAAGGCGTTCCTGAGACAAGAGTTTATGCTCTGTCAAGCTGGTCTCGCTGTCGGTCTGTGTACAACAGTTCCGTGCCGGCCGCAGCTCTCTGTATTAACTACTTGACACGTCTTCTCTGCGGTTCTCAGTATCGTGCACGCTGGTTCGTGGTTGACAGCAATTCGCGTCTTCACCTCGACCATCGTCCGTCCCGCTGTCGGACTTTGTTGCATCCCCGTCTGCACCCCCGTCTGCACCCTGAATCCGTCGTATCTGCGAACACGATAGCTGTAGGGTCCCAATTGACCCTCCGCGCAGCTCTGGAGGTGTCTCACTCGGCTCTAGACTCTGGAGAAGCCGCACGCCAGAATCCCAGAGCCCTGGTCACGGGCAGCGATAGTGATAGGGGACTGCGACGTTGGAAACTTGACTTACATAATAGAGCACAAGCCGAGAGAAGCACCCGGTCTAGGAATAGCTTGGGGGTGGAGGGTCAATCAACCACTCCGACCAACCAATGCGTCTCGTCCTGCCCAGCGTCTGCCAGTACGGAGTCCAGTAGGTGCAGGTGGTGCTATGGTACAGTAGTAGTAACGGCACAGGAGAACAGTGCCTCCTCCCTGGCACTAGTCACCTCATGGCGGGCGCACGTACGCACTCGCTCGCACCGCCCAGTCGCTCGTCCAGGCCAGTCAGGGTGATACCGGCCGGCCCAAATGCATGCCCTCCCACACATGATCACCGCCAGCGACACAGCGCCCATCCATCGCCTGCTTTCCCATCCCATCACACGCCCGCACCGCACCGCGCACCACGACATCGGCAGACGGCGTCTCTCACCTCGTCTCGTCTCTGCCCTGATCTGTCTGCCCTGCCCAGCCCAGCCGTCGCCCTTCGTTCGTTTGCGTTTGCCAGCGCTATCCACCGCCCCACGGGACGGAGCGCGGCGCCCAGGTTCATTTAGGCGAGGAAAATCTGGGGGGAAAAGGGAACGACGGGAGGGAAGATTCTGGATCCTGATAACGCTGCCCAAGTCTCCAAAGTCCAAGATCCCAACGCCTGCGCACGACAACGCACCCGCATCTCCCCGGCTCTCACCGTCGCCTGGACATCGCAGCACGGGGCGGTCACAACACCGCCGGACAAGAGCCAGAGCCGACAGAATTCACGCCGCCGGCATTGCACCCGCATTGCACCCGCCGTAGTCGCCTGCTTGGACCTGCTCGCACTCCCTCCCTCCCTCCTGAGCCCCGTCGCCGAGGGCCTCGCCCGAGCCTGCACCCGACTCGGCTCCTTGCCCTAGGCTCTCGCGGCCGCCTAGGTTTGAGAACAAGTGAGTGAGTCCCCTCTTATCTGTTCGCGCTCGGTGTTCTGGCACGACGCTGCGGCACATCGCCCGTGGTCCTGAACCCTTTTCCCGGTGACACCACACTTCGTCCCCTCGTGGCCGTTGGGATTCTGCTTCTCGCCTCTCGCTCTTCTCGCTCAAAGGGGCTTACCTCCCGATGGCACATTGCATCGCTGACACGCCATTCCTGTTGCTCTAGGTCGACACGATGGCTGACTACCAGTACGACCAACGCCGCTATGGCCCCCCGGGCAACACGCAACGAGATGCCGCCTTCTCCAACATCTTCGGCGCTGCCCCTCCGCCCGGCCGATCACAGACCATGACCTCGTCGGGCGGCGAGGGACCACCGCCACGAATGCCACCACAACACGATGGCCGGACGCATACCATGTCGTCAAGTATGTCCATGCAGCACGATATGCAGCGCCGCGCCCCGCCCAGACCCCAGCGTGGCTACGAAGAGTCCATGACCAGAACCCGCACCATGGACACGAGCACTGCCAACGGCTACTACCAAAGCCAGAGGAACCCTTCCGGTGGCTATCCTCCCCAACAGTACAGCAGAGGGCCGATGCCTGCCCCCGACAGGCGGCCTTATCCGGGACCACCACCGCAGCAAGGCGGAGGTCCTCCCCCGCGGTTCGATTCCAGGGCACCGTCCATGCAAGGTCAGGGATATGCTCCTCGGGCGGCACCGCCGAGATTCTACCAGGGAGCGCCCCAGAACTCCTCGGCGGCGCTTCGAGACGATCCCTATCGGTCACAGTCTCTGGCGAGTGCGCCTCGGCCCAATGCATACCAACCGCCGCCTGCCTATAACCAACCACCGCCGCCCAACAATTTCCGAGGTGCTCCGAACAATGCGCCGCCGGCATCACGGACGACGGCACAGGGCCGCGTCGTCCCGGAACGACACGATGATCGCGCCATGTCCATGACCGGCTACCCCCCGCCAGACCGAGACGCTCACCAAACCATGAGCGGTCGAATTATTCCCAACCGCGCGAGAGCCCCCTCGAACGAGACACCCACCATGAACGGCTTCTCTCAGTACAATGGATACGGCCCCGCCCCCGGTGCGGCGACCCGAACTATGAGCATGGCCTCCTCGACTGTCGCAGGCGACCACAGCAGAACGATGTCAATGGCTAGTACCATTACAACGTCTGAGTCCCCTGACGACTCTCGCAGCAAAGACCTTGTTCACCGGCCTTCAGTGTCTTCGAGATCGATCGACGGCGAGAGGCCACCGACTGCCAAAATCCGACCGCCCTTGGTGTACCCAGCCTTGCTCTCCAGAGTGGCAGAGAAGTTCCGTCAGAAGATCATCACGGGTGACAGGACCAAGAACGAGCTGACTTACAAGAATGCGTTCAGCGGCTCCGAGGCTGTTGACGTACTCTCGTATATCATCAGGACCACGGACAGAAACTTGGCCCTGCTCCTTGGTCGTGCACTCGACGCGCAGAAGTACTTCCACGATGTCACCTACGAGCACCGGCTACGAGACTCTACATCCGAGATGTACCAATTCAGGGAAACCTTGATGGACGAACCCGAAGACAAACCCCCCGTGAACGGAGTCTTCGTGCTGCTCTCCGAGTGTTACTCACCCACTTGTACACGGGACCAACTTTGCTATTCCATAGCTTGCCCGCGAAGGTTGGAGCAGGTCTCGAGACTGAACTTGAAGATGCAACCTGGATTGAAGAGGGAGGACGACGCTGTCGCTAACGAAGACGATATCGACCAGACCGACGAGCAGAAGCTTTGGATCAACACGGTGCCCAAGGAGATCGCCGAGAGTGTGGACGACAGAGAAAAGAAGAGGCAGGAGGTCATATCCGAGATTTGCTATACTGAAAGAGACTTCGTCAAGGATTTGGAATACCTGCGCGATTTCTGGATCCTGCCCCTGAGATCCAAGAACTCGCCAATTCCAGCCGCGAGGAGGGAAAAGGTGGTTCGGAACATTTTCAGCAATATCATCGACCACCCGGCCATTCACACCGTCAGTTCACGCTTCGCCAGGTCCCTGACGGAAAGGCAGCAGAAGAATCCCGTGGTACGAAACTTGGGCGATATCTTCCTAGAGTTTGTACCACAGTTTGAACCGTTTATCCTGTATGGCTCCAAGCAGCTTGAAGCCAAGTTCGAATTTGAAAACGAGCGCTCTGGCAACCCCTTCTTCTCCAAGTTTGTGGACGAGATCGAGCGGCGGAAGGAATCGAGGAAGCTCGAGCTCAACGGTTACTTGACCAAGCCAACAACGCGATTAGCACGATATCCGCTCCTCCTGGAGAACGTTCTGAAATATACGGAGGAGGGCAACAAGGACAGGGAGGACATCCCCAAGGTCCTTACTACGATCCGTGACCTGCTGAGCAGAGTCAACGCCGAGTCTGGTAAGGCCGAGAACAGATTCAACCTGCGGCGCCTTCACGATCAATTGCGCTTCCGCCCACAAGATCGTGTGGATCTAAGACTTACCGAGGACGGACGAGAACTTGTCTTCAAGACTGTGTTTAAGAAGGCACCTAGCGACCCCACAGACATCACAGCCTTCCTGTTCGACCATGCAGTTCTGTTAGTGAGAATCAAGCAGGCTGGTAAGACGGAGGAGGTCAAGGCGTACAGAAGGGTAAGTCTTCATACCAACCAACAAGCCATCCATATTTGTCTGCTAACGCGCCTATGTAACAGCCTATCCCACTCGAGCTGTTGTCAATCAGAGAGATGGACGAGGTCATACCTCAGCATGGGATGAAGCGTTCATCATCCAGCTTAATACCACTTCGAGCAGGTAACGCCGACAACAAGAAGACCGAAGGCTACCCTATTACCTTCCGCCATCTGGGAAAGAATTTCTACGAGCAAGTCCTATACGCTTCCAACCAATCCGCAAGAAAAAAGTGGCTGGAGTTCATCGACAATGCGCAACAGCGCTTGCGGGCCCGTGCCGATTTCTTCAACGTGACCAACATATCAAGCGGATTCTTCGGAACTGGCAACCAAGTTAACACAGTCACACCCTGCGGTAAGTGAAATTGCAAATCATTGGAGTTGAAGTTGATGCTAACTTTCATTTTAGATGGTGGCCGCAAATTGATCTATGGTACAGACACGGGTATCTTTGTCACTGACCGCAAGAACAAGGATGCACCACCTAGACGTGTTATTGAAGTCACAAGTGTCACGCAGGTCGATGTCCTGGAAGAGTACGGTCTTCTCCTGGTCTTATGCAATAAGACTCTCATGTCGTTCTCCATGGCCGCACTAGAACCGAATGAGCCCGCGACTTCGAAGCGAGGCAAGAAGATTCAGAGTCACTGTACCTTTTTCAAGGCGGGTATCTGCTTAGGTCGCCATCTTGTCTGCTGTGTCAAGTCTACCGCCCTCTCGACGACCATCAAAGTTTACGAGCCCAACGATGCTATGAGCAAAGGCAAGAAGCAGAAGGGCTTCGGTAAGATGTTCAATGCGGGACAGGACGAACTCAAGGCCTTCAAGGAATTTTATATCCCGACAGAATCCACGTCTGTCCATTTCCTGAAGAGCAAGCTATGTGTGGCCTGTTCTCGAGGGTTTGAGGTTGTCTCTCTCGAAACTCTGGAGACACAGAGCCTTCTGGACCAGGCTGATACGTCACTGGACTTTGTGGCCCGCAAGGAAGGCGTCAAGCCCATCCACATCGAGCGTCTCAACGGCGAATTCCTGCTAAACTATACCGACTTCTCCTTCTTCGTTAATCGCAATGGATGGAGAGCGCGACCCGATTGGCGTATCGACTGGGAGGGCACACCGCAATCATTTGCGCTGAGTTACCCGTGGATATTGGCTTTTGAACCCAACTTCATCGAGATTAGAAATATCGAGAATGGAGCTGTGCACATCGTGCCACATAAGAATATCAGGATGTTGCATAGTAGTACGCATGAGGTAAGTTGTCTGGCAGGCCCCAAAATCGGGTTTCATGTTTGCTCCAGACTAACGGCAGTGATAGATCTTGTTTGCGTACGAAGACGAAGGCGGCCAGGATGTCGTGGCAGCCATCGATTTCTGGAAGAACAACCGGAGGTCCGAGATGCCCTCGCAGGAGAAGGGACAGGGCATCCATTAGTCACCGACACCCTCCGAATCCTCCGAGGCTTGTTTTTACTCATATTTACGTCCATCAGCATCGAGAGCGTTGTCTTATCCGTGAATGCTTGCAGCCATCTGCAATCCACTTGAGCTTTGGAGAGTGTAGGATCATGTGAGGGAAGTGTGGATCTGGATAGCGAGCGCGGGCTTCTCTTCCTTGTTTTACTTTTGCAGAGTGGGACTGACGGCCGATTTCCTCGCCTGCTGCTACTGTGCCAACACAAATTTATTATCTGCAACCAAAGCTGGTACTGTCCAGTTCTGGCCCTAATTTATCACGTGGATGCAGTTCCATGAGACGACCGTTTGGAAGCACTGGGAACTGACTTGGAGGGCCGGCGAACAGATCAGCACACACGAAGTGCCGCTTCAGCTGTCACCGGAAGCCCGGCGAGGTCTGAAAGGAGCGGAGATGCGAAGGCATGGCCAGACTAATTTCCACAAGGGAGGGACGGTGAAGGGAGGAGGCGAGTGAGATGGCAGCATGTGCGCCCCGAGAGTGTAGGAGAGATCTGATACCAAGATAAGCGGGCACACCGCGTTGCTGTCTATATCTTTAGAAACAAGTTCTATCGGCAACACGGAAATGAGACCGGACCTATTGAGATCCATCCTGATACCTGCAGGTTCAGAACTATAGCGCTCAGAATAGAACTTTACGTGGAAGCCAGCCTTTGCGAGTCCTTCGTGAGAAAGAATCCACCCGACGATTGATACACCGGACGCCTCTGTGTCTGCTTCTTACGAGTGGACGACTCGGATCACCTCGTGTCACGGCGCATGAAAGTTGGCAAGATCGTCCACAGCCGCCTTGTTTCTTTACAATTAGTGGAGATGCCACCTCTATAAGGGGTTCAGTATGCAGAAACTGTGGGTGGCAACTCTATACAGTACACTGTGTCTCCTCGATTTCTTGTGCCAAACCTGATTTGTTTCCATATTTTCCAAGTCAACAACATGACGATGGACATCAACTAAACATTCGGTGGACCGCACAGCCACGGGGTAGGTTGCCTGGCGGAAGGGACCGTCTCCACCCAGGGGGCGGGCGGGTTTTAGCACGGCGTCTAGACACACGTCCAATGCCGGCAAATACGAACCAGGCCGCGCAGCCGGGCCCCGCCGCACCTGGAGTGGAGGGTGGCAGTGACGATAATCGAAATACTACCCAAGCTATCGGGCGATGATGGGGACGATGGCGATGGCGAGATTCGAGGCCGACCTGTTTTTCCCGCCGAAAATACGAAGAATATCGCAAATGAAACAGGAAACAAAGTCACAACGCATGGATCGCGGGACCCCCCATATTGTCAGGACCTGGAATTCTGGGTCCCTTTGATGGGTCGTTATGCATGTAAGGACCCCTAGGGACCACAGGCGAGTGTGGGAGCTGGAGTAATGGTGTAGCTACGTATCTCGGAGGGTTGCCGTTGCTGCACACCAGGGGAAATAGCTCAGCGATGCAAAAGCAAATCCAGGGACTCTCGGCGTAACATAAGCACCATGCCGTCTGTACCTGAAGCTTGATTACCGCGTGAAAAACTCTAAGCTCCATCGGGGCAGTCTCTTATTCATTGATCGAGGGAATGTGCAGGAAGAAAATAGAAAAGGAGGGACGAAAATGTTTTCACGGCTCCAGAGATTTGGGTTCGGCTGGCTGCTTTTGTATGAATAGAACAACCTCAACGTCGTTGCTGAGTCCATCACCAGACCGTCAGACTCTAGATAAGAAAAAGAAACCGAGTTGGGTGGACGATAAGCTTCGTGGGAAGCCCCAAGTCAGGCACATCGGCCGCTAATGCCAGGCCGGTCAAGCCTCTGCCGTCATCTGCATGTCTTTATCTGGGTGTTACTATTCCCTCCAGGTTTGGATATCAGCCCTGTCAGCGACGCTTCGATACTATTCCCGGCCCCGAGAGAGTAATGACCGCCGATGGTTTCTGTATTCTACCTGTAAGCTAGAGCAGAAAGGCCGCTGCAGTGCAATGAGTAAAACAAGAAAAGCCGTTGCATGTGAGTGGCGCGCTGATTAGCTGATGGGAATCTGCGCGGAAGCTTGAATTCTGGGGATCGGGCCTTTGCCCTGTTCAGAGTCTGAACCATACGAGGAGTTGTTTGCCGTCTCACAGCAGTAATGAATCAGTTTGGCAGTTTCCAGGGCATCGCTGTCGTTGAAGGCTCGCGGTGACCGTCGGTGGCACCACGGCTCTTCCAACAGCGCCCCCCAGAAGGCGAAGCAGGTGGTGGAAACTTCTCTTCCACAGCTTGGAGGCGTCATACCGCACTCTGGAGCCGACATGGCAATGCCATTACGAGAGCGCATAGGAAACACAGTTTGGGAGGTGCCACAAAAACGGCGTTCTAGAACTCGTTGAATCGTGGTGACCTGGCAAGAGACTCGTTCCCAGAGAGACAGGACAGGTTTGACAAGTTTTCCCTGCCCCAGTCCGCATCCACAGATGTGCAATGCCATGCGAGACGTCCGAGATCCGGGGAATCGGGCACTTTCTTCGTCTCCAGTCAGCTCTGCGCATCGCGATCTTCCGCAGCCCTGTGGCCCAGTGAGCTGCCGGCATTGAAACAGGCGAGACATGGGGCTGTCGCACTTCCACCCCAATACACACCTCACACGCCGAGCTTGCCAAGTGTCCGCCCGGGCACAATCTTCTGACAGTTGCAGCCGTCCCATCTTTCCGCAGATGCTGGTATCTAATTTGGGAAGTCGACGAGAAGCTCTGAATGGGACATTGTTTGCCTGCCATGCCTTGCTCCTTGCTCCCTGCTCCCTCCCCCTACATCCGATGGTACTGTACGCACAGGGGGTGGGGACCAAGCTTATCACACGGTGCACCGGGGGACACTAACTACCACCCTGGGCATCGTAACTATCTCACAGTAGTTGAGCAGATCATTGCGAGGCAGCGTGAGCGTGACCTGGGAAGCTGGCGTTTGGCCCCGGCCGGCGGACTAAGGCGTGTCTATTGAAAATCCAACCGCCATGGCTAGCAGGCTTGGGGCGCCGCGCCAGGCTGGATGTGCCTTGAGTGCCTGCAGATCCTCCAGGCGGCGGGCCTCGGAACTGGTGCCGCGGGGTCGCTGCGAGAGCGCCTAGCGCCGCCTGTCACAGGGCCCCCCCCCCCCCAGGGCATGACTGGCACCGTGGGCCGCCGCCGTACCGATTACGTGGGCGGTGGCACGATGGCCAGCGCCCACCAGCCCTCGCGCCGGTCCCAGTTTTCTGGAAAGTCCGGGGTGCCACGCCTTGGCCCAGCGTTGCGTCCGACGCCCGCTGGCCAGGGGCTCCCAGGCTTGCGAGGCGTGCCAGGCCCCATCCATCACCCATGGGAGATGGACCCGGTCTTGCCCTGATGGGGCCAGGCCCGGATTTGGGTTCGAGGTGCTGACGCGCTTCTCCCATTCTAGGCCAGGTCGGAGAGCTGACCTCACACACCTCGTACGGTGGACAGATCGAGAGGATTAAGCTCCGGACCAGGGGGGCGAGAGGGACAGGACCACCTCGGACCCGGCCAGCATATAAACACTCACGATGTCTCGGGAGACCTCTGCTCTCTTCACTGACGTCTCATTCCAGTAACAAGATCCAACCAAACCACGATCGCTCATATCCATCCCATACTTGCACATACGCAGTACTCTGTCGTTGACGACGGTGCTTTACCCTCTTACCTACAACTTTGTTAATTCCCACACCATCTTTTTCCACACATCCATCATGCATTGCTATTGTGCCAACTACTACGTGAGTATTCCTTCGATCCTCTCTCGCCATATCTTTCTTGGCCTCACGGTTCTAACTTCCCACAGGGCGCTGTCAACTGCCACAACAAAGTCCCCCAGTTCGGCGAACGCTGCCGGCTGTGCACAGTACGTCCTCTCACCCACGAAACCTCGACAGCCTCTCTGAAGCATGACGCCGACACTAACAATTTGTCTTACAACAGGTCATGAACGAGGGCAGGTCAGCCCGCGAAGAAATCCTCAACGCCCCCCAGGTGCCGCTTTACGACAGTAACTCGTCCAGGGACGACTCGAGTCGCGAAGAGCGACGTGGTCGCGGAAGGGATAGGAAGACCAAGGGCACCAGGCATGTGCGACAGTACAGTGACTAGAGGGTCCATGCTGCTGCACACAAGACGTGACACATGACAATCTAGGCTCTGGTGTATTTTTTTTATTGGGAATGGCGTTTTGAGGCGTTGGGCCACCAGGAAAGAGGTCCGTCGATTACATTTCACTGGCCTATGTGCCTACAGGGCTGGCATGGAGCCTCCCCCGCATCAAAAGATGAAGCCTCACGGCAGGCGTTCACATCATGGACTTCAAAAGAGAGGAGTCAAAATTCACCTCCAAAATACTACAGAAGGTTGGAATCAGTCCCACCATTTACAAAAAGCGGGCGCTTTTGCAGAGCGCTGGAAGCTAGCTGGAAAAGCATATCTGTTCCAATATAATACAATATTTACACAAGAAAAAGACATCCAAGCTAACGTGAGGCCGATAACGTTTGTGTGTACGAGATTTCGCTGCCATTGCTGCGTCCAGGTTTGGTGCACCTGATGGGCCTAATGGATATATGCTGCTGCGTCGGGGCACGCCGACAACTCCTCATCCGAGCTTTCGGCCAGCAGCAAAACTGGGGTAATCTTCAAGGTCATAGGAGGAACTCTCTGGAGTCTAAAACTGGACACAGACTGGGAGACAAGCTGTCTATGCAGAGGGACCGTGTTGACGCCATGCATCACTGGAGCAAGTACATACGAGACGAGACAGAGAGTCCGTCGAAACCTTAACGGTTTGCTAGGCCCAGCATGTCCGATCCGCAGATAGCCGAGTGGACATGGCAGTTCGTCGGACCGCTTGAACGGTACAATGGCTGTATCTGGGCTCTTTACAACAACCCCATCCTTCGCCGGGCCTTGTTTGCCAAACAGCATTGACATTTGGGCTGTGTTGTTACAGTCGGCGGAGGGTCGGGCGTCAAGTGGCAAGATGGCTCTCCTGTCACCATATTCGATCTCTGCTGGAGATGCTGGCTTTAAGTGTTTTGCTATCCTGAAGGTTCGTCCTCCTCTGGACAGCAGAATACTTGGACTGTAATGGATGGTCCAAAGCCAACCAACGAGCACAGGCCTGTCAGAGCTGAAGTACAGGGTATAGTGGCCTATCATATTCACTCTCCCTACTTGCAAAGCCATAGCGACTTCAAATGTAGGTAAGGGCACCGTGCCGACATGCCTTTGCGTCAACTAATGCGTACTAAAATAAAGCCAAGTGGGCGAAGGCAAAGCCTCCTCAATGCTTGTTTCGTACGACAAAGTGAGAAGGGCTGTTAGGGTGGGAGCTCACTGTCGTTTTTACTGATGGCTAATGAGATCGTGCATGAGTATCGCGCCAGAGCCGCTAACAGTTCCGGAAGATGGCTCCGTTGGCCTACTGCAACTGCTACAAACCTTGGAGATACCTAACAATGTACTATGGTAGTCTCTTGACAGTCTAGGTAACATTGTTCACCCAGACTCCAAATGTGTCACATATCATGTCTGCTCCTTCGCGAGTCGAATACTCTTATGTCCGAGCCTGACAGAGCACCCTTGGCGAAACTGCTCTCACATCAGACACAGAGAGTAGGCTATGATATAAACATTATCTAAGGCAAGAGAGGCAACCGAAAGAGGATTAAGAGTCTGAAGTCGAGCAATACAACATCCGGTCATTCCTCCAGGATAGGTCAGACCTCTGGATTGTTCAGACTATATACGCAACCAGGGGCTTAGCACATCACAAACTGTGAGCAAAATTAACGGTGTGGCACGCAGACCGGATCACACCCGGAAATGCTGTGAGTTGAACAAACCCACGGTAAACAGAGTATCATTCTGCCGCCAAAACAATCAATCCAACCTGATGGTTGGTTCTGAGCAGGAAGACAAGGGTGTGTATCAGGGGGAAGTATGACACCACGTACTCTTTGCAAGCGACAGCCAATTGCAGTCATTTTGCTATGGATAGCGGTGGGGATTTAGCGCCATGATCTTCGCAGTCGAGACCCTTCTTTTTGCTCTGACGACCCCTCCAGACTGCAGGCCGAAAATGCAGCTGCTAGCTTGGAGCTAGAGTGGGATTTCCGCTTTCTGAAGGTTGATGGCCGCGTTGACGCCCGTCACTCTATCGTAAACGTTCCATGCTGCGGACAATGGCCTGACGGGTGGGATACTTCATTATCGGTATCCGTTTTGGACGAAACAGGATCTTGACGTGAGACCAGCGAGGCCACGACAGCAAAGACAAGACGAGACGATATCGGCCCCACTCAGCTTCGGAGTCTAACAAAGGCGATTAGAACGTCAAAACCCCCCTGGGCACCATTGATTGGAGCCGCAGCTGTTCTCACGACATCCCTCCGACCCAAGTCGATAAACGCTCGTGAGCCTGACCGTCCACTGCTCGATCCGTCATGTCCACTGCTCTTGACCCCGCCATTGCCCAGGCGCTGGCGCAATCGGACAGCTCGGCCGTCCCTTTCCGCATGCGAACGAACCATGTCCAGACGACATGGGCAAAGACGTTCTCCTGGATGCCGGAGCTGTACATCCAGCCCGAGTCCCTGGAGGAGATTGAGCACCTCGTCAACCTCGCGAGGAAGTGCCGCCGTAGGGTCACTACTGTCGGCTGCGGCCACTCGCCCAGCGCCATTACCTGTACCTCGTCGTGGCTGGTGAACCTGGATAACTACAATAAGATCCTGGCTTCGGACCACACGACTGGGATCGTGACCATGCAGTCGGGGATCCGTCTGTACCAGCTCAGTGCAGAGCTCGAAAAGCTAGGGCTGGCAATGCCGAACCTGGGAAGCATAAACCACCAGAGCATCGCGGGTGCCATCTCGACGGGCACCCACGGGTCGAGTCTCCAGCATGGCCTGCTGTCTGAGGACATATTGTCTCTCCGTATAACTCTGGCCGACGGCACGACAAAGAAGTGCTCGCGCGGCGAGAACACAGAGCTATTCCGCGCCTCTCTAATATCCCTCGGCGCGCTGGGCATAATCACCGAGATAACGTTCAAGGCCGTGCCTGCCTACACCTTGAAGTGGAAGCAGATCATTGATAAGGATGTCAAGATGTTCAACCGCTGGTCAGGCGATCTATGGACACACGCACACTATGTCAGGGTCTGGTGGTATCCGTACACTCGCAGGGCTGTGGTGTGGTCAGCGTCCGAGACCAATGAGGCGGTGCAGGATCCGAAGACGTCCTGGTATGACGGCTCTCTGGGATACTACATCTATCACAACCTTCTCTACGTCGCTCAGTACATCCCTCGAATCCTACCCTGGGTGGAATGGTTTGTCTTTGGGTCGCAGTATGGCTTCGCGGACGGAACAACGACCGGAGCCGTCCAATCGAGCGCCAAAGCCCTGCTCATGAACTGCCTATACTCCCAGTTCGTGAACGAGTGGGCCATCCCGCTCAGCAAGGGCCCGGAGGCTCTGCGGCGGTTGAGCAGCTGGCTGAACCACCTGACACCTGAAGATCCCGACTACGTCCCACACAACATCCCCTTCTCTGCCGAGGGTCTGTACGTCCATGCTCCCGTGGAGGTTCGCGTGAGCGATACCTCAAACCCGGAGCTCGACTCGGTCAAGTCGAACACCCGCCCCTATCTTGACATCACCAGCCACGACGAACCCACGCTATATCTGAACGCCACGCTCTACAGGCCGTACCACGCGGACCCGCCATGCCGGCAGCGCTACTACGAGGCCTTCGAGTGGCTGATGCGCGACCTGGGTGGGAAGCCGCACTGGGCCAAGAACTTCGAGGCCGACGGGATGCAGATCGAGCGCATGTACGGCAGTTCGCTCCAGCAGTGGCGCAAGGTGCGCGAGGAGGCGGACCCGGATGGCATGTTCGTCGGCCCCTGGCACCGCAGGTTCGTCCTTGGCCTCAGCCCCCGGCTGCCCTTTGAGGAGGTCGAGCTGTCACAGCGCCCGAAGTGGAGCGGAGGTCTCCGGTACCTTGGTATCACTCCGTCACAGATCAAGGGGCCGAACGACGCATAAGGTGAGACGTGGTCAATGTTACTGTGAAGACATATTGCATCTAGAGCTGTAGCGTTTTGTATTGGCGAACTGCGAACAATGACTTTATATTGTGATGACTTAAAGGGCCGTTAATCTCCCTACCTGACTTTTCATCTAATACGTGTTTTGATTTGAAGATCATATGTACTTGCGAGTGATTCCATCTCTCTATTTCATTTGTCAATCTTGATCTATTGCTAAAATACATGGGTATGGGTATATATGTGATCATCAATTGTGTAATGTAACAAAAATGGCCTACTGGGGCTCAATGAGACAACGGGCACCCGCATGCTGCTCTCCGTCTGATTTCAGTGGCACTTGCGGATGTTTCTCCCTGAGAATGCAAAGCCGTATCGTGAAGCAGGAGCCCTCGAGCTTCCATGCCGTTCTGATCTGGTTTATCCCACCTTTCGCTCTTTATCTCATCGACCCGACCATTCCCCCGAGAAATCCACCAGCACCAATACAGCGTACCGCTGCCCAACACAGCAAGTGCCGTCGAGGGGTAGGCGTAGTACGCAAAGCCCGCGTCCTCGCCTTGTCCGCCCACTGGTGGGATCCATGGGAAGATCAGCAGAAGGCAGTTCGATACCGCGAAGACGAAGACAGCGATGCGGCTCGCGCGGAACGGCGATGTCCACCTCTCGTGTGGCGAAACTTGTAGATAGAACAAACCTAGACTAACGGCCACCGAAACAACTGAGACGGGATAGCCGCCGATGTCGACGAGGAAGTTGTAGATCTTCCCGGGCGGTGGAATAACGATGACGGCCACGGAAACCGCCCAGTGCAGAAGAAGACCACGCGAAGGTGAAGAACTGGCTGCCGGAGCCAGGTGTCTTTTCATTGGTGAGGCGAACCGTTCTTCAGTCACCGCTGGCTTGGTTGTCCAGAACTCGCTCCATGGCAGCAGGCCATCTTTGGCGAGCTCTTCGTTGACCCTTGCCTGAGCAAATGCGGTCGCCGCTATGTTGCCAGCCGCGGATACAATGACAAAGACTGGGAGGATATGTGCCCCGACGACATCGCCGAACAGGTTGCGGAAGAATGTACCGGCAACAACGACGCCGGATGATTTGAAATCCTCCTTGTCGACAACCATGAAGAATGACACGTTGATGGCTAGATAACCAATCGAAACGATGCTCAATGCTATGGGCGCGGCAACCTTTAGTGTCCGCACTGGATTCTTGACATCGGAGAGGACCTGGTTTGCGGTGCTGTAGCCGCGAAAGCAGTATAGCACCTTGAGAAGAGCGGTTGCATAGTCGTATGGCTGCGATGAGGAGCCAGCCCAGATATCATTGAAGTTACGTTGAGCCGTGCTGAAGGTCCGATCATGGGTCAGGGGTAAGTCGAGCCTTCGCGCCTCCGATCTAGGTGCTGCCTGTCCCACGCCGACCATCCCCCCAACAGCGCCGCAAAGAATCACGAAGGCCAAGATCGCCAGCTTGCCTATTCCAAGGACGTTGATGAGCTTGAGGCCGAGCTTCGGAAACCGAGAGTGTATGTAGCAAAGCATTGATACCGCTAAGACGGCGATGACGCGCACGTTCCAACGATCCCTAGGAATGTCCAGTGCGTATAAGACGTAGTCGCCCAGCACTATCGCATTCGGGGTCGAAAACCCGAGCAGTACCACGTACGACATGAACATGCATGTCGCAAGCATCCGGGGTTTTCGAAATATTCGCTCGAGGTAGACTCTCTCGCCACCGCTCTTGGGTATCGCCGTGCCCAACTCGAGGTAGACTGCCAGCCCACAGAAGGAGATAATACTTCCGACCACCCATAACACTAGGGTCATCCCGACGGAGCCCATGCCGTCAAAGATTGCCGACGGTATGGTATAGGCCCCAACGCCAACTGTCTTCCCTATAATTATATTGATGACGGACACGACGCCCAGCTTCCCTTCCTCTTGATGGGTGCCATACTGAAGGGCTGCAGGCGTGCTTGGAGGACACAGCCAGGTGCTATCGGAAGGCGAGAAAGCTGTATAGCTGGAGGCATCGTCGTTGTCCTCCTCTTCGCTGAGAATCACTCTGGGCTCTCCTCTCTCTGTAGCTGTGAAGAAGGATCTCGTGGATGGAGCCAGGTAGGAGCCTGGATTATACCTGGTGGAAAGTGTTGCATTTCGAGGTGTATCTCCAGCGAGGGCCGGAGTCTGCGAAACCCTCGGGGACAGTGGAGAACGACAACTGAGCTGGAATGAGTTTTGTAAAGGCGATGCTGCACTCGAAATGGCCTCATTGATAGAGCCAAGTGGATATCTCCGACTTGACAAAGTTTTAGACGACAAGGGTGGTGGTACCATAGTGGTGTTAGTTCTGCTTGAGAGGTATCTATGCTGAAGTTGAAGAAACGCCCGACCCTCGGCCCACTGGTTTTGAGCAAGTTTTCGAACCCCCTAGAGAGCTGTTTGTCTCAATGCACACCGAGGTCAGGTGTTGAAACGAGGGCAAGTGGGTGTCTAGACTGGGTAGGATATCATGGTGCGGCAGTAAACGACACTGAGGATGTGTGCGGTTTGAAATAGGATATCTCGTTCCGCCTCATGAAATCACTGAGGTGAAAACAGAAGGACTCAAGCAAGAGGGGATGTCGAGGGAGACATTGAAAGACCTTGGTGTGGGCTTCAGTCGTTGATGGTGGAACCACTCGATCCGCTCTTCCCCAGTACTACACTATCCCCCATCTTTCTCGCCTACATCCATGACAACAAGCTGGCCACCAATCGTTAATGCCGAACCGGAAGAGAATGAGAGCCGCGCTTTCGAACAACACACGATCAGATGAGACTTCCGCCTTGCCCGCAGAGATCTTGGGGAACTTAGAGGCTGACAGGTCTTGGCATGATCAACGTCAGAACAAGGGTCTCGAAACAGTCCCCGGGTCAAGTTGAAGGTATTGGTTATGACAGTAGCATCCATAGTAGAATCTGCCCCAGATCTGCAGTTTGCTCCCCCGTGGCTGTATTTGTCGCTGTAAGCCAACAAGTTGCAAGCAGCATATCCAGTGGATCCTGCTGACCGGTGTTCTACCTGTTCTTGAGTAACCCAGCGATGCTTTGGACTTCAATCCGGTTGGTCGGGTTTCTCCTGCGAGCTTCATAATCAAGCCATAAGACTGTCCATAGGCGGGGACTGGGTGGGTGGACGATCGCTTGTCTTGGCACAGATGCTGTCGCGAAAGTTCAAAAGCACTGAAACCAGGCTAGCGCCTGCCACCCTATCAAATCGCCAGCGTGCCTTGCAGAGAGCCCCTGGCAGATTCGTCAACGTGTTTCAAGCTTGGCGCAGATCGCCGAACGGATTAGAGAGAAAAGGCGATCAGTGATTTCACCAGCGCCAAGGTCGCAGAGGATTGAAGATGCTGCGTAGTATCTAGCCAACAACCACGATGTGGACGGATGCGTCTGGTGTTGTAGTACTGCAAAATTCCCTCTCGGCTGACGACTGGTTACAATTTGGCAGGAAATACGCAGTTTCTTTGTTTGGTTGAGCTTCGATAGGCTTCAGCTTCAATGACTACTTGCAACACACCGCTGAGTCCTTCGGGAGATCACCATGCCCTACCAGTAAATCATACTCGAGCAACGGGCGACAGGCAGCACTTATGTCCATGCCTTGGTACCCATGTAGTTGCACTTGCGACTGATATCTGAATTGCAAAGCACTCTAGTAGCATACACCACTGTGATTCAATAGCTGATAGTCTTATGGCAACTAACCCCATGCACTAACACACAGTAACTACGCCAGTAGAACAAAACGCTTTAAAAGGGGTAGAGTCTTGATTAATGAGTTTAGGAAAATGGTATCACTGGTAAACATGCGCACCGCCACCTGCTGCTCCTACTCCTACACTGACAAAACAGTATAAACACATACAGGGCAAATCCAAAACCTATTCGCAGGAGAGTCAAAGTTCACTTGTGGCCTTGGAGATGCCACTCAAAGACCTTGCGGAATATGTCCTTGCCATTACCCACAAGGGTTTCCCCGTGACACGGAATGAGGGTGTTGAAATCCCAAGAGTCGATTCGTTGAACGCTCTTGTTGAAGGAAGGGCGGTTGCTTGCACTCATGCCGTACCACAGAAATCGCTTCATGCCCTTCGCCTCCCCACTGGTCGAGTTGAGACCGTTGAAAAGCTTGTTGGCCAAGGCATTGCCGCCTTTCTCTACCTCTGGCACTCGAGAGTATTGTTCGATACACGGCAGGTTGAACATCAAATCCGCCTCAATCAGGACTTTATCGGGCTTGTAGAAAAGGACGGTCTCCTTGTTCGGGTGGGGATCCACATATTCCACCTCAAAATTCGCGGCAAAGTCCTGGTCCACGTTGTTGTCCTGGTGGTTTTCGGGAGTGTAGATGAAGCTAAACTTCTCCTTTCCGATCTTCTCGTCGTTGGTCACCTTGTCCCGTTTCTCTTGTAGGCCTTTGGGTCCGATCAGTTTGGCGTTGGGGAACTCCTTGGCCCATTCCGAGATGAAGATATGATGCTCGATATCAGGAGCAATGATGTAGCCGACGTTGCCGCCTTTTTCTGCCACCTTTGCCTTGACCTCTGGCGTAAGGGCGACGGGCGACACCACAGCCAGGGAGCCTGACGTAAGACGGACTATGGTTCTGCATGAGCAATAGCAAACGTGCATGTTTCCGTGTGGGACTCACCAAGTGTACCACGGCCGCCGATTCGCACGGTACCAAATCTCAAGAAAGGTACCGAGAAGGTTACGACGTTTGGTGTGATGTCACGGATCACCATCACCTCAGATGGGCTACGTGGGATAAGTTTTGACGACATCGTGGTCGTACTTTTCGATCTCCTTGTGATGCTTAGTCGAAATGGAGTCTGCCGTGGCAATCTGACTGATGGCGTAGGCTTCTCTGAAAAATTGCTAGGGTGGTGTGTGTTTGTCGTGAAAGAACGGCTGGCGCTGGTGGTTGCGAAAGCTCGAGACGTCTTCTGAAACTCGGACGACGACCTGCTATGGATTGTCCTGAAGATTGCAAAGCCGTGGCTTGTGTGTTGATATATGCTCATCCTAGAATTCCAGCGCGACAACCTGATAATGCGATTGTTCTTAATAAACCCACCAGCCACTGATCATTTGAAATCATCGTGGTGCCGAGGCTAGCCAACGTATGATCTCTCTGTCATTTGCTGCTATCGGCAATTCCTAAGCCCTATGGAGACGTACGTAATTGACTTGGCCTTGGGTGAGCGGGCGTGGGTGCGGACTCAAATTGCGGGCGTCTACGGATCTACCGGTCTAGAGCTCTTGCGGGAAGCTTTTCAGGCTAGCTTACGCATGACATCATGCTAAGAATCCCTGGTATTCCCCAAAAAAGCGCTGCAAGAGCGTTGGAGACAAGGGCTGCCATGCCAGCGGGTACCGCCAAGAGTCGCCTTTCGGGCGCTACAAACAGCCCGGTAGCCCGCAAGCCAGCGGGCCCGATATATCTAGATGCTTCTTCCTCGGCTTGAATTCTTCGGTCTCGCCTTCACATCTGACTTTTCCTCGGCCCTGCAAATGCGCCTCGATGGCCGCAGTGCAATGACAGGATTTGGCAGCCCGGTGACCTATCTGCATCGGCATCGGATGTTGATTTGAAAACTCCGGTGAAGAGTCAGTTGCATGACGAGCGCTAGGAGGACGATCACGGGCGCTAATCCCAACGGTGGCCCCTATTGGCAACTTATGGGTACTCCTAACCACCAATTCCAATCGGGAGCACGGCATTATTGCGAGTTCCAAATTCAAAAAGCTACGGCATCCTTTGCTTGTCCTAGGCCATTGCAACAAGACCGCATACGCTCTTCGCAGCATCAAGGTAGATCGACAAGAACAGCCCCCCTTCGAAGGCTGGTCGCCCTTCGTGACAACACACGGCCGTCAATCGTTCAAGCTAAGGGTTGCCGGGCGAGCCGTCAACAACGCTGCTATCGAAGCCAGGCACGAAATCCTTCCGGGCATTCTCAAGCTGGTTCGCAAAGCTGCTATCCTTGATGCCTACATTGGCATCACCGAAATCCCAAGACATGAGCTTATCACGAAGGGCTGTGCTCGGAAAACCGTTGTATGAAATTAATGCGCCGTAGAACCAGGACCCAAGCGCGTTTTCGATCTTGTCATCGTCGGCGTTGGCGAAACGGAAGCAGTGTGTACTCAGTCCATCTTTGTGGTAAACCATTTTGGGGTGATTGCCCTCCCATCGAACATCGTTGGCCGCCTTAGTCTCGTAGTTCCCATGCTGCGAAGCAGCCACTGCTTTGGCAACACCATTTTGCACGAATACAATTATGTGCTCCCAGTCGTGGCGGTGTCCAGGGTCGAAGGGGAAATATTGGATCGCCACGTCCTTCTCAAAATAGTAGTCGTACATGTACGCGCACCAACCGTTGTTGCACCGAGCTCGTGAGTAAACATTGTTGTTCTGCAAGTCTGACAGGTCGTGACAGTCGGATGAGAGTCCAGTGTTGTCATGGTCGAGACCTGGAGCCATATTTCCGTTAGCATCTATAGCAGGAGTGTTGTAGCAGCTATCCGTATCGAAATCCATGGCGGGCTGCCACCTGAATTGATTGCACGTTAGCACAGCTGTGGCAATCCTGAACATGAAAGCTCCACAGAACTGCTGCAAGGGTTGTGACTTAGACAACGAAAGCCACCTACTTCTTGTCATCTGCCGTAGCTTTCTCGGGAAGCGCTCTCGGTGGGTCCCGGGTCTGCAGATGCTGAAGTGGACTACTATTCACCGATGTTATAAAGACCATCGCCAGGAGAGCCAACCTATTGGCAGCATAACCCTTGGAAAACAACATGATTTTTTGGCTTGGACTTGGTGCCTTTCTTATCCTATCGTGACAATGGTAACTGGTGAGGTGCGATTTGCTGCGATACTTACTTCGAGATGCAAGTTCCTTTATAATCTACCCCAATCGCGTTCGCGAACGCCTGAGTGCAACCTTATGTGATCCTTCGTTCAGTCCGCAGTGCAGAAATTCAACGTTGCATTGTGTATTCTAGCTATGCAATTTCAAGCTGCGAACATCAATTACCCTTTTCTGCAATTGTACTGCATATTGGTGCACTCAGCCCCCGCATGAATCCTTAATCTTGGCGACCTGCCTTTGTTTAGCGAAAGGCACGATTGCTCAGCCGCAGCACCGTACACCAGAAACATGTGAAATGCCCTTGAAATAGACCGTGAATCTTGGTGGTACTATTTATTGAATGCACAATGCGATTGTATAGAGCCTGCCCTTGATATGGACCAATGTCAGGGTACCTTTTGTATTCAGAGTAATCTTCTCTACTACCACGCCTCGTTTGAAAACACTCAGGGGAACTCTGAGTTCTATATCTATTTTGCAGAGAACCATGCGGAACATATTCCGCATGCTGGTGCCCAGGCCCTCTTTGGTCATCATGTCTCTCGGTTCTGGGATGATAATTATGAAGTAGATGCTTTTGCCAAGAGAACCAAGATGGATCCCCGAACCCATACAGTAAGTAGTCAAAGCTTGAAGGTGCCTGTAGACTATGAATCGTATTAATACGGAATCACGTTCGGGCTTGTTAGCGTATAGCAATTTAGTCGAGAATGTATCAATCATAGCTTGGTGAATCTTGAATCGCAACTCGATAGCGATCTGCCCATGCATTTCGAAATCAGTTCTCGAACGCGCCCAGAAAACCGTGAAGGTGTCCTAAACAACCGTGGGACAAGAGCACCTGTGCAGTGAACCAGTAGCCATTTCAAAAATGATTAAAGCGGGTTCTAGTCGCAGTGTCTCGAGAGTTTGATTCATAATGATATGCGCCCATCCTCATCTTTCGGCATCATGTGGAAGCGGTAAGTGAGCATACTACTAAGTGATCACAAATGCGCAATGCATTCTACTCAGAGGAGACGGTCGTCAGCTCTTCATTGCTTGCGAACAAATCTCGGTCGCAGTAAGCCTTGCGTCGGTTCTTATTTCGGATCCGAGTTGTCAAGATGCTTCTGTAATAATCGTCTTCAGTCGGCCAAGGTACTGCCCAGGCAGCGGATCCCGCTATAGTGGCCCCCACCAGAGTCCGTTGGCGCGATGCGGGCAGGGATATGATCTGCACCGCAAAAGCTTGTTTTGTGCCTTGCAGCTTTGGGCTTCAGATGTGCAAGCCAAGTAATCGCCGATGGCGACGTGATAAGTCTGCCATTTTGGTCTTCGCTGTTCAGCATGAAAACTTGACAGCCCAATCAATTCTTGACTTGCGTGGCCGGACTTCTCTGGAAAGCTCCTCACTGGGGTCACTAGTTATGCAGCAGGGCTGCAACGTCTGAAGCCTGTGCTCTCAGCTGGAATTTGGCGTCTGGGAGTGGAGCAACCACTGCCGCGCAACTATGTCGTCATCTACGAGAACTGATGAACAATGGCGACTTCATTCACGGATTCTAACCCAAGCCAGTTGTAGTTGAATACTTAAGGACCCGACCGCTCAAGGCCACACTTGTACGGGACGTCCACTTTGACGCAACACCAAACATTCGAGACTGCACAGTTTCTTCCAAACACAGCAACAATGTCTTTGGCACAGCATGTACGTGACGACGGTTGTGCCTATCTTCCTGCATTCATTTTATCTAACAGTAGCAGATCGATCCGGAGGAGCTTGTTGGGCAGCTTCACGATGCCCACATCACTGAAGGCGGCCACCATCACCTCCGCAAGAAGATGGCAACGTCTCACCTCACCCCTTACGGCACACAGTATGCAAGTCAGGTAGACGTGCCGAAGTATCGGCTTCCACCGAATGGTGCGCCCTCTGATACCGTCTACCAGATGCTCAGAGATGAGCTTGACCTCGATGGCAAGCCAAACCTAAATCTTGCCAGGTAAGGCATGTGTCCAGGTTTTCAAGCTGTATGCTCACAGTGACCAGCTTTGTTGGAACCTATATGGAACCGAATGCCACCCAGCTGATGACAGAGAACCTTGCAAAGAACTTGGCGGATAATGACGAATACCCTGCGATGATGGCTATTCACGAACGTTGCATCAGCATCCTCGCCCACCTCTGGGGAGCACAGAAGGGAGAGAAGGCTGTCGGTTCTGCCACCACCGGATCCTCTGAAGCCATCCACCTTGGGGGACTCGCCATGAAGCGCCGCTGGCAGGAAAAACGCCAAGCTCAAGGCAAAGATGCTTACAAGCCGAACATCATCATGGGCGCCAACGCACAGGTTGCTCTCGAAAAGTTCGCGCGCTACTTCGACGTGGAGGCTCGAATCTTGCCGGTGTCGGAAAAGTCGCATTTCCGACTGGACCCAGAGCTGGTAAAAGAGAATCTAGACGAGAACACCATTGGTGTCTTCATAATCCTCGGCAGCACCTACACGGGTCATTATGAGCCAGTCGAGGAGATATCCAAGATTCTGGACAGTTTCCAGGAGGAGACGGGTATTGATATTCCGATCCATGTGGATGCTGCATCAGGTGGCTTCGTCGCCCCTTTCACTCACGCCGGGGTTGGTGGCCCGAAGTGGTAAGTCAGGCATTTTGGCATCTTTGGTGTGCGAACCTACGCTAATACATGGGGTTAGGAATTTCGAACTTCCTCGCGTCAAATCGATCAATGTATCCGGGCACAAGTATGGTCTCGTCTACGCTGGCGTAGGGTGGATTGTCTGGAGAGACCAATCTTACCTCCCAGAACACCTCGTTTTCGAGTTGCATTATCTTGGAGGCACTGAGAAAAGTTTCACTTTGAACTTCTCGCGCCCTGGAGCCCAAATTATCGTGCAGTACTATAACTTGATCCATCTTGGATTCAAGGGCTACCAAGAGATTATGGAGAATTGCCTCGCAAACGCCCGGCTGCTATCTAAAAGTCTAGAAGCCACGAAGTGGTACACCTGTGTCTCGGACATCCACCGCAGAAGCCAGAGGCGGGGTGTTGTTGAGGGTGCAAAGCTGGCAGTTACTGGCGAGCAGAACGAGACGTCTGCGGATTACGTCGCCGGGCTGCCTGTGGTGTCTTTCCGCTTCAGTGATGAGTTCAAGAAAGACTTTCCACACATCAAGCAGGAATCGGTGTCGCTCCTCATGCGAGCTCGCCAGTGGATCATTCCGAACTACGCACTTCCCCCGAAAGAAGACAAGACCGAGATCCTACGGGTTGTCGTTCGTGAGAGCATGAGCTTTGATATCTTGGACAAGTTAATCTCGGATCTGGTCTCTGTGACTGAAACTCTCATCGACAACGATGAGATCGACCTGTCCATCCTGAAGAAGCAAAAGCCCGCCGGTTCATCCACAGCGAAGGCGTCTAGTGCGAAAGATCAAGTAACGAACGCCTTGAAGCAAAAGGAGAAGAGAATGGAAGATGGAATTCACCGCACTGTATGCTAGCAAATAATCCCAGGCAATAAATAAAGTCGACAGCAAACACTAGAATAACCTGTCCTAAAGCGCTTTCGTACTTGAGCTCCAATATAATAAGCGTTGAAGTGTTGCATGCGTAGACTGCTCACGCGGTTTCCGCCAAGTTCTCTTGGACAAACCTCGATGTTACCGTCTATTAGAAGTGGCCTGTGTTGCAACCTCGTCTTAATGCGTCTTTGTTTGGCTCGCCATACCTCACCAAATCCAAGAGGGCAGTCAAACAGATATGTGCATTCTCTCTCTCTCTCTCTCTAACATTCTTTCCAGATGGCAGAGAGTTCTAAGAGAATTGTCAGCTAACTGATCTACGAGTTATAGAACTGCATCCCCCGCAATTGGGTGTTTCAACGTCTCCCACCAACAATTGTAGCTTTTCATGATTTTGTGTCTGGCAAAATAATGATTTTGTTCAGTAATATACCCCAGCGTGGTCTCCTGAAGGTACTTGGGAAGCTCTATTGATGATATTCATCGATCATCCAAGCTACTCTGTCTCCTGCAGTCACGTTAAGCAATCATTTTGGCAAGGCACAGCAATTACAAAGGCATTATTTACAGATCATAAACTCCGTTGCGGCTTATAATCAAGGAAGTTTGCTCTTGCCAAGGGATCCTTGAGGAGTGACTCTTTCAATATTATTACAGAATGTGAAGCAGAAAGCTAGCCTAAGTGAATCCACCCTTTGCTGTTAGAGTTCGATTACATGTTGCCATCAAGGTGAGGTGTAAATGTCAATTTAAACATCATAACTGTTCGTCTGATGGTTTTCGCCAGTCGAGAAGACCGATGTGCAGGTGAAGGTCAATCCAAGAACATTTCACCTACTTGAGAGAAGGGTTCTAGACCTGTCGTTAAGTGAGGCACTTATATTCACACCGGATGCTTTGAAATATTTAAACAGCTCCCATTTCGATGGAACGACTGACTTCTCTTCCCTTTCCTCACCGGTCTCAACTCTTCAGTTGCTTCAGATCGCCTGTCATCGTGCCACCAGCCGCCACCAGTCCATCGACAGTAACCTCACGTCCTTTGACAAGACTTGCCAACGCCTATTGCACCCTCCCGTCAAGATGAAGGTTAGTTCCTCAAGCACAGCATAACGAATGGAAGGGGGGAATATATCTGCTAATATAATGCTTAGCTCTTCATTCTCTTGATTGGCGCCTTGGCAGCAGCAGTTCGTGCAGATTCACTGTCGTATGTCTATGGCAACGGGACCGAGGTGCCTGCTGCGAGCACTGCTCCTGCTGGTCATACTCACTCCAGCCACTCTGGTGGTCACATTCCCACAACGCCTGCTACCAGTATTTCTGTCGCAGTCCCTTCCGTTACTATGTCTCCTATCCATACCGAAACTTTTCAAGCTTCCACTAGCTCGGTTTCAATTACTGCCTCGCACTCTCACGGGAACAACACTCGCAAGCCTTTCACGCACAAGACTCCGCCTCACCACCCCAAGCCCACTGGCACCGGCAAGAGTATTCCTGTGCACCACCAGCATACAACTCAGCAACCTGAGCCCACAGCTGTTCCCAAGAGTACTCCAGTTGATCCAGAGCGCAGTTCACAGCACCCCAAGCCACCTGGTACCTTGAAGAGTACTCCAGCGGATCCCGAGCATAGTTCTCACCATCATAGACCTACTGGACCTCCTGAGACCACGGTGACTTTCGTAGGCCCGCACCATGATTCACTGCACCCTAAGCCCACTGGAACCATTGGGAGCACAATCATCACTCGCCCGGGTGGGCACACTTCCGACCCCCAGCCACCGCACACAACGACTATCCCTAAACCTACAGATGCGCCGTCACCTCAATGTATTGACAGCTATTGCGAGGGTATATGCCACTGCTCACCTGATGGCAAGCACGTCATGTGCAACGCAGGATTTGCTATTATACCGTCTTTGCGATCTTGTCGGTGTCCCAACCAAACCGGTAAAGCTCATAGCCACACCCGACAAGTAACTTGGACTGCGTCAGCTTGCAATTCAAAGTTGGAGGACTGTTCTACATTAACTGGGACTGTATCTTCTGAAACAGACTCCACGACCTTGCCCTATACCACGGTTTCTAGCTCCAGCTCGACATCTAGTGGAGGTATGGTCTCTCTCCCGTTCGGCATCTCACCCACGATTTCATTTGACCCACCTTTCACGAGCTCTACCTTCTCAACGTCGACCACATCAGCCAAGACCATCATCACGACCTCCTCTGATGCGTCCAAGCAGGACCCCACGAAGACAGATTCAGCAATCGTGTCATACACCTCTGACAGCACTGCTTCACCCTCTCCGTCGGCACCAGGCTGGCACGTTCATTGCAGCGATCGCTGCCGCCAGTGGTGTGTTTGCTCGGCTGACGGCGCCCTGATGTGCAGCAGTGAGGGTTTTCACTGCCAGGCTGAGTGCAGCTGCTCTCAATGATTGACCACACGGCGCGTGGACAGACAAGTACTTTCCGAATAGTCACAGCATCGGGGGACTCGGCAGAGCTATCGTGCTGGACTGAAGTATGAGAGACCTAGGTAGATAAACGGGGGGAATGCCAGCATCTTCCAAGAAGATTAGCCAATTAATATAATGACCTCCTTCCGACGAAGAATGAAGCCTCGCAGTATCGCTTTGGGTCTTGGTGTGAACTGAGGTATACTTAATGCGGCAATCCTGCGACTATGAAGTGCTTCCCCGGAGGAAATCTTTCATGCATCCACACGTTAATAACGCTGTATGGGAAATCCAATTCCTCTAGATTTTCATTCTTCTGGCTCTGTTCCATTGCTGTCGCCGCTTTTGGGGGCCTCCTGGATTATATTCCTTGTTATTCCTCTTCGTATAGTGAGTAGCACACCACCAAAGGTTTATGTTGTATTAACCTCGTGTGGAAATGGCCGGCCTCCTTTCACATACAAACAATCCTTGATCATCGTGCTCCTTGTCACCATGATACCTCGTGGGGATGTCATGTTGGTATCATCCTGGTATCTGTGTCTTGACGTGTACAACTCTATGCGAACCTATATTAGTGAACTCCCACCGCAGGATTTCTTCGGCCTCGCTCGCTTGCTTAAAGCGCTTGCTCCTCTTGAAACACCAGCAGAATCTAAAAACCAGAACCTTTAAGTCGGAGGATCCAATGTTGGTGAGCCCTGGCAACTTGGTTCTCCAAGAAAGTGAAACACTCCGCGCTTACTTAATGGCATGAAAGTTAGGCTACATCATAGGCAATTGAAGCCTCAATGCTTCCTCTTCATGATAGTCACTCAGGCGTACCCAGATGGAAAATCGAGTATTATCGATGCAAATGAATGCAGCTGTAGGACTATGCATCATCTACATATATCCATCATGGACCTTGCTTGAAATGGCTGGGATTGTTCTGTGGGTAACCAGGGATGCTGCATATTAAATTGGCAACTCCAACACCCCGTGCCACCCAGCCGCATTGAATTGAATAAGCTCTGGTCATTGAGAAATTTATCCCCTCTAAAGGTTCTGTACGACTCTTCAATCATATACGGGTTTGAAGGTACCCATATGGGACCTTTTAATGTTGCACATATAAGCACTGCGGCGAGATGTTTCGAACCAACTCATCTTTCTTGCCTGAAACGTTGAATCTAGCCCGCTTATATAACCCGCCTATGTAGTCAAGATGCTCTGGGACTACATTGTCGTTGGTGGCGGCTTGGCTGGCTCAGTGGTATTCAACAGTTTATTGGAATTCAATAATGCCCTGAAAATTCTTGTAATAGAGGCAGGGCCAAATGTCAACGACAGAGAAGATAGCTCTGGCCCAACTCGACAAACACGATTGGGGGTGACTTCGACTGGAACTATGCCTGCGTAAGCCAAGCCAACTTGGACGGTCGTTCTACTACCATGCCACAAGGCAAGGCGTTGGGTGGTGGGACTGTTATCAATTCAGGTAAGCTTAGACGTCAATCCTATTCTTGAAAGAGACTGACGAGTGTGAAGGCGCTTGGATACGTGGAAATAGGTTAGACTATGACCTCTGAGGGGAAGCTGTCAACGACACGCGATGGTCTTATGAGGGATTGCTGCCATTTATGAAGAAAACCGAGCATTTCTGGAATAGCAGCGTCAATTCGGATTAACATGGCCTGGATGGAGATATCTATGTTCAGTCTGTGACTTCCACGAACTGGCCATTCCCGCTTAGGAACTATGCCCTCCAGTCTTGGTCTGAACTTGGTGTCTCATAAGCGCCTCTTCTCGATACGAACGCCGGCAATCCCTTGGGTATAGGCAAACTTACTGAGAATAAGCACAATAGACGAAGGGAGATTGCAGCCGCAGTATACTCGTTAGACGGAATTACTGTACTGACAGATACCTTGGTTGAAAAGGTGCTCCTGAAGCAGAGCTCATGCAGCATCCCGGCTGCACATGGCGTTCGGCTGACCAATGGGACGGAGATACGCGGTCGAGAATTCATTCTATCGGCTGGCGCCATTCGTACGCCGCATCTTTCAATGCTCTCTGGTATTGGTCCGGTTGACGAACTTGCCAAACGTGATATTGACGTTCTCATTGAGTCACCCGAGGTTGGCAAGAACTTCGCAGACCACACGCTCGCAGCATTTGTCTGGAAAGTCAAGAATCCAGACGGATAGTGGGCCGTTGGCTCTTCGAATTCCCTTCTTACTCAAGAACAGTATGGCTGGGGCACTCCTGCTGATTTCCTTGTATCTACCACTGTGCCGAAGGATGGCCTTGCGACAGCCATTGAAATCGACGAAGGCGTAGCCCCGGATCCAGAGCAACATCCCTTGCTGAAGCAGAACCGGACTTTCATTGAACATGTCTACCAATATTTTGCCTCAAGCGACGGTTCTGTGGTGGAATTTGCTGCAACTGGTCTATTGCCAACAGCGCGCGGCTCCATCACACTTGCGTCAAAGAACATCAGTGATCAACCTGTCATAGACCCGAATTATTTAGGCACAGAAGTCGACCGCTATGGTTTCCGCAAAGGTTTGCGTCTGCAAATTGGATTTGCTGGCAGCAACAAAACAATCATCAGCAGGGAATCCTGAACGGCGAGCTACCAGCAACTGGCTTTGCAGAACCCCTGACAGCTGACACAACTGAAGCTTATCTGGACATGCGAGCTCGAGCTGCTGTTAGGTACGTTTTGATTGAATCAGTAAACATTATCTAACAAAATTGGGGCATGTAGGTCGAGTTATCGTTCGATGGGAAGTGCGTCAATGGGCAGAGTCGTTGATGCTCACTCAAGGGTTCACGGTGTGGCCCAGCTTAGGGTGGTCGATGCCTCAGTCCTTCCGACTATCACTACCGTACATCTACAAATTGAGACATACGCGCTAGCCGAACAAGCTGCGATTATAATTGCCAATCACAGGACATAGTATAGAGGGGAGAATTTGATGAGTGGCGAAGACATGCATCGAAGCCAGTCACGGCAAGTAAAACAACATAGTACACCGTTCTGGTGCCACCAACGCAGCGACATCATACTGTCTGAGGAGTACTCTTCAGAACCTGCATCGCTGTTCTGCTAGAGTTATATATTCGGCGTTCATAGAGACGATTCGACTCGGATGAGGAAGTATCGTGCTTGAGGCCCGCCTACCCAATATTATTCAAGCTCAGAGAAGGCTTGCTGGTATAGCCTCTGGTTACGAAATTCTCGACAGACCTGTAGTGTTGCTGGCACCGGTCTTAATGAAACAAGATACGGCACCGAAGGCGTTTTCGCAGACGGAGCGTCGTACAGCTGGAGCAAGTTTCTGTGGATGACGCGGACCTCGACGGTGCGAGGCTCGACTGTCAAACTCCATATCTGAGCACGAAGCTCATATGGGAGGCGAGAAAATGGATGAAATGTAGCCATATTGATGAACCCTGCGGCAAGAGTTCTCGCTGCCAATGCTCATGTTCGCGCTTATGACTCTTGTGTAAAATGATAATAGACGGAGCCAATGTCAGTATATTGATGCCTGGACGAAGAATCTCTTGCTCAACGACACTCGCATTCAGCGCTTTGTCTGCTTCACTGATGATACGGCTGTAAGCAAAGGTTGTGCGTGCCGGCAAACGTGCAGCGAGGTAGACGCCTGGGAAACGGAGGACCTATAGAGGACCTGTGAGCTTTTGAGTGTCTCAAGTCTACGCGGGCTAGGCAGCTGAAGTCAGTAACTCTCCACGGTCATGCCCCCCATGGTTCCCACCGGTGTTATAACAGGACAGGTCCCACAAGAACCGTTTGGCGCTTTGTAACGGGGCCAAACGACGGCCCGTCCACTCTCCCATTGAGAAGCGTTGGTAATCAGGTTCTCGGTTGGAAAGCGAAAAGGTCCCATGAGCTCTCCAGTAGGTATAAGTACAATTGGCCGATTTCATAGTAGTATTAGCCATTGTTCTGCCCGCCCGGTGAGAAGAGGACTGCTGACAGTGTCAATGCAAGCTACCTGGAAATGCAAATTGGTACAGGAGGTATATAGGAGGTAAATATATATATATATAAGCGCGAGATTCAAGAGGAGGTGACTCGAAGACTGCAAATTTGATAGCTAATGCACAAGTGTCACTGGGGCGTTGATATACCCTCTTTTTATTTTTGTATTGTACATAAATGTATATGTATGTTTTCCTGGTTAAAGCTGGTCACCTGCCAATGACAGCTGAGCAGCGACAGCTGAGCAGCCATTCAGTGATGTATACAAACTGGCTTGAACATCCGTGAAGCAAAAGCAGGTGCACAGCCAGCTCGAGCGCACCCCTTCAGCGACCAGTGTTCTCTAATATACCTAGGGAAGCATAGCAACGCACGTTGCAGCATACATGGACAGCCCCCCTGCGGCCTACCCTGGATGCTTTTAGCGAAACGCAACGCTGTTGGTCGGGTGAGGACAAGAATGCCAGCCGTAAACAGTCAGGTAGTCTGACTACATTTCAAATCAAGCCGCAAGTTAGTGACTCAAATCGAGACTTGCAGCACCTCTTCATCTTCATGAGCCTCCCGTCAGCTGTACGTCCCTTACAGTAGCGCAGCGAAAGTAGCTAAGATGCGGTGCAGGTCGGCTCGGGGCACCGTGAGACCGGCGAGAAAGCAAGTAGGACGGTAACTAGACCTTGTGTGGTGCCAGTTGTTGGCCATTGGTTGCACTCCCCCACCGTTCCCTGCATTGCGCCATCAGGACAACGGCACAACCCCAGCCCCAGACCCCCAGCAGGTCCAACCGTTCGAGGCCGGCGCAAGCAGGGTCGGGGCGGGAAGTCGATCGACCGCATGGAATGATCATCAATGGCATACGTATTGAACCAGATTTTGGGTACCGGTATTATGCAACCCTTTCAGACCTTGCATTCGGACTGCAGTGGTAGCAATTTGACGATGAAGGTAACGCTTGAAGAGGGGCTACCAGTAGACGATGGGATGGCTCGCCATATTATGTAGACCCTTTTCGGTAACGATGAACTAGACCGGCCTTGATAGATTCACAGGCCACGCCTGGCAGCTATTCCGCATCTGACCAGATCCGCGTGGGAGCCCGTACTATGTAAGGGGGGCCGCTGGAGCGTTTGCCAGCCAGTGGCCCTGCCTGTTCCGGGCAATCTCTGTCTGCTCTAGCCCGTCGCGCAACTAAGCTTGTTAGCTCGGGCAGGACTTCAGCGAGCGACGGGCCTGGCAAGCCTGGCTGGCGAAGGTGTCGGCTACGGGTCTCATCCAATCTGAACTCTGCTGTCCCGGTGCCACGACCCATTGATTGACTTTTGGCGTGCGCCTGAACCTAACTGGCGGGCAGTCAGATGATGTTATGCCAACATGAACACCGGACGAGGGTGAGGGCGGGAGCGAGTCAAACTGCCCGCCAACGTTGGAAGCCAAAATTCCCATGGGCAATGGGCAAAGGGCATTTGGGGGAGTTTTCCAAATTGAGCCATGGCCCCCTTCTCCAGACCCCACCCAGCTGCACCTAGCCAGGGTATCGCAGCGGCCGAGCTGCGCCATCTCCATTCTCGATCTGTCACTCAAATCAGGAACCAGAAGCCATCATCACAGGCAGGAAGGCATTGCGGAAACGTGAAACAGCAGGCGCACGTGTAGTTGTTCATCACGCCTCTCGAAAGGGGGAAAACTACGTTTGACGGTTTCGGGCGAAGCTTTCGCCTGGGAGCAGGCGAATGCATTCCCGTCGCTCGACTTTGGCTGCTGCCGTCTTCTGATTTGTCTCGAACGTTGTAAACATCCCGGATCTCCAGCCACTAACCGCTACCACTATTGACATACGGGGACCCTGTCCCTGGTTTCCACTTCCACTTCCCTCCACCTGAAAGAGCAATCCACGCGCCACCCCTTCTCTCCTCGTTACTCTCACCCGCCGAACCATTGACCATTGACCAGCGTTTTGCGTTCCCTGGCGTAGGCTTCGTTCTTACCAGACGCAGCATTCAATTGTTTTGCGACTCTGTATTCATTCCCAAGGCCTGTACGCTCACGCAACCCACAGAGGACTGCTCTGTTTGCGTGCCAGGGCAATCCTTCTCCAACTCCCCGTCCGATCCCCAGCGGCCCACTCAAATAGCGTGACAGCTGCGTGCGCCAGGCTGTTCCCTGAATGCTTTCGCAGCACGAGCTTGCACGATATTTCTTCGTCATCGCCGTCGACCTGGATTCTTCGATCTTTCCAAACCAACCACTGTGAGCCATGATGCCAAAGACGACGCCCGTGGACGGCGCTGCCGCCGCCAAACCCGCCAAACGCTTCGAGCTGCCGTCATTGAACTTCAACTTCGGCTCGCTGACGGACGGCACGGATATACCTCCGCCCCAGCCGTCGCCTGTGCTGGAGGTCCCAACTCCGCCCAAAACGCCGGTAGAGGAAAATGGGCCGAAGAAAGAAAGCAATGGCACCGTCAATGGGCACGCCAATGGGGCAGGAACGTCGCCGCAGTCCGACATCACTAGCACGACAGTGGGGGGCCTCAAACGCCCCATCGAAGAGGGCCCAGTGTCGCCGACCTACTCCAGCCGCGGAAGTCTGAGGAAGTATCTGAGCAAGAACCTCCTGAACACCACGTACGAAGAACATGGGGCAGTTCCTGGACAGGAAGTCTCGCGGCCGCCGAGCCGCACGGCGAGCACCATTGCTTCCGAGCGAAAGTCCAAGAGAGGCAGTGGCTGGTTTCGACGTCTGCGATCAAATGATTCGAAACGAGACAGTGTGGTGCAGTTTGAAGAAGTCAAGAAGGAGCCGCCGCCGCCCATGATCCCGGAGCTGAGCGCTTGGGAGAGCAAGGTCGACACTAACCTCAGCGACGACTTTCTCAAGGAGATCAGATAAACATCTCCCGATTGGACCGGAAGCAATCATTCATCATCTCTATCAGCCACGTCCTCGTTCCACACACTTCGCTTCCTCCTCAAATCCATGCGCCCTGGCTTGGGAGATTTTGGAGTTTCGAAGCATCCGAGGGAACCAGTTTGCCTGCCCATAATCCGGAGCCGGCGGACCGATCAACGCCTTTATCGCGATTTTTCTGAAGTTGAAGATTTAGATACCCAGCTCCCGAGCGAGCTCATTCATTGACACACGACGTCATTTTCTCATGTTTTGATTTACTGATTTGCGATTACTTACACAACGTCCTTCATGTTATATGCCTTCACACCGAATGCTCTCTTGAGCAAGGCCCGGCCATGTACGTTTGTTTCATGTACCAGTTGCGCCCGTGTACAACGTATCGAGAAAAGGGAAGGAAGAGGGTTGGGCTATTCTCGGACGTCTCGCTTCTCGGCTGGTTTCCCTGGGAAGTGGTGCAACCTGCCTGGGACTTTGTACAGCCTGAGAAAGGCCCGAAAGGACCGGGGAAGCGGGATGGAATCCATCTATTGATATCTATTGTTACAGGCTCTTGGGATACAAGAGCAACGGCCGGGTTTGGTTGATTATGTACTTGCGAATACCGGCCATTGCGGGTTTGGAGGACCGATATGGCGGGCAGAAAGGCTTTGTGTTTTCCATACCACCGCGAGCTATTCTAAGATGTTACGAAATAATGGTAGCCACAGCTTTCACGCAACAACACCAAAACCTATTATGGCCGTACGGCGTGGCCTGCATTGTCTTGGATTAGACCGAACCCTAACTTGACCTTACCAGATGCCTCACATTTACAGCAGTCGAATCGACAACGCACATGATAGCCCGCACATGAAAATAGCTAGCTTGTACGCAGGTATTGTTTTCTCAGTTATTGCAGCCTCACCGTTTCTCTCCCCGGTGGATTTGCATGTGCTCAAGAAGCATGGAGCCTGAGAGGATGAGTAAGTCCACCACCCTGGCCCCTTGGAAGGACGAGACGAGACGAGACGAGACGACGTCAACTCTATGATCCGATGACGCCCATCAGCCTAAAGGCAGCCGGGGGAACTAGAAACGCCATGAACGCAGAACGCAAAATCGAAGTTCAAGGGGCTGCATGACCTGCTGTCTTGCATGTCGGCCTGGGCCAATGGCAGCACAGATCGGCCATCATATGCCATGTGGGCGGGCGGAGCTAGGTACCACTAACTCACGTAGTGGCTAGCTCGAACGGCCATCCGTTGGACTGGACGTCTTTCGGTCAATCACCGATCAACGTCATTGCCGAGCTCGTGCCGACCTGACAGCTCCCGCAGAGCTCCAGCGCCGGTCTTCCGCGACAGCCTCACCAGAACAACGCCAATTGGGCTCCTCTCACTGGATTTCAAAACGGGCGTTCGACATACCGAGCACCGCTGGCGATCATGACCTCCCTCAGGCCCGGGAGGGCCGCCGACTCATTATCCAGATGCACCGTCCGGCCGGCGCAATGCCTGCGGACGAGGCTTGCGTCATTCCCACTAACACAGCGTCGACATAAGTCCGGTCCCTACGGCTACACACAAGCCAAGTCGCTCGTCTTCAGCAAGTTCGGCGAGCCGAGCGACGTCCTGAGGTGAGCTTGTTTCCGTCTCCCTGCCATTCAACGAGCCTGTGGAATGTCCTCTTACTGACACATGCACCGGGCCAGATTGCACACCCACTCCATCTCGCCCTCACTGCCCTCCTCGTCTCTGCTCCTCCGCGCCCTCGCCGCCCCAATCAACCCGGCCGATGTCAACACGATCCAGGGGACCTATGGCGTCAAGCCGTCCTTCAGCCCGCTGATCGGCACCACGGAGCCGTCAGTCATCCCCGGCAACGAGGGCGTCTTCGAGGTGGTCTCGGGCAGCTCGGCGACCGCGTCCAAGGGCGACTGGGTCATCCCGGCCAAGACGGGCTTCGGCACCTGGCGCACGCACGCCGTGGCCCCCGCCGACGCCGTGCTGCGCGTCGAGCGCGACGGCCTCACCCCGGTCCAGGCGGGGACCGTCGCCGTCAACCCGTGCTCGGCCTACCGCATGCTGCGCGACTACGCCGACCCGCCGCTGCGCGAGGGCGACTGGTTCGTGCAGAACGGCGCCAACTCCGGCGTCGGCCGCGCCGCCATCCAGCTGGCCCGCCTGTGGGGGTACCGCAGCATCAACGTGGTGCGGGCGCGCGACAGCGAGGCCGCCACCGAGGCCCTGAAGCAGGAGCTGCGCGGGCTCGGCGCCGACCATGTCGTCACCGAGGACGAGTTCCAGAGCCGCGAGTTCCGCGACCAGGTCAAGGAGTGGACGCGCGGCGGGCGCGAGGGCATCCGGCTCGGGCTCAACTGCGTCGGCGGGCGCTCGGCCCAGACCATGGCCAAGCTGCTGGGCGCCGACGCCAGCCTGGTCACGTACGGCGGCATGTCGCGGCAGCCCGTGGCGCTGCCGACCGGCCTGCTCATCTTCAAGAACATCAAGTTCGTCGGGTTCTGGCTGAGCCGCTGGGCCGACGGCGACTCGGCCGCCAAGGCGCAGACCGTCAACGAGATCCTGGGCCTCGTGCGCGACGGCAAGTTCAAGGACACCCCCGTCGTCGACGTCCCCTGGGGCTGGGACACGGAGGAGAGCGTGCTGCGGGAGGCGGTTCAGGGCACGCTGGAGGGCTTCAGGAAGGGCAAGGGTGTCTTCGTGTTTGGCGAAACTTGAGAGCGAGGATAGATGGCAGGAACCGTCTAGGTGTACAATAGTGCAAGGGGGCCAACTATTGGGTATTCTGCGACCTACGCACCCCCGGGATATGGCAAGTGGGTGATATTACAAAAGCATCGAGCCAGTGATGCAGGAAGATTGGACGTCGGGTGTTTAAGCACACTCGAGGTCCGTGGGCCTTACGCTTTCTGTGTCTCCCAAACAGAGTAGACTGAGATCTCTAAGATATTCATGAGCCAGACCAAAAGCACTGGCAAGCTCTCCAGAAGAGCCTATTGGCGTCTAACACTTCCTCTTCTTCCCTTCAATCGTGAAGTCATATTCTGATAGGATCCTCCTTGGTGCCCTTGCCACCGTATCCGGGCGCCTGTGGCTGTGGCGCCTCTACCGGTCCTTCCACCCGACCATTCTCTTTTCCCTAGCCAGACATGGCGTACGTCTTGGTCCACTCCTTGGCCGTCTCGATGGCCTTGTTCTCGTCCTCCTTCCAGCTCTTGGCCACATCCGCCGCCAGCGGGTCGTCCGGGTTGGGAGCGCCGAGCAGGGCCTGGATCGAGAGCAGGATAGTCCGGATCTGCAGGGCAGGGGACCAGTTGTCTGCGGCCAAATGTCAGCGGTCTGTGTACCAAGGCAGCTCTCCGGCAAGGGGTGGGCGGTTTTACTCTTTAGCACGTCGAGACAGATGCGGCCGAGCTTGTCGACGTTCGGGTGGTAGATCTTGGTGAGGAAGCGGATTTTGGGCGGCACCATGGGGTAGTCGTCTGTCAGGAAGAGCTCCAGCTTGAATTTGCCACCTGTAAGAAGAAATATATGACCGTCAGCGATCCGCACAGCCATGTATGCGACATCCTCGGTTGTAGGTCCCGTTGGTGTTTCTACGTACCCTCATACGGGGAGCCCGACGGGCCATGGATCTCGACGTCGAAATATCGCAGGTTGTCGTCGTGGGGTACAGCACTGATGCCGGGGACGCTGCAACGGACGGTCAGCATCGGGGCCCTGAGATCAAGCCCGTGTAATACACGGTTGGTTCTACCCACGGCTCCGTCATCAGACGCTCGGTCTCCTTGACAATCCGTTTGGGCAGCGCCATGTCGTCGTTTGATGCGATTCTGTTCGACTCGTTCGATCTTGCGAGGCAGTGTCACCGATTGCTTTTCCGTGTTGAGCGACTCGGATATGGTTATCTTGGGTCCTGTGGACTCCAGACAGGTGCGGCAACAATGGTATAAAGCAAAATAAATTCGTAAAGGGTAGCAAAAGCACTGTTCGATCGAATGACGGCTGCCAGTCTTCGGGGCTGCGGCTTCGGTGGGGTTCGCAGCCGGGGTGTGCGGCTTGGTGTGCGGCTTCGTGAGTCGGCGGCGGCAGTCTTTGGCAAGAGACCTTGGTACGTAAGTGAACTAGGATGACTGAAAACCTCAAGCGCGTGGCAGATGCGGTCTCTGTGAGTCTCGAGACAAGATAGCACAAAGCAACAAGGTGAAGAGGTAGGCGGTTTCGACGACACAGCCTCAAGATCTATCTATATCTGTGATCAAGTGACGTTGAACGAGATTCACTGCACCACATCATGCCCAGCCCCGGGCGATAAGGCCGCCCGCCTGGCGCGGGGTCTCTCTCACTGAAGGCTTGACGACAGTCACTACCTAGGTACGGAGTACAAAAAGTTGGAACCCGAACAACTCCAAGGCTGCCCCTCAATCAGCCCCCAAAGCCGCTGGGCAGACCCAGGCCTGGCAGGCTTGCCAGGTATCTTTCCCGCTAGGATCTACTGGAGAGTACCTGGAGGCGCCTCGCTTGCGCTAACGCCTTCCAGTATAATCTGCCCCTAACTAAAGCGAGAGCTCCCGTGCACGGACGCCTTCCGACAACCCAACCCAGGCGCTTGGGCCCTCACCAGCTCTCACTCACCTCGTGCTGCTCTGGTGTAACAGTTACCTTGGGTTCCTTAGCTGCGACTGCGAGTCGCTGTCTGGTGTGCGGTTTCTTATCACTCTTCCATCCGGGCCAGCAGCATGTGCTGCTCGACGGGACCATCCTGCCTGTCGACTTGTGTTTATTAAGCATTAATAGGGAGTTCATGGGCGTCCGAGGCTGCTCCATGAGACCAGCTGCTCACGTGGCCAACGAGGTGACGGCGCATGGAGGACGACAGTAATGAGCTGTGGGCTGTTATATAACTTCCAACCGGGAGCTGTCAGAGTGCTGGATGCCATGAGCGCCCTGGCTGTGTCGTGACCACAGCCAAGATGCCTTCCATCATGGATCAACCGAAGAAGAAGGCCAAGGTGATCCGGAACGCCTACGACAGCGAGACATTCGATGCCGATGTATCCATCCACGTGGATGGTCTGGTGGGCTCTGCCACCATCTCACCCAGCGGTCGTGATGTTGCTCTTGCATCGTGAGTCCTCCTGCTGCAAGATAGCATTGTTCTTTGCTGACTGGAGTGACAGCCCCGAGGGTTTGGCCATCATCGATCTGGACTCGCCCTACAGCCCGCCTCGAAGACTTAGCAGCCATGGCTCTCCCTGGCTGGTGGTCGATGTTCAGTGGTCCCCGTTCGCCGCGCGTGACTATTGGGTGGCATCAACGGCTAATCACCGCTGTCTCATTTGGAATCTCAACCTAAGGGAAGATGCCGCGAATGGTGCCATCGAACATTCTCTGCACGGCCACAGCAGAGCCATCACCGACATCAATTTCTCCGCACACCATCCTGACTTCCTGGCCACTTGCTCCGTCGACGGCTACGTCCACAGCTGGGACCTGCGAAAACCCAGGAAGCCCGTTCTGACCTTCTGTGACTGGTACGCCGGCGCCACGCAGGTCAAGTACTGCCGCCAGGACGCAAACATCCTTGCCTCGTCCCACGACCGCTGGCTTCATATCTGGGACAGGAGGAAGACGTCGAAACCCCTCAAATCCATCAACGCCCACACCTCCAAAATCTACGGCCTCGACTGGAACCGTATGAAAGCCTCCAGCGTTGCCACTTGTTCTCTGGACCGGACCATCAAGCTGTGGGACTATGAGGTTTCTGACGAACCCGAGCGGGTCATCCAGACTGATTTTCCAGTATGGCGTGCGCGGCACTGTCCGTTCGGATCCGGCCTCTTGGCCATGCCGCAGAGCGATCCCGGAAACCTATATCTCTACGATTGGAATAAGCGCGACGATGAGCCTGCCGATGCTGCCGTGGAGCCTGTATCCGTATTTCCCGGCCATGGCAGCCACAAGGCTAAGGAGTTTCTTTGGAGAGCACGAGGCAGCGTGGTCGATGACACAGACTTACGTGAATTTCAGCTGGTGTCCTGGGGCGAAGATAACGAACTGCGCTTACACAGAATCGAACCGCAGACACTGGAGAAGGTCGGCCATGTAAGAGGGGGAACGGCGCAGCAGAGACTCAACATCACCAGGATAGGCGCCACATACAAGACTTATCGATCTTTTGGAGATACAGCCTTCCGTGAGAGGAGAACGACCACCATGAGTAGTGGGCCTCGTCCAGGAAGCGGTGATGACCGGTACAGGCGTAGTGCGCTCACCATTGGGATGCAGACCATGTCGGGTCAATACTCCAAGACGGGTGCTGCATCCTGGAGGAGCACTTCTATGAAGGCAAAAACGGCGTCTAGCAGGTCGACAGACCGGAAACCGGATCAGCTTGGCTGGATGAAAGGAATCACCATGAGCAAGAAGAAGAGGCCGCCCGTGGCTCCCCCGCAGAGGAAAGAATCAAAAGACTCAAGCATGTTCGGGTCGACATTTCACGATCATTGGGAAGAGCCAGAACCTTTGAATGACGAGATCCTCCGCCTCGACAACAGACTGCCTAACGTGCAATGGGACAACGTTGACATGAACACACTCATCGTTGACGCCTCTTTGAAAGGCCCCTGGGGCGCCAATGGCGATCCCATATACATCAAGGTGAAAGTGGATGTTCCACATCACTACCCCAAGTCCAAGGCACCGAAATTCTTCATTGAGAAAACAGCTTTGATGTCTGATCAAACGCACAAGAGGATTGAATCAGAGGTGAACCAAGTCGCCAGCCAGTTTGCCAAGAAGCAGCAGAACTGCCTTGAAGTAGCTTTCAGCTATCTGCTTGGCGAGACCGATCTTTCGAGTAGCACGTCGTTCTTTAAGAATGTTCGAGACCTGGACGATGAACTCGATGCACTCGCCGATGATAGTTCGAGCGAGGATGAAGATAACGATATCCCTGCTGGCGGTTCGGCAAGCATGTCTCAAGAGCTCACCGCCAGTGTCGAACTAGATCGAGATGCTACTCTCGCGCCCCTGAATCGTGGCACTGTGCCACCCATTCCCCGGACTTGTGGTGCACGTTGGTCCAATGACGGGACGCTAGTTTGTTTCTTTCCTTCCAAGGATGAGAGGGCCAAGGCTCTGTTATTCGCACCTACAGATACCTACAAAGAGAAGCCCAAGGGTGGGCCAACATTTGCAGGATTCGGCAGATTACAGCAGGATTCACCACCTCCGCGACAGAGGCTCGACGGCTCGTCAATGGCCGAAGACCATTCTGACACGGAAGATGATGACGACTCCTCGAGTTCAAGCGATTCAGAGAATACATATATGCATAAGATCAGTATGTGGTATCTTCCAAACAAGCGCTTCAAGAAGACGTTTAGTGGGAGTTACTCTATGCGTTCCAGCGGCGCGGGCACAGGTGTTGATACCGGCACCGGAACCGGGACAAGCAGACGTCGTGCTGCGAAACCCAAGAACATCGTAGCGCTGCACAACTTCACAGAGTTGTTGCCATCCAGAAGGGAGCTAGCCGACGAATATCGAATCTTTGGCGATGGTCCAGAGGTATGTGAGCATAACGCTGAGGTCGCTCGAAAATACGGACGCTCCGATTTAGAGCAGGTCTGGAGGTATGCGGCTCTGCTTCTGCGTAAAGATATCCCTTTGGAACTCTTGCAGCAAGGTCAGCGCGGTAACGCAGTCTTGTTCGTCGCCAAGGACATTGTGTCACGATTCAAGGGACTACGATCCAACCACCTAGACCACACCCTTAAAGGCAGAGTGAAGTGGGGCATGCACCCGTTGGCCAAGGACTTCATACAAGATCTATTCGACTACTTTGAGAAGAATGCTGACATTCAGATGTTGGCAATGCTCTCCTGCATTTTCAATGAATCTACAGCGGAAGATGGCGTGGCATATGCGGAGTCTCATCTCTCACAACCCGAGACGCCACTTCCAATGAAGACGCCATCATTCTCTCTCGACTATTTCCCGACCGACGCCTCATTATGGCACACGAATGCCAATGTCAGGAGCCAGGCCGCTTCAGCCGTCTCAACGCCTGGAGCTAGTTATACTCCACTCCGTATGCCAGGCTCATGGGATTCGACCGATGGGTATTGGCTCGGAGACCCTGGTTCCAACTCTTATTCGTGTGGAGAGACGCCTCCCTCGAGAACACCTCGAGACACCCTCTCCGAATATGATGCGACACAAAGTCTCTCTACATCTCCCGAACCTCGCCTGTCACGCCGTATCAATGCCACATTGACCCAGAGTTTTGCTTCCAGCTTTTCCAGACCGTTTGCAAGCACCGCATCCACGTCGCCACCGACCCGTAAGCGGCCAAGCCCAGGGGAGAACTTCCTTGGAAATCTGACGGCGAATGTAACCTGGGGCAATTCTACATTTATTGCACCTACTTCTGAACCTACGACGACCCGTAATTCCATTTCTGATGATGAGCTGAGGCTGGATGACGAGCAGACACTGGTTTGCACTTCCATCTCGGTGCACATCGAGGACCAATCTCAATTCGACGACGACGGCTGGCTGACGGAACCGTTGCTTGAACCATCCCGCGATGCTACGTATGAGCACTACAGACTTGCATATGCAGAGATGCTGTTAATGTGGAGCCTGCCTCTTTCCCGCCTTGAAGTCTTGAAATTCAACGTGCTACGAGGCGAGCACGCGGTGCATCCAGCAGCACGAGTTGGAAGTCTGGACCAAGAAAGCTTTCATGATTCCCATCATAGCAACGACAATCTTAGTCACACTACCCTCACTTTAACTCACCCTGGCACCAAGTCTCCGATTGTGCTAGGAAAGAAGGAGCATCTTCAATCTATCATCAACTCAAACCGGGGGCTTGATGTCGTAGGACTGTGCCGTGTGCACGAGACACATCTCGATCCCATCCAAGCCACATATCCCAACGCATCCATAGGTGGGGCTTCCGGTATTTGCAATCGCTGCAAACGCACGCAATTGCAGCTCTCATGCGTCTACTGTCGAGAACCGATCGACGCGATGTATGTGCCTTGCCTTGGGTGCGGCTGTGCAATTCACGAAGCGTGTCTGGCAGAGTGGCACTCTCATGGCGAGACGGAATGCCCAGCAGGCGATGAGTGCGATTGCGTGGAGGAAGCCTGCAACGGACAGGTCGAGACCTGGGCTGTGTTGCAAGGCGCGTTGCGTCAAGGCAAGGTCCATCACCAGCAGCAGCCCTCCGATGAGAGTAATGGCCTTCTTACACCAAACCGCGAGGTAAGCGGCATCGGTGAAAAGGGTGAATGGGAAAGTATTGCGAGCGGATCACAACTTCCACTCGCTGACGAACAAGGCAAGCCAATCAACATTGGTGAGGGCCAACAACCTTTGAGCGCTGCGAGAATCAGCCTTGGCAACCGACTGAAGAAATCAGCCGGACATTGGGGCAGCTCAGCCAGCCTCAGGAAGAAGTCCGGCAGCGTATCTTCTGCACTCGGGAGACGATAGGGCAGTCTCGCGGATGTGGCGGGACTGCGTCGGGACGGTGACGAGAAGGAGACCGAGCGTAGGAGAAATTTGTCTGGATAATGTTGGTTTGTAATGTAATTATAGCATCGCACAGGGTAAGCGTTGTCAGGTAATTTCCGGAATCTGACGGCCGGAAAATAATCATTGATCGGGGGTGTCGCGTCAGAGCAATGAGCTTTGCTGACAGACGCTACTGGTTCTTGAGAGAACTCACACAGCTATATTAAACTACGAAAAGAAGTTGATAATGCCCGAAAGTAATGACTATGTAAACGTGGCCCTGTACCTATCGCTCGACTGGTTGAAGTTTCACGAACAAAGGCCCCTTTTCCCAAGTCAAGTAGGTCTTCTGGGACATCCATCCTTTACTCTCTGGTAATACCTCAATGTCGTAGTGCCACAATGTCTTTGCCAGAAGTAGTCGCAGCTCGAGCTGAGCCAGGCTAACCCGCAAATTAGCGTCTTACTATATGATCTTCAACCGACTTCAACTTACTTTTTCCCGATGCAGTTTCTAGGCCCGTACGAGAATGGCTCGTACACCTCCCTCTTGTCGGATGCAAATCGAGGGTCGTCCGGGTAGAGCCACCGCTCGGGTATGAATTCTTTCGGGCGTGAGAAGTTGGATGGGTGCCGGTATGCTACGTAGTGATTCATCGTCACCGATGTGCCGCCCGGCACGTACTCGCCACAGATCTCGGCCCCCCCAGGGGGAACGATGCGTATCAGCCCTCCCCCGCCCGGGACGTAGATGCGGAGGCCCTCCTTGACGACGGCATTGAGGTACTCCATCTCGGCCAGGGGCCCTAGGGTTATCTCGTCGCTCGTTTTGAAGGTGGCACGGATCTCGTCCACGAGCTTCCGGTAGACTGGCGGGTTCCTGCCGAGATAGTATATCACGCCGGAGAGGTTCGTTGCCGTCGTCTCGGTGCCGGCCACCATGAACATGGAGGCATTGGCGTGCATCTCGCTGGGCGTCAGCCCCTTGCCGTCCTCGTTGTGCCGGAGGACGAAGCTCCACAGATCGGGCTTGTTGTGGTCCGTGTAGCTCAGGCGCTTGTCGACCAGGTTGGACGCGAAGCGGAAGTGCTCCTGGGCCTTTGCCCGCAGCGTCGACGCCGTCAGCCAGTTGAGCAGCGGGCCCAGCACCGGCACGTCGAGCAGCACGGCCCGGAAGACGACGTACTTGAGCCCATCGAAGATGATGCGCACCCACGGCACGTAGTCGGCCTTCTCCAGCATGCCTAGCGGCTCGCCAAATGCCAGCTCCGCCATGATGTCGAACGTGGTGAAGTTGAAGAAGTCCACGATGTCGATCCGCCCATCCCGCCGATTCACCTCGCCCATCTTGAGCGCCATCTGGTTCGCGTACTGCGCAAGTAGCGGCTCCTGCGCCACCAATGCCGAGTTACTGAAGGCATGCGAGAACAGCCGGCGCACTACAATAACAGCTCAAGTCAATATTGTCCTTATGAATCCGATCCATCTATCCAAGTATGCGTGTCTTCTTGTGACACAGCACTCATAAGCCTCTATATTCGCCCCGAAGAGGGGTGGAGGGGGGGAAAGGGAAGGCTAGAGTATAACGATTACCGGCGCTACTCACTGCGCGCGTGGTCCTCGTACGGTGCGCTCACGAGGTTCTGGGCGGCCGCCTGGGGATCGCCGAAGAAAGTCGTGTCCTTGCCCATCTCGCGGCGGCCGGCGGGCTGGCGCCCGAAGACGTCGCGCCAGCACTGGGCATTGATGTAGGACAGCTCGCCGGGGGCGATGCGCACGACGGCGCCGTAGCGCGCGTGCAGCTCGTCGCTGCGGCGCCCGAAGTCGCCCGTCAGCCAGGCCAGCTGCTTGGGGATCCGCGTCGCCCGCCAGAGCAGCGGGCCCGGGTACCGGCGCAGCGGGTGGAAGAAGACGTTGTAGACGCAGGTCCCGAGGAACTGCGGTTCATGTGTATACGCTTAGCGCCCCCTCCTCGCGGTCGCAAGTGTATAGGCTACGTATAGTCTTGGGACGCCGTACCTTGAGGGCAAACACCGCCGCTACGGCGAGGGTTGCTGTTGCGAGCGAGAACGGCATCTTGATCTTGTGTTGGTGGGAATTGTTCGCATTCAACGAGTAGGCTTGTTCTCAGTTGGAGGCGGGACTTGTGCTCCCACATGTATCACGAAACACGCAGCTTTCCCTGGTACGATATCTCGTGTGGGGACAGATACGAATACGGTTGATTATGCATGGGTTATCATTGACCATGATGTTATCCTCTCACGATGGAACATTGTCGGCTATGGTCGTCCGGATTATCGAATTGGTAAGGCGTTATCTAATACAGATAAAGTCAACTGATGTCTTAGTGATCTCAGCTTATGAGTTGAGTTGGTAAGAAACGGAACCGGTTAGCTCGAAATTCATTTAGCAGAGTATAGAATGCTGCCGGCCTGTGGATACTCAGAAGGTTGTGTATCGTTCCCGAGACGTTTTGGGAATTTTTATACGTTCAAGATGGGTGTATGGCACAAAGGCCGCCTGATTACAGGACTCACTCAAGCTGGCGGTGATGTCCAAACGCTCCCGAGGCCGCGAGAGTCAACGCATGTCGGTATAAAGCCCGCAGTGCAATGCCGCTCCTCAGTCTACAGTAATACAGATTACAACGCGGCTGTCCTATAAGACTCCGTCTCCAATTTGGGCTGACAAAATATCACTACTGCGGCATGTTTGAGACTCAAGGAAACATGTCTTACCGCCACGTCTCAGTCTTGATTGCGTGATTGGCTTCCAGCTCGACGACCCCTCCCCCACTACCGACGTCACCAAATCCCAGGCGTTGGGACTTTCCACTGAAGGAGAAGCTTAAGCTTACAGCACTCAGGAAACTCATTTCCAGAACACAGTAAAAGCTCGATTATTCTTCAGCCATTACCGACGCCCAAAAGCTCCGAGCTAGTATTGCGGCAATGCCTAGAGTCTTGGTTGTGGGTGCAACGAGAGGTCTCGGTGCCTCGGTGGTGAAGCAATACACTTCTGAGAATCCACAGTCAGTCTATGCCACAACACGTTCCGAATCGAAGCCGGACGGCTTTCCCGAGGGCATCACCTGGCTCTCGAAGGTTGACCTGACGAACCCCGATGTTGGAAATGTGTTGGCCAAGCAGTTGAAAGGAGAGGACCCGCTTGATACTGTCGTACGCACCCTCTGATCAGCCCCGAGACAGCGTTCGGTTGCTAAATCAGGATAGGTAATCACTGCTGGGCGCTTCGTGACAGAAGACTTCTCGGCCGAGAAGGGACCCAACTGGGGTGAGGAGGTCACCATGTATACCACAAGCTCCATCGCGCCCGTTTTCATTGTCCACCAGCTCGCGCATTCTGGTCTACTCAAGTCGGGTTCCAAGGTCGTGCTGGTGTCGAGCGAGTCTGGCAGCATCACGCTCCGTCACGAGTCTGAGGGCGGAGGAAACTATGCGCATCACGCCTCCAAGGCTGCTCTCAACATGGTTGGCAAGCTCTTGAGCCTTGATCTGAAGGACAAGGGCGTCATCATCAGCATCATACACCCTGGGTTCATGCGCACTGAAATGACCAAGGGGGTAGGGTTCGATAAGTACTGGGATGATGGGGGAGGTAAGCTGTCCCATGTTACTCCCCAAACAGCTTGGTTCAGATACTAACTCGCTCTTGCTCAGCGGTAACACCAGATGAAGCGGCAACGAGTCTCATTGACTGGACGGAGAAGCTTGATATCAGCAAATCGGGAGAATACTGGGCTCCGCGTGGACCAAGAGATATCGGAACTGCGGAGCCAGTTCTTGGACAAGGCTTGTCGACGCCCTTGCAATTGCCTTGGTGATAGTGATAGTGATACTGTAGGTACCTACCTAGTTCGGTAGACTAGAGATGTGGTTTAGAGAGCTGAGTGCTGCGAGACGCCCGGAATACCGAGTCTAGAGTTTGCGCTTTCTCAGGTGTACCCCTGCTCAGCGGAAGACGTACGGACTAGAAGTAGATAAAGAGTTCTCATCCTCTAAGGCCATTGAAAAGACCCCTTTGGCTGATGTTTTTGGGATGATGCCGCCCCATTGCGCTGAGGACAGCTTGGAAGGGTCGCTCCGAGTCAACCGCCCACCTCCCCCCGGTCTCGTCAGCGAGGCTTCACAACCCCTGAAGGACGAGCCTCGGTGCCCGGAAGATCCCTGGTTGTCAAGTGACTGTGTCCAGCATCAGTCGATCAGTTTGGTAAGATTTCCCCACAACACTCAAGTAGACTGGAGCCTCAAATGTGGGGTCGCTTGTGAAAAGGGGTCTCTGCCATCATCCTGCCCCCCTGCCTAGGTCGCGAGGTTGAGCCCACCGACGGCGAATCGTCAAGCTGGAACAAACCTCAGGACAAGCCATCGCGACATGGACGTGTGAGCTTGAGAACCAACTCACAGGGCCACTCCTCTGCCTCACCCACGAGGATATTCAACGCTCGGCCGTTCATTAGCGGTGAGTCCACGGCCCAGCATTCTACAGTCAGGGTCTAGCCCGGCAACTTCCCAGCATCTAGGGTCTGCAGGGGCGTGCGGGGCGACGCGCTAGATTGAGAGGCCCACCGTCGATTCTCGATGTGCAGGGTGGGCCTTGCAATAATTAACATTGTGGCGCCTTGCTTTGGGGACGTCGAGATCTAAGAAGCGGCCAAGCTGCGAGATCCCGTCCAGGAGGCATGAAGGGCTACAGCGCAGCTGAGAGTAGACCTGGGTGGTCATACTGGCAGAGTCGCAGCTCGCAGGTCGTTGGGGACGCCTCTCGCAGGAATCGAGAGCTGACAATGACGCAGGCTGACCGACTTGATGCAGAGATGGCCAGGGTAACAGCCTACTGGCTGGTTCTGTGGCTGCAGTGTGGTATTCCCAGGCCTGCCAGGGGTTTGCAATAACCTGGGGAATATCGAGCAAATGCAACTGCACAGCACACACGGTATGGGACCCGGGCAAAGTACTTCAGGTAGTTTACCACCAGATGGCCATGTTCCTGCAACGTGAGAAGCAGCAGGGCTATTGTTATGCTGTCGCCCGTCAAGGTTGCTTGGCAGAGCTGAGAAGGACTTTCTCCTAGTCGGGAGCTGAATGTCTGAGAGCATGCAGACATATGCAGAGTATATTCACCGGGTGCCATGGCGCGAGCCATGCATACAGGTAGCTTCCTAGGTAACATGTACCATAGTAACTCAGCAGCCAAGACCAGCTAGTTTGGCTGCGTAGCTCAAGTGACGAGCAGGGGCACAAGGCCATTGGGCGGGAAATTTGTAGCCAAAACCACCGGGCCACCAATTCACGATCGTGGATCAACCGCCGCCGACGCCTCCGCCTTGCCTACGACAGCCGCTTGAGCGAACAAGCTTACAAGCGGCAACGGTGTCTGGATCGGACGGGGACGGGCTTGTAGGGGTGAATAGGGTGGCGTGGGCGTGCTGACGGTGTACTAGGTATGGTACACAGTTGCAGGTTATGGCTCGTGGGGGAAGCAGGCAGAAGAAAATAGGACATAGACGGACGGACCGTACACGAGGTCTAGGCTGTCTACCTCTTAACCAAGTAGGTAGGTAAAGTACAGACACATATGCAAGCGGTGTCACTTGTTCAAGTCTGGGCTAGAGACCTTAACCAAATCCCTACCTTCGGGTGAGTATTGACCTGATTTCGGGCCTGTGTGACAAATTACCGAATGGAAGGCTGCTCCTGGTAGCCAGAGTGGCCTAGGTGCAGGTATTTATTATCAGCCCTGCTTGTTTCCTCGACTTATTACGAACCAAATAAGAGTTACCGCTCCAGCTACTGTTGACGTGCGTCCCCGATCCATCCTGCCGACTGTACTAGTCAGTCAACTCTTGCGCATGTCTGTCTCTTTCCTCGTGCTCCGAGGCTAGTAGACTCGCCCGCCCTCTGTCCCTCGTCGTCCACCCGTTCGTTCGTTCGTCTTCGCTTCTCTTTACTTGCAACAATTTTTGCTACTCTACAGCACCCTCGGCGACCCGACGATCTCTAGTATCCCGCCACTGGCACGCCCGCTGTGCTCCCCCCGCTCCCCCAGCATAGTACTACCCGTGGACGTACATACAGTACGACATCCGCCGCCGACGTCGCCACATGCCCACACACAAGGACCGCTGCTCCCGAATGCGTCCCGCCCTAACCTAAAAAGACCCAAATCCAGACTACAGCTTTTAGAAGGGGTCTTGTGAAGATCACAACATCCGCGCCGACGGTCACCAGTCACGTTTTTTTCTCGCTCTCTCCCCCCTGCCCTCGTCAGGCGACCCGACTTGCCCATCGGTCTCGCCAGGCTACTTATAATCCCAATCCTGCGTCAGGTGGCCAGGCTGCTCTCGGTCGCCTCTGTGTCCTGTCAAACCACCAGCAATTGAGTTGGCGGCTAGTTCATCCGGTCCTGGACCGTCGTCCCTTGCAGTCGAACGGGCCCGTTGGCGCCAGAAAACCGCAGAACCCAAACCCCCCGCGACCCTACGGACACGCAGCTCGACAGCGACAAATAATAGACAAGCCCGCAGACACGGCCTGGCAGTGAAAACTCAATTGCCCTCCAGCAGATATCATCGTCGACACCTGAACGGGAGCAAGCCCCTATTTTTTCTTGCCTCGATCGCATCACGTCCTCACCCAAATTTGTTACTACGCCCGCTGCAGCAGTTGCTCCCGCAAGGCGGATTCACGGCAACCCACGTCATCCTCGAGCAGGGTTACAACAGTTGGCAGCACTGAGACATCCTCCCAGCTTTCTATCTGCCAGGCCACTCGTTTCCCTGACGATCGCCGCCCTTTTCGTGATTGACGTACCTGCCACGCCACAGCTGCTTGCTATCAGCTGCGTGTCGCATCTCTTTTGCGCCGGTTCGAGAGCTCCGCGCGCAGGTTGCCTTTTGCGACCGATTTGATAACTTGACCACCCCCGGGTCCGGCCAATTTCAACCCGCGCGGCTGGCCTGGGCAGGGAATTCCTCCTGTCTACTCTGTCTACTCTCCCAGCACGCACCTTCGCCGCGCGCAGCAACGAACGAGCGGCGCACCCACGCAACGCAACGCAACGCAAAGCTGCGACGGGCAAGTGGAAGCGAATCCCGGCTTCGTCGGCTTCAATTGCGCTCAGCCCCAAACCGAATTGAATTGGCAACCGGGCTCACAGGCAGCCATGTCGGCCGATCTGTCGTCAGGTAAGATAATCGACAGTTTCGTTTCCTAGTCTTCTCCCCCACCGACCCCAGTCTGCAGTGTCACCCCTTTTTGGCCACCATCCCAGCAGCGACAAAGGGTCGAAATGGCCCTCGTGGGCGAATTATCCTGCCCGATATTCATTGGCAGTGGATAATACCACGGCACTTATGGCCCTGCCAGGCCTTTCTTGGGAAGGTTCCAAGCTTTGTGCTCCCTGGAGCATTGGCGACGCTCCACTTAACCGGACCAGTTGTCCGTGTCAATTTAAAGGGACTCTTGTTTCATGTGCGCCCATCACGGTCGTCATTCCTGCTGTCCTGTCCTATGGTGCCTTGCTTTGCTATCTGTACCCGAGCCGGCTCCCGCTGCCCTGCCACACAGATATAGATAGATGCTAACCACCCGTTGTCTGCCCAGGCCAATCTGCAGGCCGATCCTCTGGATTGACGCTTAATCTCTCGTCAAACAACCCCTTTCGCAATCGCGCTGCCTCGCCAAATAGCGCCCTTACGCCCAGCTCCTTTTCCCCTCCTCCTCCCCATTCTCCCTTCGACGACCCTCTGCCTGCGAGACCCGTCTCGAGAAACCCATTCTTTGATCCATCCGACGGCACCAGAGCACAAAGAGTTCAGTCGCCAGCAAGTATGGCGTCCGCCAATGAAAATAGGAAGTCGCCAACCGCCGAGGAGTTGTTCGTAAGTTCACCCGCTATTGATTCACACCCCAATCCGTGACCCGCGTCTGTTTTACGTCGCTAGACCGGCTCACCCTCGCTGGTCTCGCACCCAACACCCATTTTGCAATGCTGCATGTCTGTTCAAGCCAGCAAAACAATAAGCTCACTGTCAATTCGTAGGACAACATGATTCTCGATGATCGGCCAGCTGTCAAGCCCGCCCCTGCACCCTCCCCTGGCCCACGACCCGACGGCGCCCGAGGCCCTCCACGCGGTCCGCCAGGTGGGCCACCCCGTGGCGAGAACATGCCCCCGCGAGGAACTCGCGGCCCTCCTCCGAACCACCGACCGACAAGATCGCAGGAGGAGGCTTTGAAGGCACGTCGCATGCAACAAAGGAACGGCCCACCCGGCGAGAACCCCCAGAGGCGCATGGAGAGACGCCCTCGTCGCAACTCGGAGTCCTCTATCATGGACAAGGAGAGGCCACTGACGGAAGAGGAGAAGAAAGAGAAGGAGCGCAGACGGCGCGAGAGGGAGCGGCGCTACCGTGAAGCCAAGGAGAAGGACAAGTCTGGCTCTAGCAAACCCAAAGGCAAACGACTTGATCTCATCGACCAGCTCGACGCCACCAGCATCTACGGTACTGGATGTAAGTTTTCTCACTATCTCCCGTGACATCGCATGCCTCTGGCTTTCCTTTGATCTGACTCGCTCATGTCCAGTGTTCCATCACGACGGTCCTTTTGATGCACTCAACCCGCACCGCAACCGAAAGGGCACTCGGCACGCACCGATGCAGGCATTTCCCAAGGATTCTGTCAACATGTCCCTTGGTGGAGCTGGACCCTTGAATGCGAAGCCCGACCACAAAGCTTTGATGGGGCGATACGACGAAGAGGCTTTCCTGGACTACAATGTAGCGGGCAAGGATAAGCCGGGCTACATGGAAGAGCCTCAGATCAAGAAGGCGGGCGACGCCGCCGTATGGGATCCCCATTCACGAGGCTCTATTCTTCATGGCGATGAGAGCTTGGGACTGGGAACCTCGACCTTTTTGGAAGGTACCCCGGCCGCGCAAACGGCAATCCAGCGACGTCAAGCCGAGACGGCACAGGAAACTCTCGAGGGCGGACTGCAGCGCAAAAAGTCCTTAGCTCAGCGGATTCGTGGCATCAACCGTGGTCCTCGCGACATGAACAACCGCGGCAGAATGACCAACCCCGACGGTGTCTACGGACCGCGATCCGGCGACCTTCCCACGGGCAGCAGCACGGGGGAGCGCAACCCATTCTTCAATGAATTTGACAAGAACGAGGAGCAAATCACGGTGAAGCGACAAGACGCCAATCCCATGTCTCCAATGTCCCCCAATAGCCCTCCTCACGGTCTGGAGCGTCGTGCCACGACTGATGCCACGGCCGCCATGGCTCCTCCTGAGCCTCCGAAGGCCCAGAGCGGCGGCGGTGGCTTTCTCACCCGTGTCAAGAGTTTGAAGGGCGGGCGGAAGCAGCGACCAGAACCGCCTCAGGCCGCCTTGCCACCTGCTCCTCCCACTCCCGGCACTGCTGTCTGATGATTTTACATATCAAGACCTCTTATAGGCGATCCAACATGCGTGCAACTTTCGGCATTCACAGCTTGGCCGACAGGCTCTGCTACGGTCTAGGTTTCGGAGAAACCGGAGAAGGACTAGATGCGATGCACGTGGCTCGACTGTCCTAACGACCTGGTCTTTCTACCAGGCACGAACCTGCCAACTGGTCGAGGATAAGTTCAACTCACAGCAAGACGACGGAGGGAGTGTGTAGGAATTCCGGCTCGTCAAGAAGAAAGAAAAAAGAAACAGTGACAGGGAAGACGGATGGTCCTCGACACTCACTCGATGCAATTTTTTTGTCAGGATACCTTTTGCGCAAGCAGCAAACACAAGCATGCTTAATTTTTTCAGGTGATCTCGGAAATGAGCACTGAGAAGCTCAAGATGGACATTGGGAAAGGTCAGCGGCAACTACGTTGGTTGCGGTAACAGAAATTCTCTAAATTGAATTCGATTGTAACATGTGCCAAAGCTTCTTGAATTTGACGAACCTGTGATTTCTTTGTAGCAGACAGGCAGCTCAGGAGACTCGCGGGATGACATGGGCTCGCAAGAGACTGTACCCTAGTATGTTAGGGTGAGGTGAGTGCTGGCAGCAAGATCAGTCAAGTAGCCTGGACCGTTCCCCACCTGGGTCAACAAGCCTGAAAGCTACCTGCCCGACTTACCTACTGCATCTAGGGTAGCATTTTCAACCTTACTTACCTACCTAGAACTATCTCTGAAAAACGCACTCTTCACATACAACCGCAAGATCGAATTTAGCCAGCCCATCGCTTCACCACGTCGAAGCCTGGGAGTGAATGCATTTTTGGTCGCCGCAATCGGATCTCGGTCTCGGTATGCTCCTCATGACGAATGAAGGGCTATGAGGAGAAGACCGCCAAAAACAAACAATACGCTGCACACTTGAGGCATCGTACTTGAATATGAACGCTCCCCCCGACTTCCCAGGCCTGAACAGCACGCCGCATGGGGCATGGTATCCTCACAGGTAGCTACCAAGTCAAATAAAATACCGGAGGATCGAGAGGATAGCAATGGATGCCCAGCCGCGAGCCTCGCAGGCCAGCTCTCATTTTCCTCTTGACCCTATTTCGGGATCCACACTCTTCGATCTCGAGACTGCTCGGCGCCAGGGACTCACTCGCCGAGGCTTGTTCAAGACTGGAAGTAAGGAGATTGATGAGCAAGTCCTCGTCGGCGGGTTTGAGCGTGGCCAGGTGGTTGGAGTCAGTGCTGAGGAGGTGGACTTTGCGCTTTTGGTGAGTGGACTAATTGCTTCAAGGGGGTGGTGTTTACAGCCAAATATACCTCCTCTTTTCCAAGTGCATGGTCTGGAAGGGGAGACCACAGCAAGTCCTTACTAATCACCCGCTGACTGTATTTTTTCAGCTTGCTCTTCAAACTACCGCCCGTAACCTAGTTCTTGGTCTGGATGGAGGCCCTGGTCTGCATAAAGCTGCTATAATCACCACGCTGGCGGCACCGGTGATCCTACCGCTGCTACGTGATGTCGTCAAATCACAGGTCCAAGCCAAGCTAGGGCGCGACCATGCCAGCGTCAACGCTCACGTGCGCGAGTGTTTACGACGCATTTCAGTCTCACGGGTATTCGACATTGAGGGTTTATGGGAGGTGCTGGATGAGCTTGAGACAGAATCTCCTGCTCCAAGCCCAGAGACAGCCAAGGAGGACGTCATCCCTGTCGTCGCCGAGGTGCCCGAGTCTTCGCCGCTATCGTCACCACTTTCGTCTCCTCCATCCTCCCCCATAGAAGAAGGCGCTGCTTGCCGGGCTACTGAGAGAACTGAGGTACTTGATAGCGAAGACGAGGGTGGGCTGTCGTCGTCACCTTCCGCTTCCCCAGTTCCGACCGCTGGAACGAACGCCGATGTACAGTCGGCGCAAGTGCCAGCACCGTCACCATCCAACCAGGAACCTGAAGGAATGTATAGCACCATACCGGAAATAATCCTAATCACCCACTTCTCAGACCTTCTCAGCTCTCTCTTCACCCAACGGGATAAGTCATCAGCACACTCCACTCTTCAAGTTCTCGCATCTCACCTACGATATCTAGCCCACTCGGCAGGGCCTCTTATATTCCTCCTCAACGGCACAACCAACACCTCCACTGGTCCTGTCGCCAGTCAGGTTGGCACCGGTCCAACCACACCGGGCCAAGCGGGCAAGCGGCCGCCGGAGCGGCCTATCGACCCAACGCTCCGTTCTATTTTCAACCCGCCGCCTCCAACACACGGTGGCTACGGTTCTTCAAGCCTGACGCTAAGTCGTAGGAACAAGCCGGCCTTTGGGCTCACGTTCTCGCAATTCCTGGATTTGCACCTCTTGTGCACGCGTCTGCCGAGAGCACGTGCGGATGCCGAGGCCGCGTTCGCGCCCACCGTCTCTCACGTGAATGGCACAAGCAGGGTCAAGTACGCTTGGGCTGTTGAGGTGCTGCTGGACGAGAGCAGAGTCTGGGATGGCGGTGGTATGCGAGTGGACCGGGAACAGAGGTGGGGGGCTGTGGACATCAATAATGGTGTCAAGATTGTCGATGCCTTCCAGAAAGAAGAGAAGCACTACTTGACAGAACCCATCAGGCTCGCTGCTGGGTTTGGTGGTCGTAGGGTCTAATGGTCTAATGGTCTAATGTAAACCGACCTCCAGGCTGTGCCATATGATGTGTATTACTGGCCGGCTTGACGTCTATCGCATTGCTAGCCGGTAATATATTCTCACTCTACTATCGAATGACGAGATACGAACTATACCGAAACAGTTGCAGGTCTGTCGTGTCGATCGACAGAACCCAGCGGGACGTATGCAGGTAGGCCTTTCACTTCTACGAATACTTCCCAACCATGATTACCCAGGTGCCCTTGGCATCATATAGGATATCACGGTGCAGACTGGTTGAGTCCATTGTCATTTGTTGGTTAAGATCTTGTATTGCATAGCTGAACTGGTGTTGCGCGTACTTCACATCGCGATAGGCTCAGTATTGCTGTAGCCTGGAGTGTGGGCACATCTGCTCTGAGCTTGAAAGTGTGAAGTCCGTAGCAGCAATCCTAGTCACTGTCCGGGGATGTACACCAATCAACAGAGTTGCATATGCATGGTAAGTACGGATCAATCGGAATTGGATTCTGGTTCCCCAGATTCGCTCCCACGGGCGCGGGACCGCTAGAACCCCGATGGAGGGTGGCTAGGAGCTGTCCCTACAGCCCCAAGAGCTCCGGTGCACCAATGGAATCGTCACACCACCTCTGAAACGTACGACGCATCTCGCTACCTGGAGAGGCAATCATGACGCGGAGATATTAGTTGGGAGCTGCCTGCTTGCTGATCAATGCAGTTTGCCCATTGCGTAACACGAAGGACATATGAGGGGCCTGGCATTCCCAGCTTCTCTTCAGCTCGACTTTGTATTCAATTCAGCTCTCAGGTCAGGCCGGCGAGTTTCCCCCAATTCGACAAAAACGCAATAAAGCATCAGTTGACGTCACGCATTACGCACCGCGGGGTCTTCTTACAAGCCCAACATAAGGAAGCTTGCTTACGGAAACCACGGGAACCACGGGATTTGGGTTTGACCGTCTTTCTTTCTTCCAGATCTCACGAAACCAGCAATCCTCAGTTGCCGAGTAACGATGAAGTACACAGCTATCCTGCCCTTTGTGGCAGCGGCAACAACAGCCTTCGTGATCCCAGATGAGGTTACTGCCCAGAAGTTGGCTCTCAATCCCGAGCCGCATCATGATGAGAAATCATGGTGGGATAGCATCCCATCACTCGACGATGTCCGCTCTTCGGTCGAAGACACCTTCTCGGATGCCGTCGACGCCTTCGAGAGCGGCGCTCAGTCGTTTCTAGATTCGCTTCCCGAGATTGACTTTGAGATTCCAGATTTCCTCCCTGAGTCCTGGGAAGTGGAACGCCCGGGAAGAGGGCGAAAGGGTCATCACGGCAGGCATGGTCACCATGGCGCCACGAATCTCACTATCTACCAAGCCATCCATGAGTCCAAGTACTCGACCAAGTTCGCCAAGCTGGTGGACGAGTACCCAGACATCGTCAAGGCGTTGAACACGACCAAGCACAACGTAACTGCGTTCGTGCCTACGGACAAAGCGTTCGAGAAGATCCCCGATCACCACAAGAAACCCTCCAAGGAGTTTATCGAGAAGGTCTTGGAATACCACATCGTCCCGGGTCTCTACCCGGCCGGCAGAGTCTTGATCAGCCATACCTTACCTACATTCGTCAAGGAGGACTCATTGGGTGGCAAGGCCCAGCGGCTCCGAGTAAGCGTTGGTCTTTTCGGTCTACGCGTCAACTTCTACAGCAAGGTCGTCGTTGCCAATATAGTATGTTCATATCAGCCCTCTATAGTAATCTATCCAAGCTAACGGTGTGCAGTTCGCCGCCAATGGTGTTATTCACGGAGTCGAGAGCATTCTTGTTCCTCCCCCTCCTGCAGGCCGAATCATCTCATTGTTTCCCCAGAAATTCTCAACTCTTATTCTTGCGGCTGAGAAATCGGGCTTGTCGAAGGAGGTTCACGGACATAAGACAACAGGATCTACTGTCTTTGCACCGACGAATTGGGCTTTCCAGAAGCTTGGCCCGCATGCCAACGCTTTCCTTTTCAATACGGAAAAGGGTTTAGGTTACCTGAAGGCGTTGTTGAAATACCACATTGTCGCCAATGAGACCCTCTACTCTGACGCTTACTATGGCAAGGATGGGCGCACGGAGGTTGATACGAGCGCAGCACAATTCCATGTGGACCTCCCAACGCTACTGGACGAGAAGAGCCTCAGTATCGACGTGGCCAGATGGGGCGGCTTCATCAGCATCAAGATCAACGGCTTCACACGTGTTTCTATCCAAGACGGCATTGCAAAGGACGGTGTGATCCAGGTTGTTGACAGCGTGCTGATTCCACCACACGAACACCACGGGGAGTACATTGATGGAGATGAGATCGAGGTCGAGGATTTGATCGAGCGATTGGAGCCATATGTGGAGAACAAGAAGGAACAGTCTCTCTGGGGTGAGTTGTGAAGCGCACATCATTTCCAGGAGTAAGACTTGTACACCTCCTTCTTATGTCTCATGAAGAATGAAATTGGATGGACGGAAGACAATCTCCTCAGGGTAAAATGGGATGCGGGCAAAGTCCCATGACAGCGATTAGACGTAGGCAGCCCTTCACCACTCATTTTGAAAACTCACGCAGCTCTGTATTTACAAGTACTGGCACCTGTTTTTGCAATTATGGTGATATAATTGAAAGCACTCGTATTGATTTGTAATTCCACTGGTGCTTAAGGAAAACTCCCTACAGCATACAGAGTGGAACATCTGACTACACGTCAAATCCAGATACTTGGAACGGACCTAGGCGGATCAAGTAATACAGCATGGCCAATTGAATGGAGACTGCCTACAACTTTTTGAAATGGTACCTATTTCGCTCACTATTACCGACGTGCCCATACAAATAAAAACTGGTCATTGCTTTTATGCAGAATCCAGAATTGAACGGTTGTCAACTGTCGACTGTTCCATGCTCATAATTGCTACATTATCCTGCAATTCTGTAACGGAGCTACTCAGCTACTCAGCTACTTTGGAAATCGAGGCCTCAGGCTCAACTGTTTAAGTGACGTAAATCTTGATTCTATAACTGGCACAGCCATGCGCTGTGGTTGGACAGACAACTTAAAGATATGATCTGCATAATCACCAGCAAATGAATTAAACCCACCCCACAAGCTGCTTTCCTTCCATCTCCTCGCTGACTCACCACAAACTATCCTCTTCTCTTTCTTAAAATATCCAAACAAGCCATCGGCTTAGAAACAGCTGCGATGCGCTGGAAGACGACCACTGCAGTGACAGTTACGGCGCTTGTTGGGTGGGCACTTGCAGCAACGACAGAGATTCGCACTTATTCGCGATGGATGGCTTCGAGCATTATCTCTCGAGGCCAGGGTATTATGACCGGCTCTGGTGGTTCATCTGAGCTGCTCCAAGCTGGCATCACCCAGAAGGCCTTCACGGCTCTGGTCGCCCAGTACCCGGATGACGCAGAGTTCGCGCAAAAGGTTCGGGGCTATATCAGCGCCAGCGCTGCCTCGGTGGCGCCATTCGTGCAAAACGCGACGTATGATGCGCTCTCTTACCCGATGGACCGCCTGAGCAACGGTAACGCACTCCTGTCTCTGTCCAGTATTAATGCGGGGTATGGACTGGGAAACTCGTCAACCCTTCGGGCTGCAGCTGAATCGCTGAGGAGGAGCATCGACCTGAACCGACGCAACAATGAGAGTGGCCTATGGTACTTCGTTTACCCTGAATGGAGCTACCTGGACGGAATGTATTCGCTCGCTCCCTACTACACCCTCTACACACTCGCCGTGGCCGAGACAAAGATGGCTGAGGTGAACACGACGGCCCTGGATGACATGCTCCTCCAACTTGAGCTTCTCTGGCGGCACACGCACAATGAGACCTCCGGGCTTCTGGTGCACGGGTATGACGAGTCCCGGAGGGCAGTGTGGGCGAACTCGGAGACCGGCGCAAGCCCGCACGTGTGGGGCCGCAGTCTCGGCTGGTTCGCGATGGCGCTGGTGGATACGCTGGAAATCCTATCCGGGACAGAGAACGCCCGGCTGTACGACAAGTACACGACTCGGCTGCGCGAGATGTATCAATCCCTCGCCTCGGCCTTGATCTCCTCGGCGGACCCGGCGACAGGTGCCTGGTGGCAGGTCCTGGACCAGCCTGGCCGACAGCGCAACTATATCGAGTCCAGCGGAAGCGCCATGTTCGCCTACGCACTCATGAAGGGAACGCGGCTTGGATATCTGGGCGGCCTCAGCATCGCTGCGACTGCGCCTGTCGTGGGTACAAAAGCGAGAACCTACCTGACGGAGTCTTTTGTTGTTGACAACGGCAACGGCACGCTTGGGTACAACGGCACGGTCTCGGTTTGTAGCTTGAACTCAAGTGCAACGTATGAGGTAAGTCGATCGCCTTGTGGTATACCTCAATCAAAAGCTCACTTGATGACCACAGTACTACGTTGGGCAACCAATCAACTACAACAGTGTTCTTGGCTCTGCTGCATATGTGCTCGCTTCCTTAGAGGCGGAGAGATTGGGAAACCAGTAAAGCCGAAGCGCTGCCAGGAAAACGTTGTGCGATTGTATCATTTTATGGACTTGTAGTAGATAGCCGGTGTGTATGCCCCTTACAATAGAGATATTTCTATATATGAAACCCATACGTGCACGTTTGTCATTATGATTAGCTGACATTGACCTGAAATGAGTTGTTCAGTCTCTTGGTAGGGTCCAAGAGTATAGTATGTATGTATTACACAGTGACACCAAAGATATTCGACAATTGGTTTAGGCAGCAAATATAAAAGACAGTATATAAATCTTCAATGAATCAGGTGTCCCAATTGCAAGTACCTGAACCCAGATTGTTCATGCGATGCTTGCATAATAGGGGGAGAGGTGCCATCCTGGGCGGTCGGCTGCAGGCAGCTGCGGCTCAGCTGCGGCTTAGCCGCTGGTGGCTCTGCCGGCATCCCCGCAGACCCTTGACTCAACTGCAGGCTCCAGGTTTGCTGCAGCGACCATCCACGTCAAAAAGAAACATATCCAGCCTCACGATAGCGCACACGTTCGTACTTTTCTCTTTTGGTCACGCTGCATCCTGGCACTCGAGGTATTCAGCTCACCGTCCTCTGCCAGCCGGACCAGGCTTGTGCTGCTGTCGCTCTAGAGACCCCCGCAGCTAGTGACCGATTCCTGTAGACATTCACTTCTTAGTCTTGCTCAGCCTAGGCGATAATTTCCCATTCACTTCACTGCATCTGTGATGTCAAACAATCTTTTGTTGCCCCAATGAGCCCGCCATGTCTGCTTGGAACTCCCCCAGCCAACCAACTACATCAGCTCTGGGAAACGCGCTGGAATAGTTGCAGCGCATCTCCGCTGCGTTGATCGCAACCGACATCAAACAACCTCTTCTGGCTTATTTGCTTCCCAGGCAGCCGCTCTGCCGCCATCCAGACTTGCTCCAAGATGGATAGGACCATCGAGGGATTTGACGTTGTCACGAATCCCGCCGACTGGGATGGGCCGCCGCAGATACAGAGACTCCCCAACGAGCTTCTTTGGAAAATCCAGAATGACTTCTTGCCCCTTTACGACGCTGTCAGGCTGGGGATCTGCAACCACCACCTGAGGCAGAACACGGACGTCAACGTCTGGACCAAAGCTCGCGCCGCGGAGACTGGCGGAGCCATCAAGAGCTACATCGCGCAGACCTGCGACGATGAGAGGTGGGAGTTTCTCAAGGAGCTGGAGCCAAAGCTGCCCAGCCATGAGCTCTGCCACTACTGCCGCATATTCCATCCTCGTGTGGATGCTCCGTCGCTGTCCCTTTGGAGAGTGTTTCCCGACACGGCTTCTGACAGTGATTGCGACTCGAAGGAGGTGCAATTCCAACGCTGGGGAATACATTGGGGATTCGGTTTTCGGGATGTCTATGCTGTCATGTCTCGACACTCCTTCACGGCCGACCATGGAGTTCCCCTTGCAGAGCTCTGTGTATCGACCGACTGGACCTTTAGTCACGCATACAGGAATCTTCACAACGCGTCCCGTTCCCCTTTCAAGCGTTTCGTCAGCTACACGAAACTGGACGCCGAGGCCGTGATCAACAACGGCCACCTCTTAGTCCACAGGATTCAGCGGCTCTGGGTTCCAATCCACATCCAGGGCACCGATGTCTTGATTCGGTATGGGGCTGGTGATTCAGCTGGTGATTTCAAGATCTGTGCGCACCATGGCCCCCAGTCTGGCGAGATGATATGGAATTTCATCCTGCCGCTGCGTGAAGGCCTCGGCTGCGTTTTGGCTGCTCAGTCCGTTTTCAACAGTGTTGATGACGGCTACTTCCCCCTACCGCGAATAATCAAGCGTTGCGAGGACTGCCCCACAGAATACAGCATCTCGTTCCACATTCACTACGACAATAGCGTGGAAATCATCCTCGACGTCTGGCAAAACCTGGGGACCTGTCAGACACCCCTTGCACCAGGCTGGCTTAATTGTTGGGGAACGCTCAACCCGCGATTTGGTGTGCTCCCTGGAGAAGACACATGCAGGAATATTTGGTTCCAGTCTGAAGTTGGGTATGTCGGCAATGAGACGCTGTTCCAGACTCCGGCGGGGCAAAGTGCCACCATGCATTCTTCAGCGAAATCTGTTTTCAAGCACTGGGATCAGCTTCTCACAGATGTGGATATCCAGGCGTCGTTGCAACAGCCTCGAGCGACGCCGTCCCTCGCAGTCGTGCCTCAGCTGTCACGACACCATTTCCGGAAGCTCCGATCAGGATTTGTGGATGCCCGTTACGAGTGCAACCTCCGGCGCCCGTTGCCGCCCTTCCCCTTCGAGTTCTTTGGTACGAATGGACGCATACCGAGCAACCATTTGCGGTACACTCGATCATCATACTATGAGTCTTCTCGACTTAGCACGAGAGATGAAGCAGCCACAGCCTCCTAAAGGGGAGTGGGTTGACCAGCGTTGGTTTTATGGCAAGATTTTTTTTTCCTTGGCCTTTTGTACGCGCGGAATCATGTTGCACGAGATACCACGTCCAGAGAGCGTTGGGTCATGTATTTATAGGCCAATCCGGATATTTTGAGGGGTCTTGACAGGACTTGTAATTCTGCTATTGGCACCCATAATGAGAGAGAGTTATGTTGCGTGTAACCCATTTCGCTATGACAAACTGTGCTATGTCTTCCATGAACCCATCTAATAATTATACGACACCTGCTTCCCCTTCCGGTCGGTGTACCACCCATGAAAACCGAGACTTCTAAAACACGCTGACATGCCAAACAGATTTCTAGACGCCTTTCCCACTTTACATCGAGGCTTGCCTTTTTATCCCTGATTGGCTTTGTTCTTGACCTCCAGCAAGTGGAACGCACATTAGTACGCCTAGCTCCATCACCGGATATGGGCATTTGCGAGTATCAGGCTCGCAACAGTCTCCATGGCCATCTGGTTTATAGTATTCCCCACCAACTAGGTCGTATGAATCGCGGTGGTAGAGCGACATGATTTGGAAGAGTTCTTGAGTGAGGTCGAAGGGGTCCCCAGCGCTTAAGTGAGTGAGGCTCTCCTCGTCGTTTGCCTCGTTCCGCGTGACCTCCACGTATAGGCGGTCCTGGGCGGCGAAGACGTTCCGCGGATCGTCGGAGAGCTGCTTTCGATACGACGCAGCCGTCGTGAGGGACTCGATGCGCGTGTTGAGCTTGGGCCGCAGCCGGGTGTCGACGAACCACAGCTTGCGGATGCGCATCACCCGCCACATGTAGTCGATGGACCGCCAGAGGTGGCCACGTGCTGTTGTGTCTTTCCTGAAATCATACCCTACTTCGAAGGCAAGTCGACCCCAGTTCCAGCATGGATTGTATTCTAGACCCACGTTGCCCATGCTGAAGGAGCAGGTTGGGAATGTGCCTTCTGATCGCGATACAGGGTTGGCGAAGGGCATGCTAGGGGGCAGAGAGATCAGGGGACGGATGCCAGTTCTCAGCTGTAGTATGACCAGGTCGTTTTGCGGGTGCACTGATATCATACTGCTTGATTTGTAGATGGGAGTCGTTGTCATCGGTTCAGGGACATCGTGTACTTGGGCAGTGGAATTGGATGGGATGCTGAGCTTGGCTTCCTGAAAATGGCGTCTCGCGCGCGCATGTGAGCCCCTGCACGCGGTCCAAAGACCGTGATCCAGAAAGTATATGGACGGGTTGGGTACTTTGTGACCCAGACGACCGCGGACGGAGGGAGTGTTTCGCGGGATAGAGAATTTGGTTCGGCCGGACACGCCGACTGACAAGCGCAAGAAGTGAGCCGAGGGCTGATCTTGCCGGATAGCCGCATCCCATATCATGTCTTTTAGCTCTGCTGGTAGGTAGTAGAAGTGATGGAAGGTCTCTGTTGTGGTAGTCATGGTGACCACTGCTTGTGCTGACGTTATAGGACTGGTCATCTTGAAGGTGTATTTTGTGAAAAGACACTTGAGGAAGATGATGATGACACCCGAACCAGACGGCGTGGACAACATTATTTAAATAAGAATCAGCTTTTTTCTCGGCCTGGGTTCTGTAACGGAGAAAGCTTTGGGTTTGTGGTTATGGATATGAAGGCAAAGTCAATATCGTAAGAGCGAGTTTTTATTTTATACAAAGTCTATCGTGTATGCTCTGTTACCCGCTCAGAGTAAGTCAGTTGTTGTGCACCTGAAGCTTATTTTGACCTCTTTCGCCGTCTCAACGATGCTGCAATTCCGAAGAGAAAGAGTATTGAAGGTTTTAGTCAAGACAACTGGGTTGCCACGGGGCTCAACTAGGAGATGTCGAGATTGAGGCATCCCGTGATGACACCTGCCACTCATGCGGGTTCTTTCGACAGAACGTGCCCACCCGTGCAAGTATTCACATTGCTAGTGCTATAACGCCCCATACAGGTAAACTCTTCAGGTTATATGGTTAAATTGTGGCTCTGAACCGCCTGTGAAGAGTCTTTTAATCACATGCAATGATGATACCCGCCCAATCACAGCGCTCAGTATAGAGTTCGGGGCATCGGTAACCCGGTAGTTACAAAGTACTTCTGGGGTGCCTACTATCGGCCTCAGCACTTCAGTGTCACACCTTTCGAGGGCCTGATGTACTTCTGTTTCCCTAGCACCAGCTTCTATTCCGACGGCAAACAGCATGTCGTGGCGGCCGGCTCTGACTAGACATCCAACCGTATGGCCCAGCTAGCGGCTCATAACAGGTGCAACTCGCACCTAAGCCGGTCGCTGGGTTGTCTGCTGGCAGGCCCTGATAACGCTCCTGGACAACGCCACGGATTTCAGTTTGCTTGGTAGAGCCAACTTGCACGCAAGGTGAAAAAAACAGGAGAATACCGCTTCAAACGGGCTGTGAGTTATCTCTCATGATTTGCGTATCCATGTAGGTAAAGTTGGCGGGATTGTGCAAAGTTTGTTGTGGCCAATATGCCGAGATTGAAGAAGGCACACCAATTTTTCGTCTTAATGAAGATATTGTGCGTGAACTTGTTACCGTTCAGTATGGGTTTCATGTATAGGGGCATGTCCTGAGTATCGCTAGTTTATCTTCCAATTTTCATTCTCTCACACAAAGGCGCTGGTTATATCTGTCACATTGTCATCAAATAGATCGGTTTATATCCTCGCACCCTCAGGAGACGACTGCAGCCGAACCCGTCAGCCGCTGTCTCTCAAGGGTATAATAGAGCAGGGGACGGACCTTTTTTCAATCAAATATTTATTCGGGTATCAAACGCCTGGAAGAATGCCCCATATCCCATGCCTGACTCGTATCTCTGTTTTACGACATTTCCTTCACCAGCTTCCGCACCAGCTTCTTCTGCTGGTCCACGGTGAGATTCCCCTCGTCCGTCTCCTTGACGGCTCTCCCGACGATGAGCACAGTCTTGGTGTCCTCGCTGTTCACCCACATCTTCCCATTTCTGCCAACTGCAGTCTCGAACGCAAGCCCAAGCGCCCCGAGCTCCTCCAGCACCACCACTCTGCCCTCCTCGACGGACTTCCGCATCAGTAACCGCCGCGCCATGCCCAACGATATCGAGTATAGCATTCCTCCGACCAAGGGGCCGAGACCGTCGGCCTTGCCAGTGCTGGAATTGACACACTCCAGCTCAGGGTCCATGTGCCTGTTTGCCAAACTCACGCGGGCATAGACCAGAGCCCCTGTGGCCAAGTTGGGCTGGGTCTTCTTGGTTGCCATCTCAAAGGCCAGCTGCGGCAGTGACGCGTTGGAGGAGTAATCTGAGAGAGCGACGTAGTAGAAATCTGCCGCGCTCCTGTCCACCTGGCCAATGACCAGATCACCGACGGCAGGGATGTACTGCAAAAAAAACTGTTGAGTCTGGGCAATCATAGAATAGCGGAAGTGAGGTACGACTTACCCGTCCGCCATTGTACTCGACCCATAATGAGTTCTTCTTGTGATCTGTGACAAGCTGGCCGGCAATGGTTGGGACTATAGTGCTGGGGGGGATGTGTCTGAGGCCTGGGCCCAGGCGGAGCGGGCGTTTGGGATGGGTCGGTATGAGAGAAGCGTCTATGCCGTCTCCCGGCAGGACAAAGACCATCTCTGAATCAGTCGCCATGCTGGAACGTTCACAATCCCCCGATCCGATCACGGGTCTCTGGGCACGTTCTGACTGCTGGGCGTTGAGTGAGCGAGTACGTGACGGTCGCTATGAAAAACGCAAGTATCTGTGGCGTCGATGGGGACGAATCTGCTTTTCAGTTGGGTTTAGCGGGGGTTTTGGGCAGAGCTCAGAGCTGGCGGGTGTTGGAGGGGCACCAGGGCACCAGGGCACCAAGGCACCACCGGTGCTGGTCTGTGGCGGTGCGGGCTGTCCCATTCCCAGTCCTAGTCTCAGTGTCCCAGTCTCAGTCCCAGTCCCAGTCCCAGTCCCAGTCCAGGGGCCCGCCCGCCCGCCCAAGGATTTCATCGACCAGGATCCATCTGACTGACTGACTGACTGACCCGCTGGCTGGCCGACTGACTTGGGCTAGCCGGCGGGCGGGAACTTTTTTTCTTGGATGAAATTTTTGGATACGCCTTCATTCGCCCCGTCTCGTCCTGCTGCTGATAACCACCCCGCTGCCACACGTCGACGGCCCTCATTCGCAACGGAAAAGCCCTGCTGAAGCCCCCAGACACCCGCCAGCTCGACTTCGCCAGTTTGCACCAGACAAGATGGCTGAAAACAAGGGAGTCGCCCCCGATGAGCGCACCGTCATCGGCCTGTCGTTTGGCAACTCGTACAGTTCCATCGCCTGCACCGTCGACGATGCCGCCGTCGTCATTGCCAACGAGGACGGCGACCGCCAGATCCCCACCATCCTGTCCTACGTCGACGGCGAGGAGTACACCGGTGGCCAGGCCAAGGCCTTCCTGATCCGGAACCCCAAGAACACCGTCGTCTCCTTCAGAGATTTCCTCGGCCAAGAGTACGCGAGCCCCTTCGATGCATCTGCAGTAGGAATAGCAAGCACACAAGGTTACTAACGCGCTGCCCGCAGCTTCAAGTCCATTGACCCCACGCACTGCCACGCTGCTGCCCACGCCCAGGACGTCGATGGCGGTGTCTCCTTCACCATCCAGGACAAGGCTGAGGGCGAGCCCTCGACCGTCTCGGTATCCGAAATCTCGACCCGGTACATCCGCCGTCTTGTGCAGTCGGCTTCCGACTACATCGGAAAGAAGGTCACCTCGGCCGTCTTGACCGTGCCCACCAACTTCAACGACAAGCAGAAGGACGCCCTCGTCAAGGCCGCCCGCGATGCCGACCTCGAGGTCCTCCAGCTGGTCAACGAGCCCGTTGCCGCCGTCCTGGCCTATGATGCCCGCCCGGAAGCCAAGGTCGAGGACAAGACCATCGTCGTCGCTGACCTCGGCGGCACCCGCTCAGACGTCGCCGTCGTCGCCTCGAGGGGAGGTCTCTACACCATCCTCGCCACCGCCCACGACTACGAGTTCGCCGGTGCCCACCTCGACAAGGTCCTGATGGACCACTTTGCCAAGGAGTTCATGAAGAAGAACAAGGACGTCGACCCCCGCGAGAACGCCCGAAGCTTGGCCAAGCTCAAGGCCGAGTCCGAGGCTGCCAAGAAGGCCCTGAGCATTGGCACCAACGCCTCCTTCAGCGTCGAGAGCTTGGCTGAGGGCATCGACTTCCAGTCCACCGTCAACCGGTTAAGATACGAGATGATCGCCCGCAAGGTGTTTGAGGGCATCAACCGACTGGTCGAGGGCGTTGTCAAGCAGGCCGGCTTGGACGTACTGGACATCGACGAGGTTATCATGACCGGCGGTACCTCGCACACCCCCAGGATCGCTGCCAACTTCCGCTCCATCTTCCCCGAGACCACCGTCGTCCAGGCGCCTTCCACCAGCTCCACCTCCATCAACCCCTCGGAGCTCCTGTCCAGAGGTGCCGCCCTCCAGGCCTCGCTCATCCAGGAGTACGAGACCGAAGACATTGACCAGTCCACCCACGCTGCCGTCACCACCGTGCCCCACGTCACCAACGCCATCGGCGTCATCACCCTGAGCGAAGCCGGAGAGGAGGCTTTCACCCCCATCATCGCACCCGAGACTGCCCTGCCCGCCCGCCGGACAGTACACGTCGAGGCGCCCAAGGAGGGCGGCGATGTCCTGATCAAGGTCGTCGAGGGCAACACACACATCAAGGTCACCAAGCCGGAGCCCAAGCCCAAGGAGAACGGCGCCAAGGACGAGGATGAGGACGACAGCGACTTTGACAGCGAGGAGGACGAGGAGGAGGAGCACAGGGAGAAGATCTGGAAGATCGGCACCGCCCTCGCCGAGGCCTCTGTGCGCGGAACGAAGAAGGGCAGCAAGGTCGAGGTCACGGTCCAGGTCGCCGCCGACCTGGCCGTCACCATCACCACCAGGGAAGTCGGCGGCAAGGGTGGTGTCAGAGGAAACCTGAAGGCGCCGTAAACGAGATATAAAACGAGGCATCATGATTTTCCATCCCACCCAAACCCACCACCATGTTCCTTACCTTTGTATTGATGATGATCCGCGACGGTCATGGAGTGCTCGGTTGCCTTTTTGTGGTCAGGCATACAAACAGAGGCGCGGCGTCTTTAGATAGATAGACTGACCCCCCTGGAGCGGTCCCGCTGGGGTAGATCGCGTGGATGAGATATGGCAATAGAATAAAAAGCATTCCCTTTCCCACCGGCCTCTCTTTTTCCTCCCTTCTACTAATATTGCCCTACACATGGTGACTCACGGCGTGCTTGCCGCTCAGTGCCATTGTACGCTTTTCGACTATGTATGAAGAAGCACCGTCGAGTCAATCAGCATACATGAAAGGGAACGTCAATGGTAGGAATGTCGTAATCGAGATTTGCTCCCAATAATCAAAAGTACAATACAGGTCTAATCCGTGGCGCCCTGCGCCCCTTTCATATCCATCATCGCTATGCGCTCCCGAGTCTAAGTAAACACACACAATGCCGCTCTTTCGCCGACCCTTTATCCTACACTTTGTCGTGGTATCTCTGTACGCTTGCGACCCTCGCCGTGTACCTGCGTTTTGCATCAGGTTGGGTGCGTGAAACCCGTACCGGTAATATATTTCGTTCCCTCAGTGGCGGCTCCACGTTGAAAACCCAGCAGACGATCAGGACACAGCAGTTCCCGGCAGAGACCAGCTGATCAGGTCGTCTCTAACCTCCGATTCGTGGACCTCCTTGTGGTGTCGCCGCGCGCTGTACAGGCCGTCGTGCCCGCTGGCACTGCCGCTTCCCAGACTGCCCAGGGTAGGGACGAGGCTCGCCAGACTTCCGCTCCGGCTGCGGCCGCCTTCGGCAAAGGGGTTGTCCCGGCTAGGCTGGCGGTTGTGCGATCGGCGCTGGCTGTTGGAAGGGTGGGTGGAGTGGTCGCTGGACCCCGGGCGGCCCTTGACGGTGACGAGGGACTTGTCCGACGAGCCGCTGAGCTGGCGGGCGTGGTTGAGGAGCGAGCGCACCTTGCGGGCGTCCGAGGGCCGCAGCGTGTCTCCTCCCCGGCCCTCGTCGCTGCCCGAGGGGCTCGTCGTGTCTTCGGTGCGACGGCCGCGGCGGCTCTCGCGCCGTCGCTCCATGGTGGCGGTCTTGGGATTCGAGTCCTTCCACCCGTCGCCGCCAGCAAAAATGTCCTCGATACACTCGTCGGCGGGCATTTCGCCGGGCTGACAAGACCAACTCGCCGCCAGCGCGCGGCGGTACATATCCTGCAGCTCGCTGGCGTCCCGGGACTTGTTCTGGCTGGTAAGGTTAGGTGTCGTCCCGGCACCGGCTGATTCGTCGACGGGCTCAACGGTCTCTCCGGCCATGATGCCGGCTATGCCGCCAAACATGGGGGCCGTCTTCAAGGGCGGTGCGACATAGTTCCTGTCTCCGTCGATCTGGACCATCAGGATGCCCAGCTTGAGAGTGCTGTTGATTTTGCTCTCCTGCATGAGATAGCGCCGCACAATTCCCTCCTCAGCCGTATCCTCTTCGGCGATCCTGTGGTCGGATAGTCCGGAGCTCCCCGGGCTGGCGGTACCGTGATTGTTCGTGCTGCCCATCCGCCGGTGGCCTTGCAAGGCTGGCCCAAGTATCTTCTCGCGGGCGTGATCCAAGCTGCCACCAGTCCTGCTTCCGGTACTCCTCCGGGGGTAGCTCTCGCTCTCCTCGACATACTCGCTGAGATTCAACTTGACGACACCAAGCGTGATCTTCTCGTCCCGGCCGCCGGCCCCGACGGGGAACTCTTGGGCGACCTCGAACTCGATGGGGCACTCGGTCAGGTTGTTGTTCCGGTCGATGGATATGCGCATGGGCACGACCTTGCTATAGTTGTAGGTGACGCGGTGATTGGTGCTGTCGATGGGAAGCTTCTCGGTCCGCCCGCGGTGTTCGCCGTGCATGGAGTGGGGGAGGTGCCATTTTATCTGCGAAACGCCGTTGACGAGCGGAACGTTGTTGAGGTCGTAGATGGTCAGGTGGAGCTCGAACTTGGGCTTCCGGGCCTTGTTAACTACAGGAAAGAGAGACGGCATGTCAGCGGCTGGGTCATGGACTGGACTTGGGCTGGCGGTTCCGTGCTATTGCATAGTTCTGCGGATGAAGCGAGGTCCACGTTATCCCGGAAGCAGTAGTAAAAGGCGTGTAGCAGCGGCCCATGATCGCGCAGGCTGGAGTCGTGATCTTGTAACCGTATAACGCAACGGTTTGAGGGCCGCGTTTTCGCCAATGGGTCCGGCCGCGTCAGAGTTCGGCTTCGGACTCTTGCTGAAATGCGGCTGACGCACGAGTTGGGACGAAGAAGGCTCGAGGCACTAATAGAGCATGATGGAAACGGCCGGGCGGAAACAGATCCCAGGCCGGGCTGAGACAGTCCAAGACGGTTGCAGAACGGGGAGAGACCACAGGTGGGCGGCGGGAGATAAGGCTTACTCAGGGACGCCATTGTCACACTATGAGGACGAGACTATGGGCGCGAAACGCTTCGCCCGCTCTCCAGCGGAGGGCTTACGCCAACAGATCACGACAGAAGGGCGGCGGAACATTCGCTCGGAGGACGGGCTACCGAGGCGGGTAAGCACCAGCAGCGCATGCAGGCATGGCTCGACGGGGGGGAGGAAGAAGACAGTGTCCCGGCTGATCCGAAGTGGCACGCAGGCCCGAATGCAAGTGGTGATGGTGGTGCGTCGCACGCGATAAGAGACGAAGCCGAGAGGGCGAGATACGACAGGGAGAGATAGAGTGCGGAAGGCTGGCTGTATGGAGCAGGTCGACGACTTATTAAAGGGAGCCTGGAACTGAGTCGACGAACACGAACGGCGATGACATGCAGGCCACGCTGCATGGGGGATGATGGGCGACAAGGTGACAGCAGAGGAGCCAGGGATTGAGATCTTCGCCCGTGGAGCCCCCCTAACGTCATTCATTCCCTGGGCGCGCGAGACCCGAAAGGATGCAGGCTGGCAGGTGTCCGTCTGGAATCCGCTGGCCCCCCCCAAGCTTTAGGGGTCCCAACTTGGAATAGATTCAGCTCCAGGTAGAGGTAGTTAGCCAAGTAGCGAGCTCCCACCAGCAGGCGGTGCATAGTCATTTACCACGAGTTAGTTATCTGCCTGTGGCTGCTGCTGTGGCCGTGCCGACGCGGAAATTTTCCAGCGACGCGATCACAGTCTAGGCCCTGTAGGTCAGTAAGTATGCAATTAGCAGACCGTGAAGACGGCACCGCGACGACGTTCAAACTGCCTAGGGCTGCTGCACCGATGTTGACTCAGCGTTGACGCAACCAACCAATGAAAACTCGTGGTGCATTTTCAGACATATCTCAATCTGGAATACATTGCAGCGGCCATTGCATCGCCAGTATTCCCCGCCTTGAGTCTTGTTGTTGGTTGGTCTAGGCGACATGCTGCCATAAGTTGTGTGTGCCAAATTTGGGTCGAGTAAAGCTTCAACCTTACCGGATTCACACAACAGGAGCCGCCCTCGGCCGGATGACCGACCCCGGTCGTCCAAATTTTCCACTTGCTTGAGAGCCCGCCAACCAGCCGTCATGCCACCAAAGCAGGATCAAGGGCAGTCTGTGGACAAGTCGAGAAAGCGGCCGGCTGATGGTCCGTTGGCCTCGTCTCAGTACAAGAAACCGAAGACGCAGGGAGGCAAGCCGAAACCACACACCAGTGCGGACGCTGGCAACAACAAACCCGCTGCTTCGGCTCAGGGTGCTGCAGCAGGGAAGGCCAAGTTTCCTCAGAATTCAAAAGATGGCCGATCTCAGTCCAACAAGTCCGACAAGGCCCCCGGCACGGCCAAGGATGGCCAGTCGAGTCGTAGAGAACCATCAAGGCCGTTCATGAAGATGAGGGACATCCGAGCCATTGCTGCCCAGTCCTCAGACGCGGCTCTCAAGGATGGCGAGCTCGACGTGCAGAGCTTTCTCAACGCCCGCGGCTTCGAGATCAAGGCCCTCGACGAGAGTATGCGGCGCACCAGGGGCTCCAACATGAGCCGTGCTTTTCAGAAGGTGCCTTTCACCATGAGGCGCCGGGCTGCGGCCCATAACCACAAGAGGGTGCCCAAAAGGCTTCAGCGGAGGGCCAAGAGGGAGATGGAGGTCGACAACACCCCCACGGTAAATTCCAAGACCAGGAAGCCCAAGACCACCCGCAGTCGGTTGCGTGCCGAAACTGCCCGCAGGCTGGGTAAGCTGGCCGAGAGGAAGAGGAAACAGAAACTTCTGAAGCAGGGCAAGGACGGCAAGCTTGACGAAATCACCGTAACCACGCGACTTGCGAGGCCCAAGATCAGGCGCAACGCTCTCAATGACCCGATAGTGACCGCCAAGAAGTTCAGAAAGAGGCAGAAAGACAAGACCTGGCTACCTACACATCTCTGGCACACGAAACGAGCAAGGATGACGCCACCCAAGGAGCCAATGTGGAGATTCGCCATACCTCTGACCCCTAACCAGAAGTGTTATCGACCCACGCATCGCGCCCAGTGGGAGAAGGGGGCAATCGCGTGGGACATGAGCTATATGAGCACCATCAGCCTATGCGGAACCGAAGGTAGCGTGAGCCACGTGCTCAAAGCCGTCGGCCTGAAGGCGGAGAGCCTCTGGAACGAGAAAGGCAAGAGATGGAGGTCTGGGGCCGTCCACTGGACAGGAATGCTGAGCATGCAGATGGATGGAGTCAGTAAAACCACTGGGCCGGGCGCTGTTATTTGGAACCCGGAGCCAGCATCTTCAGATGAAACCCCAAACTCGGAGAAGACCGTCTGGAGAAAGCTTTTCATCAGACTCCATCCATCTATGTTCCTGGACACCTTCAACAACTTGGTCCGACTGGCAAAGGGGCTTTCCCCCCGCCCCTATGTTGAGGACCTGCGCTATGAAGTCGGAAGCATCGACATAACAGGCCCCGATGCGACAGAGGCTCTACTGGGTGTTCTCAAGCCTTACCCCTTCGCTCCAGACGCTCAAGAACCTCATGCTAGCAGATTCGGGTATTTGGCCGGTTCTAGTGGCCCTGCTGTGTTGCCGGCAGGGTCACTCCTTGCTTTCTCAGTGATGGATCCCCGACTCCTTCACCAGGCGAGACGCACCCAGAAGCCCGCTGAGACTCAGCAGGCAGACCATGCATCCTTCCACCAGGCATTACTGGCTTTGCACAAGGATACAACTCTGAAGCCTATTGACCTCTTCGATCGGGATGCTCGGTTCAAAGCATGCCAACTTCCATCTCAGAAATCTATCAACAGACGTAAGGGCAAGAAAGCACCCGGCGCTTCGCTTGAGCCGACCAAAGCGGATCCTCACATACCAATTATCCTGCTCGCTTCCCGCCAATCAAACACTACAGGTACCTGGACGGTTTTGATGCCATGGAAGTGCGTACTACCTATTTGGTACACCTTGATGCACTATCCCTTAACATCGGGAGGGAACCCCAGCTTTGGCGGGCTTAACGAAATCCGCCAGTTGGCATTCGAGCAGAGCGCCCCGTGGTTCCCTGGCGATTTCCCAGCAACCAAGGCCGGATCTGCATGGGAGTTGCAAGAGAGGGATGTCCGGAGGAAAGCCTGGGAGCGGATGCCAAAGGGAAAACGAGTGAACTACAAGACCCTTGATCTCGGCGCTGGCCGCCAAGGCGAGATCGGAGAGGGCTGGAGTTGCGATTACGAAAGACTCATGAGTCTTGATTCACTGCCTGCTACTGAGCAGCAAGATGTCGAAATGAAAGACCAAGAAGATCATCCTCCGGCGTCTGGAGGTGAACCGAACCAGGCAGCGTCCCAGACAGAGCTACTATCCCGCCTGTCTCACCTATCAAAGTCTGCAATGAACACACATCTCAGATCCGCGGCGGGAACACCGCCACCTACCAGTCTGGTTACAGTCAAGATAACTTACCTCGGTCGAGGTGTCCCGGGCGCTTGTGCTCGAATTTACAGACTGCCAACCAGAACCACTGCTATTTCGACCCAGGCAGAAGTGCCAGCATCTGACCCACCGCCTTCTAAGAGCAGCGGTCTCCCGTCAGACCTGCGAGAGCAATGGCTCGAGACACTCCCAAGGAAAGGCAAACAAGCGCAAGGAAAGCCGGGCCTAAAGCACAACACCTCAACTGATGTCAACCTCGAAACCAGGAAGAGGCTGTTAGCACAGGAGCTCATAACGCCTACTCAACCTCTAAGGAATGGTGAAGGTATCAATGGACACCTACTTTGTCCTAACCCAGACGACCTAATTGGATTCGTCACGTCAGGTAGTTTCAATCTGAGAAGCGGGCGCCCTGAAGCCATCGGCAGTCTTGAGGGTCAGAAAGCGCTGGAAGAGCTCAAGAGGTACAAAGACAAAGGCGATCGTGCGTCGAGAATATGTGTTGTACGGAATGCAGGACAGAACATAGGATGGATAGCCAAGTGGGAATTGGTTTAACAGCAATTACCGCTGAGTATTTCTGTTGTCTGAAAGCCAGGCAGTGGGCTGGAAAATATAGCACTCTATCCGTTGACATCACGATTCCTTCCAGGCAGGAGTCATGGCATTACGATTTCTACACGACCGACACTGTGACCTGAGCGATGACAAATGTATAGTGAGATTTTTTCAATGGGAGTTATTTGCCGTAAGTGGGCGCTGCAACAGTTTTCTCACGGTGTAAGATCGTCAAAGCCACGGTCGCAGTCCACCCAAGACTCAGCCACCTTGCGGGTGCACCGGTGAGTCATGCTCAGCATACATACGGACCTCGCATTCATATAAGGACAACTAAGAGTAAGTATTTGTTTCGGCTCGTGTATGAACTAACTATACAGCAACTCAATTGAAATGGCGGAAGCAATGCAACCCTTAGGTGATGCGCAGTCGACCCTCTTCCCAAAGATCACCTCCAAAATACACATGATACACACAGAGATTAGGAAGCGCCCATTGCCGCTTAGGCCAGGCATACTTCCAGTGGTGGGAACAGTGAAGCTGCATGGAACGCACGCAGATATAGTCTTCCCAGACCCGTGGACTTCGGACGACTTCACACTTCAGTCACGGAACCGAGTGGACCTCACGCCGGATCGCGACAACCAGGGCTTTGCGGCATTCGCGCTTGCACGCAAGCCGCGGATCCTCGAGCTCAGGACGCGAATCCTGGACCGCTATTGTGAGCTCAACGCGTCCTCCCCTGGAGCAACATCACAACCCCTGATCATAGCCGGCGAGTTCATCGGCTCCGGCATGCGCCAGCTGACCGGCACGGCGGTCAACACGCTGCCGTACCAGGCCTTCGTCGTCCTGGGCCTCAACATCAACGCCCGCTGGCAGTGTGATGAGGACTACACGTCGATCTGCGACGGCTTTGGCGGCGAGGACGACCGAATCTACCACATCTCCCGCGGCGGCTTCTTCCACGAGAGGCTGCAATTGACGCAACCGGATGGCGGCATCCGGAACTTGATGGAACACATGAACGCCGTGGCGGCACGGTGTCCGTTTGCGGCGTCGATCGGAGTGGAGGGCATTGGGGAGGGCGTGGTATGGAAGCCCTACGACGATGGCGGCGACGATGCAGATGATGAAGACGACAACCATGCAAACACGCCCCAGAGAAGAGCCAAGACGTACTTGCCGCCCGAGTTCTGGCTGAAGACCAAGGCCGAAGAGTTTTGGCACACACAAAAGCCGTCCGTTCGGCCGAGGTGGAAGCTCGGCGTCACCAAGGAGACGGCTAAGGAGTTTGCAACGGAGAAGGTGACGGAGCGCCGGTTGCAGCAGGGGCTGGAATATCTGCACGAGATGGGAATCGACGCCTCGACGAAAAGGGGCCTCGGAGACTTTATCAACTGGCTCGCGAAGGATGTGCAGGTCGAGGAGGCCCTGGAAATCAAGGAGATGGGCATGGAACCGGCGTGGGTCAGCGCCGAAGTGCGGACTATAGCCAAGGCTTGGTATTTGAAAAGAATTGACACACAATCTAACGTCAGTGGGACATAGTTGGAAGCAGTAGATACGGTGTGGTTGAATATTAAGGGTTCAGCTCTCAACCCGGATTACAAGGTCTTCTACGCTATTGGCCTACAAAGTCCCGGTGCTCAGTCGTATAGTCCGAGGATCTCTCCCACGACGCTCTTAAACGTCCCGCTTGGGTCGAACTTCTCTCTGACGGCCTTGAACCTTGCAAGATGCTACTCCATGTTAGCCAAAACATAAAACCGAAGCCTCAGCTTCCCCCGGGAATGCGGACGTCACTTACATCTGGGTCGATGTTCTTGGTGGCATTGCCAAAGACCTCGCGTGTGTTCTTTGTCCAGTGTGGGCGACACGGGAACTCGTCAATCAAGACCTTTGCAAGACGGGGATCTGGAGACCAGTCAGTTCTGTCGTCGCTTGCCCTGACGGACATATCTCTAGGGAGGAAATGCCAGTACTTACAGAAATCAGCGTTATATGGCTTTCCGTCGCCGATGCTGGGCTTGAAGTGCGGGAAGTCGAACATGATGGCGCCCTTGCTCCAGTCGGCGCCGTCGCTCGTGTCGTAGGTGACCTGGCCGAGGAGGTCGAAGTAGGGCTTGCCGAACTTGATGTTGATGCCGGAGCGGTACGTGCTGGTCATGGTGATGCCCTTTTCCTTCTTCTCGTCGTCGAAGAACTTGCGCACCCGTTTCAGCATGTCGTTGGCCCGCGTCATGGGGAAGGCCAGCTCGAGCGTCTCGCCGCGCAGCCCGTACTCCCACTCGGGCTTCTGGCCCGGGTACAGCCCGCCGATGAGCACGTCGTAGTTCCACCCGTAGACCGGCCACGTGTAGATGGTCTGATCCGTCGTCTTCTCGTGGAAGTTCGGCGCGCTCCAGAGCCCGAAGAAGATGGTCTCGATGAGCTCGTTGGACGTCTCCAGGTACTTGCCGCTGTTCAGGATGGTGATAGCGGCAGCAGCCTCGAGGTCCGTGACGGAGAAGGTGCTCTGGAATCCCTCCTGGTCGCTGAGCGTCTCAGGGATCTCGTCGTAGTAGCGGTGGTGGAATTTCTTGAGATATGGCCACCACTAGAAACGATAATCAGCCCTCGTTTCTGAGATGACAATATTTTGAGGACCTACCCAGAAGTTTGCAGTGGCATATGGCGCAATCATGCCGTAGATATCCCCATTCAAGACTTCATCTTCGTCGTAAATGTCTTGTTTGGCAAAAACCTTAAAGTCGGGGTAGATCTTGAATTTCATCCTCGCAATGACACCAAGCAGACCGAGAGAAGTAGATGCAGCTAACCAGTCATCGTTCGTCTCGTCCCTCTCTACCGTCACGATGTCGCCATTCCCGTTGATGATGTCCAGTGACAGAACACCGGCAGCAACCATTGACTCTTCACGGATAGAGGATCGATGCGCACCCATAGCGACGGCGCCAGCCATAGAGATATTCCAGTTCACGAGAGTATAACCCATGGAGGCCCCATTCTCATGTAAATACTCGGCAAGCTGCAGGAACGTGACGCCAGCCTCGATCACGACAGACCCGGACTCTGCGCCGGGTTCGAGACTGAAATCCGAGATCCCGTTGGTGTTCTCGGTCCTGATGATAACGGTGCGAGGGTCATCTTGACACATGGTATCGTACCACATGTGCCCTTTGCCCGAAGGTCGAACCGGATAGCCGTTGGCCGCGGCATCTTTGACTATACTGACCATCTCGTCGACACTGGTGACATTATACACAGCCGCAACATCACGGCACGCCGGAAACCCAGGGCCATCGAAGGTGTTGTAAGGCTCAGCCACTACGCCGAGAGTGGCGCTTGCCAGGAGCAGGTACCGGCGGACAGACGACATCGTGGGTTGAGCTCCGTGTACCCTTAATACGTGAGGAGCGTGAAGAGACTACGACAAAGCTCGCTGCGAGAGGAGAGGGGGAAGGCGATCCTAAATAAAGTTGGTGCGAAGTATACCACAAAGGCCCCCAGGCCACGCGCGCTTGCACACCCCTGACGAAGCATCGTCATCGTCACCAGATTTGCTCACCGTAACATGGTAGCAGCCGCGGTCCTCAGGCGCTCTTTCTGAGGGCAAGAGCGCGGGTGCTGCTGTCCTCACCTGTGAGTTGTTTGCATGTGACGACACTCTGTGCGACCTCGTGCCTGGACGGCGCATCTCAAAGGTTGCATTCGTTGCGCCTTTTGGGCGAGCAACCCCCTTTTCGGATGAGAGGACAGGGGTAGACGATCTTTCAGCGAAACATACGGGCTCGCTTGTGACGACGTTAGTAAGGTGGTGAGGACTACCGGTCGGTTGAGTAATGGATTCAACAGCAGTCTTGTTGAAGATCACTTGTGCAAGGCACCGCCAAGACGCCTCTATGCTGAACTGGTCAGGTCGCCTGCCCACGATGTAACACCCCGCCAATCATAGCAGTGTGTGACAAGAGAGCCGATGCGGAGATCCTGGTTGGCCTCCTCCATACGTGGAGTAACCTGGCTATAGGGTATCATTGAGCGGGAAGGAAATTGTTGTCAATGCTAGAATTGTGGTAGTTCCGCCTATTGGTCAATCGAGTTGTCCTGCGTTAGGTCACTGGCATGATCGTTAAACGGGACTTGGAGGATAGTTATGGCCCTATAAGTCAGGTACACTATAGTCTGCTGACTGAAAACTTTCATTCGGGCGAGCACTAGATACTGGGAAGATGACGGACAAAAGCGGAACAAAAACCCCCGTTTGAAGATTACCAAGCTGCCACAAGGGTTTGTTACTTTACTTCACCGACTATAAGGTAACGCTGTGTCAATCATATCACAAGGCGTAATTTTCCCGCCGCTAACTAAGGTACTAGTCACACTTACTGACTATGAAGATCTGCAAATCACGCTACTACTTAGGGTCGTGGTGCTTGCGCTCATGGCAGGTTGCATAGCTGGCTACCGAGTGCGAGTTATCTGATCTAATCTGATCCGAGAGGGCGATGCTGACAATTGAGTCACACATGATTCGGTGCGGTAGACTTTCTTGGCCAGTACCGAACGGGCGAAAAGTCGTTAGATCATGACATGTGCTTATTAGCTAGTAAGTATATAGAGTAACTTTACCCCGAAAGTGACCCCCAAATCTGATTGATGAAGTCCGCAGTAGTAGAAGACCACAGTTATCGCCGTCCGAAATATCGTAAAGACTCCCTTGCTGAAGTCCTCCGTAGAAGGCCGAATTTCCCATTCCCAAATAGTGCAACATCAAGGTACCGCAGAATCAGCGTAAACGAAAGTGTTCATGGACTTTGCCATAGTTTGATGGCGACCACCGATAGATCGTCGCTCAATTCTCCTCAATTGCTTCGTGGCAAGTGAGACCCATTCTAATCAGCCGGTTGCCGAGGGTTCGCTTCTGCTGCGGTGAGAGCCGCGAAAGATACTCTGCGTCGAGACAGAGGTCGTCCAGAAGTGCGGTAGCTTGTGAAATGCTACTGCCTTGAGAGAGTTGAGTAGGCACACTGGCATCGGCGTCAGCTTGCGTGCGGTCGTCCGCGTTTGGTATGTCCCCCGAGTCATTGGAGACATCGTTGTCTGCACGCTCGTCCGCTTGACCTCTTTGAACTGTACTGCTGTCCATTACCAACGTGCCAGGAGCTTCAACAGAGCTTACTTCTGCGTTCATGTCGTTCAAGTCGCCGGTTTCGTCTTGGCCCTTGTAGGCCAGAGCCTCTATACCCGCAGGCAGTTTGCCTTTGATCAGGGCATCTGCGCGAACTGCCTCGTCGTTGATGGTTTCAGGTCGAATATATCGGCTAGTCATGGCATACCGCAGCATGCCATTAGGCTTTACCTCATGCTTTGGCTCAGGGTTAACTAGGGTACAGTTCTGGGGTTGATGCGGGTTGACCTACTTCATAGAGCCTGTGAACATCTGTGCCGTGCATGATGCATATGTCACCATGGTACAATGGAAAACTCAACACGGCGGGCTTGTTCTTCGACTTGTCATCTAGCGTCTTTGGTGTATGACCAATTGAGTTCCTCTTCTTGGGTCGGAAACGCATCACTGAAGGCGAACCAAGAGAAAGACTGGCAACTGTAGGCCCGAGTTCTCTCTCTCCGTCGTCGTGATACTTCACAGCTCAGCGTTAGTCCACGAGGAACCGAGGCATCGAAAACTTACATTGATGACGCAGTCTTCAAAGTATCCCAATGACAAGAGTTCATTGAAGGGCTCTGATCTCAGGGACATCGAAGTCGCTGCGTATTGGATGCTGTCATCCTGGATTTTCTGATCAATCGCATTGATGATCTGCCCCTGAGCCCAGGTCAATTGAGAGACACCGCGAAGTATCTCCTCGGGAGCTTCATCAAAGCCGGTAGTATCAACCATCACGCCAAATTTGTACGGAGCACCCTGCATTTTGTTAGCTACAGGGTCTGTCTCTAAGGACTTTTCACATACCCAATTGCTAGCGAAGTGGGATGTAAGCTCTTCACCACGGTTACCTAACAATCGTTAACCAAGACCGCTGCAATTATAATCAGAACCTTACCATGAAGTCTTGCTGTCTTGCGCTGCAACTTCAGATCTCTTTGTTGCAAATTGATGTACATATCATCGGGGCCATGCAGTTTTGCACAGATGCCTTCCGTGGCATGAAGGACAGAGACTGTGCCAACAACTGTGCCATCTTCACCAGGCAGCGCGTATGTGTCGACTTCGTAGCCAGCAATAGTAGTCGTCCACTCTTGGACGATGTTGCTGATCTCGATGGCCTTGTTCATAGGCTTGGCTTTCTTGGCCATCTTAGTCTCTCTCCTCACTTCATCGATAGAGTAGATGTTAAAATCAACACTATAAGTGAAATCACAGGTAGGCTCCTCGCACTCCCACCGGCACCAACGAACTCGGCGGCTCGCACAGAGACATTGAGGGCAGACAATTCCCTTCTTGAAATCTTTCTCTGTGCCAAAAGCTGCATCTGCTCTGGTAGGCAGAGCAGGAACAAGCGGCGCAAGTGGGTGACGAATCAAAAGACTGGGATCTTTTCTCTCGCGGAGGAACGTTGTACTGTAATGCACTTTGCCAAGTACCATGGACTGTTGCTGGCCATAACCGATGTCGACCGTGAATTGAAAATGATTTGGGCATTCAGGTTTCAAGCAAGTCCACCCCTCGTTGTAAATCATCTTGCTGGTATTTCCGCATTCAGAGCAGATAAAGCTGGGGCAAACATTCTGCCCAACAGCGTATAGATGACTGTCGTCTCCGGTCCCACTGACCCACCATGACATCTGCGCGGTAGGGATCTTCTCGAGACGAACCATCCAGAATGCGACCTTGTTGTTTTGATGGTCCAGCGAAGCCTCGCTCCAGATATCGGTGACCATGAAGTGGCCCATGACGGAGTACGGGAACGCAGGCTTGATGGGACTCCTGGGGTTCCTATCACCTACTTTTCTGTCAGCTCTCACGCTATCTCGTTATTGAGAATTAAATGATGCCCACCAAGTATGATAACTACGGCATGGCCCAGTGAAACAGTATTCGTGAGGAATTGGAAGTATTTTGACTCCTTGGTTTGGCTCTCCCCATGAGTCATTTTCGCAGTCGTTGAATCCCTCTTCTTCTCGCCGCCACTTATTGAAATGTCAATTGGCCGACTGTGACCCATCCAGTTCTTTGGAAACTTACAGATTTGTGATAACAACTGTGCCATCAATGTAGTCTCGGATTGATCCGTGGCTATCAATCAATAGACCTAAGGTGGTCTTGTTGAAATGGTAGTTGCCCCCTTCATGACTCTTGAAATAGTCCACAGAGTCACACAAAGCTGCGCGGTTGTATGAGTGAACATAGTTGGTCTTAGCTGTGCCTTGTGGGTGCTGGGGAGCCGCAAATGACGCATCACCACTACCGGTGTGCGTCGCATGTTCCGAGCCGTCGTTCATCATCCACGCGCCGCCGACTCGTCCGCCAGTCATGCCGTTGCTTGTAACTTCACCCATATGCGGCAACGGCGCATTGTAATAGGCAGTCTGGCCATTGCCATTTCCGATGACGTTGGTCGTAGTCGCGATATCGAAGCTGTGGTTGGCTCCGTAGATGCCTCCTTGGGCTTGCGAAGATAGGCCCTGATTCATGCCACCGAAAACCTCAGCGTATCTCGAGGTATCTGGATGTAAGTGGGCGTTGAAGTCAGTTACGTTGGCTGCTGCGCCATTGCCACTACCGATACCTAGAAAGTCGTCGTTATAGATAATTGGCGCTGAATGACTGGGATTGTCGGGCCTGGTGGCTCTGGCAGCAATTCGCGCGGAAGATCGAGTCGCAGAGGGCATTGTTTGCTTGCGCCTACGTGCAGTCTTGCTGTTAGTTGGAAAGTACTCCTCCTCGAGGCTATCGCTGGCCTTGCGCTTGGAACGATCACTAGCCATATTGGCGGTGGAGTCTGCGTGTGCCGTGGGTGCTGCTGATGATTGAAGATGAGTTCACGCGTCAGTAACTTTCAAACGATACCGTACTGAAACAGAGACGGTGGGAAAGGGTTCGAGAACACCACTGCGAGCTGGGTTACAACTATGTCGGAGCACTCGTGGCAGTGAATAGATGCGGAGAGTAAATGGTGAAAGCGAAGACTTTGTCGAAGACCGATGAAGGCACGACAAGTTGTGATGAAGTGAGAAAGGTTGTTTATGGTCAAGTCGACTGCTTTGGACTTATACCATCGGATTACCAAGGGAAGGCACCGGACGTGCAGTTGGGTTTGGTGATTTGAGAAGGTGCCGACTGGAACGTGACCGCTTGTGGTTTGGGGAAGGGACGAACAGTGGACAGAGGTGGGTATCGGTGATTTAGGGGAAGATGCCAACTATAGAAGTGCATATGATGTCGCTGATTGGAATGAATGTATCAGGGTCGGTACAAGCAATGTAGACGATGTATGGAAGCGCGCGGACCTTATAGATCGTCGGCAAGTTCGAGGCAAATGTCATTTTGCGCAGGAGCCCAGAATGAGATCATAGCATCCTCTGGAATCCCCAAAGCCTTGCAGACTTGTTCTAGATGTCAAAAAGCACGTACCTTGGTCTCCAAAACGAGTGTTGGAAGAAGAATCCGAATCACGACAGGTGAGATTTTGCTGCCAGCTCACAAGGCCAGGTGACTAGCCTGACCAAACGGCGCAACGAGTGATATGATGGCAGAAGTATGAGCATGGGTAAGGGAAGTTCCGCGTGAATTGAAACGTACATGAAAGGTGTGAATGTTTCTCGAGGGAGAATACCAGTAGGGCAATCGCGGACTCCGTGACCTTGGCAGGAGAGCCAGTCCAGATCAACGGTGGGAAAGTGAAATGTGGAAGTGGGAGGATACGCAGCGATCACGTGCGCAAGAAGAGAAGTGATTTGGTTGAGATATGGAAGGGGCAGGTATCTATTTTCGTTGATGGGTTGAGTTGATCAGTTGGCAGACGGAGGTGAGTGTCTCGGTGTCTTCGTGGTGAAATAGCGTAATAGCCTTCGGTTTCAGCACCTTCGGACTACGAGCTTCAGCAACAGTTTTTAGTTCTTGTGCGTCTTAGGAGCACGGCTTCTTGTCAAGTACCTTAAATTCACGAGCGGTTATAGAAGCAGTACGATTGTTTTCCTTGCTCACAACGAGCCAATCAACTAGCCTAGATTCACCAGCAGACGTGGAAGCGATACGATTGTTTGGCTTGCTCACCACACAAGGCGCGATGCCTACAATTGCCCCGATGAACTCTTGCTCTGGAAAGATATCAGACCTGCAAGGCTCCTCAACCACTGCACTGAGAGCAGTAATACAACCAGGATATGGCCATATTTGCCCTATCAACTAACCTCATTGTCCTCTTCAAATCTGCTGGAGTGACTATGTCTGCTTAAAGCGGACTGAGGCTGCCTGTAATCTTTGGCAGCAAAGCTCATACTTTCCAATGCTCTAGAGAAACGACGAGTGAATGGAACGAGTTGGTAAAAGTGGGCTGGGCAAGATATAGGAACGTCGGGAAAGCGCGGCACGAGACATCTTGTTCTACCTCCGTATCGTTAGACTCTCATGTGAGCTTGGGAACATGGCCAGTTTTGACAGTTTTAATATGAGTCTTTAGACTGCTCTATAGTATTTCTGGCCCGCTGCTTCACCATATATGTGTGTCTCTGTCCGTGACCTTATTGCAAAAGCAGGCAATATGCCCGAACTCCAGCCTGGCCGAATCTTTGTACAAACAGTCGATTAGCGTTGGTAGGCGAACTTCAGTGAGGAATATTGCTATAGAGTACGATAAAGTGAGGGAATACGATCGTTAGCAGTCGAAAATGTCAGTGCAGAATAGCATCGCATTCAATTGTCGACCGGAAATGAAAGAAGATAGGTGGAATTGGGTTCCGATTGTTGTCGATTCAGTGAGACAACATAGGTACTCATTACGGTTCATCAAGAGCGGCGAATTGCTACCTCATCTGCTCAAGAATGAAAAGAGGAATTTAACTCACCTAGTGTTGGCAGATATATACTTGGCCTGCGCTGCTGCTGTAAATCTAAGCCGGGGCTTTCACAGTACTCTCCTGGCACATTGGTGGGCTCTTGGATTCAATGAGAACTACATATGTCTCCTTACTCTCATAGCTTGTTAGCCTTCCATGCCATCTACTGTTCTCCCACTGTGCCCATCTTACAACAATCTAGCTCATCTACTACGCAGATCTTGCCATGAAGCCACAGCCTTCATTACGTCAAGTGCGACATATTCTCTGCTGAAGTGATACCAAATACTTCCAATAATGCATTATAGTTTCTTTCCATACCTTTCTCGTCTAGCGTCCTCCGTTTCCTCGCTTCCTGCTTCTCGCTTGCTGCGAGAACAGTCACGTCAATCTTGCTCGAGACAGTGTGGTTCCCCCCCCCCCCCCCCCCTCCCCGCTCTCAAGCTTGATTTTCAAGGCTACTTGGTAGGCCTGAATGATGTTATAAGTTGCGGATGATGGGTAGAGAGGTCTCTCGAAAGGAATTTCGAGATCTCTCAGGACCGAGGATCCGAGCTGCGAGAGCCGAATATCAAGATGCGAGCCCAGGTCGAAGGGTTTGCCGAATAAATAGTCTCCGTCATCACTAGGCTTGGAACTGGAGTACATGATGGGGCCTTTAGGTGCGGCCATCTCTCCATTCAACGATCTTAGAGCCTCGGGTTCTATGAAAGGCGACGCTGTCGGGCTTGAAAGGGGCGTCGCCATTGTGCCTTTTTCATCAGAGTAGGCAAAGCTCGGAAGCTGGGCCCCCACAGTTCCCCGGACGACAACTGGAACTCGGAAGCTCTATCGCCCTAGCAGTTCCTCAAAGGGAATCAGATAGGCGCTTTCCATGTCTGAGCTAACAGTCCCGCGCATGCCAGGACATCGAAGTTGAGTGCGGGAGAGGAATTTGTGTTCAATTGACGTGACCTCAACTACGGGCAAGCGTCGCAGGTCGCCATCTTGGCATATCGTGGTCATGCTATCCTCAAGTGTAGGTCCAAGGTATATCTTCAAGGAAGGCTCGGGGTGGTCAACCTGAACCAACTGGGGATAAAGGAGTTTTACAATGTATGGGTATAAAAGCCGTCTTGACCTTTCTAAGAACGCCATTGGCGTGCATATTTGCATGGAAGAACCCTCTCGGTTCGCATATTTACAGACTCTTCATGGATGTGAGAGTCATACTCTTTGCCGTTGATTGACCTTTTCGTTGATGGCGCACGTATCAACAGAGGGAAGGTTGCTGTTACGCTTTTCACACCAGGGTATATCAACAATGCCTCCAGAACATATTCAACGTGGCCCTCGAATCTTGCCGGATCCCCTACGGAGGTATGCTTCAAGTAAAATACGGAGGGCAGCGGGTGGTTCGTTACACATTCTTGAGTTGTGCTCAAATACCTTTCTGGGGGGACATATCCTAGTGGCCGAGGGATGCTCCTGATTCTCATACCAGTCTTTGTCCCAACTGTCACGCCGTTCTTCGAACCCTCGTTGCGATGTATAGGGGATAGTAGTTGCGGACGGGAATCTAGCACCAGCGTCGACTCTACCTCGAAAAATGCATTCCTGCTCCTCGAATAGAACGGCCCTTCCTTGGCAGGTCAACCTGCTTTTACGTGATTGCTTGACAAGCTTTGACTTCCTGCGGCCGATAAGACTGAGCCGCACCCATGTCTGATCACACTTTGGGCCTTCAGCGAACGCGTGCTTTATCACTACGTGCCCAAGGATCGTGTCTCCAGGAACGTAAGTAGATTGAAAATTGACAACTTCGACGGCGGCCGCATCTGAGTTCTCCTTTCTAAATGGCGGCATTGCTTTTACTAGATATTTTCATGTATGCTCTATTCTGACAACGAAATTGTTAAATGAAGAGCCAAATATAAATCTCATCGTAAACCCAATCTCGGTTGAGATTGCTGGGATTTCCAGGGGGTGGCACAGCCTTACGGAGGATTCATTCTCGACATGTTGCAGGGTAACAATGCATTCCACGCGCCTGCGCTTTTCTCCGAGTACCGGCATAGAGATGCGAGTGCTTTTTATCTTGGATTCTCCCCCGCAGCCGAAGGCTTCAGTATTCATGTAGGTGTAACATCAAAAACCAGGTCACTATTGACGTCAACTGTACAGACTGAAATGCGGAAGATTAAATTCTTACCGAGTTGGCAGGTACCTTGTAGGCCTCGGATGGAGATTGTAACAATAAGCGCGATTCACTGGAATTATTGAACCTGACCTGGTCTCGTGACTGGAACTATAAGAATTTGTGGTACCCCGGCTGACACCAGCGCGCCTTGTCTGAAGCCTCGGCGGTACGATACTGGAGCCATAAGCCCAGTCCTCGCAGATTGATTACGGATATCTTACTCCTCATCTCTCGTAGGGTGAGATGGGCAACTTGTCGGCATGCCTGCGCCTCAAGCTCGCATCCGAGATTCTTGTGCTCTGAGCGCCCGCGGCTCGCTCCACATGACCCGTCGGATGTCGAGTGTGGCAGCAACGATTCATTCCAACCACTAGTGAAAGCCAGCACCTAGCGTCTGCAGGTGAACTCTAAGCATCATATCGTGAATGTCCCAGTTGGGCCAACCGGTTCGGGGCGTAACCGCTATACCTGGCATACCGATAACCAGGGAGCAGACAAGTATGGTGTGTTGCAACGAAAATTACAAGCGAGGTGGCGTCCGATCAATCGAGCATACTGCTTCCATTCCCCATGGCAGGATCACCGACATACGGAGGGCGAGGATGTTCGGCTACATACCTGGAGGTAATTGCTGAAGTAGGAACTTCCGCTTCACCGTCTCAGTGGTAGCGACAACCCCACAAACCGTGAGAGCCAATGACGGCTATCTAGGCAAACTCTAGATTGGCAGAGTCTAGCAACCGACCCATCAGAGACAACACCGTTTACGAGCTGCCTAGTATGCGATACAACCCCAAGTTCAAATCCCAATTTTAGCCTTGGCTTTTCCCAGATTGCACCTTCTAATCCGAGATCTCGGCTTGGGCCGCCTGCTTATCACTGTGGGACACACGCTATGGGCCACTGATGGGCGACTACGGCGCCACACGTTGGAACTCTGCATGAAGCGAGGGTCCATGGCTTCTTGGAATACGAGAACACCACTGCAGTCATCTTAAGGTGCCAGGAACAGCCGAATAATCCTCCTGGATCCATGGCTAGGCTCTGTGTTGGGGCCGAAGTTGCGAGTTTAGAGCATTTGCGCTCGGCCCTTAGTGCCTTTCTACACGAGATCGGTGCGGCGGCTATCGCTTGCATCTGACTACTTCTGCAGGTATTCGATAGTTGCGAGTTGTTCCCTTGATGCAGCTTATAGTGCAGGGGGATAGGCGGATTTCTGACTGGTCCTTTGGGACCATCGCTGGCGGTATGCGCTCCTTCGCTGGTATGCTCTCTGACATCAACCACCAGCCTGCAGCAACGCAGCCAAGGAAATGGCTGCATGCTTGCCTGCCAGCCATGTCGGTCAAATGCGCCTGCAGCCAACGCGCTGACAAGCCTAGCTACATAGGAATGTCGATACTGTGAGACACAGGCGTTCCTCCCGGTGGTATAGATTGCCACAAACGGCTAGCCGGAGGCTCATGTTCTGCGACGCCTGCATGCATTTGAGTTGCAGCTTGCTTTTTTTCTGCATACCTTACGACGTTCAGAAGCCCTTGCCGAACATTCGATCCATCATCAGCTCCTGCAAGCCTCACGATGTTTTCTTTTCAGCTTAAGGGTTTATTACCCTCGTGAACCCCTCCCTGCTGTTCCGTCTTTCGCTTCGCCCACCCCAGTCCTGAGCCTCCACAGTCTGCTCAGCATAATGGCGCTCCGCCAAATTACGATCGCTTTTCTCCTCGCCCAGGTAATGACCCTAGAAAACATACACTCTTGATACTGGCTGACTAGGAGGAAGCGGGCAACGTCTAGACTAATACCCCGGGACTTGGTCATTCCCACCAGTCTACCAAATAACTGGACATATGTAGGATGCTATGTGTAAGTCCATCCAATTCAAAACCGCCGGGTTTGTGAGATTAACTGTCTGCCAGCGACAACCTCGATGGTCGAGCGCTCGCGCTCGACGGGTACAACAATGCAACTTCTATGACAGCCGAAAGCTGTATTCTGTATTGCATGGACCGAGGATACCCGTTCGCTGGGACAGAATACTCATCTGAATGCTGTATGTATGCAAGTCGCATGTGAAGCAACCGCTAACCGAGAAATAGACTGTGGAGACAAAGTAGATGAAGCTGCGACCAAAGCAGCTGACACGGAATGTTCCATGGCATGCTCTGGCGATGCCACGCAACCATGCGGCGCTGGCAATAGGCTCAGTGTCTTCACTGGCCAAGTGTCGGAGCCAGTACCTCCTGCACCAATAGCTGGGTGGGCATATGAGGGTTGCTACAGGTAAACCATCCCAATAACATGGAGTAGGTTTCATTCCAACTGACAACATGCAGTGACGAGCCTGGTAGAACACTTACATTCGGAGCTCAAGTTCCTGGTGGCGCTGCTGCTAGTATGTATAATTCTCAAGAATCTCCAAACTATCGGCAACAAATCTGAGCTGTGACAGCGACTGACTAATTACTGTTAGTGACAAACGATCTATGCACTGCGGCCTGCGCGTCTGCCGGGTACCCCCTGGCTGGAACCGAATACTCAGGCGAGTGTTACTGTGGGCAAGTATACTCCAACGGAGGCGCCCAAGTGCAGAAGGGTTGCAACATGGTCTGTAATGGCAATTCCACCCAGATATGTGGCGGATCGAACCGATTGAGTGTCTGGTCTCGGATCGGGTCTGGATCAAATCCGACCTCGACAATCTCCACAACGGCGGTGCCATCACCTACAGGCAGCGGCAGTCCTGCAGCGATTCCCGCGCCGTGGTCTTACAAAGGCTGCTACAGCGAAGGAACCAGTGGGCGTGCCTTCTTGAACCAGCAGCCAGACAGTCAAACATTGACCATTGAGTCTTGTGTTAACGCATGCATCGGCCTTGGATACGGTGTGGCTGGAATGGAGTATGCTCAGCAATGCTTTTGTGACAACTTCTTACGCAATGGGGCCGCTCTGGTTGGAGATTCAGACTGTAGCATGGCCTGCACCGGCGATGCGTCGCAGAAGTGCGGTGCTGGTAACCGGTTGTCTGTGTACTCTAACGACACTCTGGTGATTTACCAGCCTCCCACACCACAGACGACTGGTCTTCCCGGGTCCTGGGAATACGTTGGGTGTATCTTGTAAGTCTTTTGGATCTGGTAGCCATACATCCCAGATTACTTTTCTGACACAATAACAGAGACGACATCGAGTCACGTTCACTGCCTTGGATGTCAATCGATATTGAGAATATGACTGCGGCAAGCTGCATAGCCGGCTGCTCAGAGTTCGGATACGAAGCTGGCGGTATAGAATACGGGTATCAATGCTGTAGGTCAGAATCTATGAGAAGTATCTTCACCTAAGCTAACCCGTACACTAGTCTGCGGTGACATTGCCGATGTCGTCAACAAGGGACGAGACGTCTTACGGCCTGAGACGGAGTGCAATGTCGCCTGCCCTGGCGATCCAACCCATCTCTGTGGTAAGTTTGTATGAGCTGAGTCCGAGGCAGTCGTTAACACATCTCTAGGCGGTGGAAACAGGTTGACCTACTATAATTGGAAAGGAGAGACATTGACAACCTGGTCATACGCTCAAGGCGCAGCTGCGGGTAGCTACGACTTCATCATGTCAGCCCCAATCATCCCCTTGATTAGTACTGTCGGCATCAACGAGAAAGTTGTCTTTGTAGAAAAGCATGGCACCTCAAAGGAGAACAACAGCACTGGCTCCTTCGAGTTTGACCCAAGTCTCGCGCCCGATTATGGCACGGCTTTCAGGGAGCTCCAACTCAAAACGGACGTCTTCTGTTCTGCCTCTCTCGTCATGCCTGATAAGGCAGGAAGACAAATCAACATTGGAGGCTGGGCAGGAGAAGATCTCCATGGTGTCCGTCTGTACACCCCGGACGCTCCCCTTGGCACTCAAGGCTCAACACAGTGGGAGGAAGATGTCAATGCTCTCAGACTGATGGACCCGCGCTGGTACCCCACGGCCTGCACTCTTTCCAACGGAAGTATCTTCATCATCGGTGGCGAAGATGGGTCGGATGGCCCCATGGTTCCTACTGCTGAAGTGTTGCCTAAACCTGCCGGTGTCACCCAATCGACATACCTAAGCTATCTCAACCAGACGACCATCAAGGTCAACTCTTACCCCTTCGCTGCTGTGCTTCCTTCCGGGAACATGTTCTTTGCGCAGTACAATGAGGCAAGAGTCATCTCGCAGGTTGACTTCAGCACAGTCAAAGTTCTCCCTCGGATGCCCGGTGCCGTCAACAATCCTGACTCGGGGAGAAACTACCCCCTTCAAGGAACACTGAGCTTGTTGCCCCAGCATGCACCGTATACCGATCCTCTAGGAGTTCTCATCTGCGGTGGCACCACCGACGGAGCCAACTTTGCTCTCGATAACTGCATTTCTACTCAACCTGATGTAGCTGGTGCCGATTGGGTAATTGAGCGCATGGTAAGCCCTGGTCCGCTTCTCTATGATACAGAACCCAGCTAATCATCACAGCCATCGACACGTGTAGTCTCATGTATGGTGGGTCTGCCGGACGGCCGGTACCTCATCATGAATGGCGCATACAACGGCCGCGCTGGCTTCGGCTTGGCACCAAACGGCAACCGCGGCGCCGTGTTGTATGATCCTACCAAGCCCGTGGGTGCGCGCATGACCCAGCTGGCGAACAGCACTATATCACGACTATACCACTCGGAAGCTGTTCTCATGAACGATGGCCGGGTCCTTGTTTCAGGATCGGATCCAGAGGACAACGTCAACCCTCAGGAGCACCGTCTGGAGTACTTCTCTCCGGATTACATCCTCTCGGGAGCATCCAAGCCGACGTTCACCATTAACAACAAGGACTGGGCCTACGGTCAGACAGTGTCATTCACGTTGACGTCGGCTGTTTCCGGCAACATCAGAGTCTCGCTCATTGGTGCTGTTGGGTCGACGCACGGCAATAGCATGGGCCAGCGAACACTGTTCCCTGCCGTCAGCTGCACCGGGACGTCCTGCACGGTGACCGCACCGCCGAATGCTAGGGTCAGCCCTCCTGGCTGGTTCCAAATGTTCGTTCTCGACGGGCCGACCCCGAGCCATGCCGTCTGGGTCCGCGTGGGTGGAGATCCGGCTGGCATTGGCAACTGGCCAGACCTGCCCGGCTTCACGCACCCAGGGGTTTAGTTCTGTGGCAAGAGATGAAGGGGTTCGTGCAGCTGCTGCAAGCGATGTGAACTGACCGCCTCGTTTCCCATTTCTTTCTTATCGGCCGTGTAGCCGTGCCTATTTTAGAGTACTTCAAGCCACATATCACTGGCCTTGAAGCTGACGAAGTCAGTAATGAGAGGAAAAACGAGACAGATATGATAATATGATAATCATGAAGTTTATGATTCAGCTTGAAGCACCCCATCTGAAAACGTAATTTCGCAGAAGTTTAACACCACAATATAGAGTGTGGGTGAGTTCCGTTCTACCGAGTCCGCCGATTGCCTTCTCGCGAAGAGTGGTTTCTCGTATCCATCCAGCAGTCATTCCTACTTCCTGTCGGTGTATGTACCGACCACTTAGGCCATCCGAGTGCAGGACCATGACGCCGCGAGGATCCCTTGGAAGAATTCAAACGTGAACCACTGTACTGCTCAAACTGTTTACTCGGTGTGTAGAAACTCGCTTCGTTTTCTATTCATTCTATGGTCTATTGCTCTCGAGCCGCATTATCTGGTGGCTGCAGCCAACTACTGATCCACAACCTCGGTAGGCGAAGGCGGTGCCTCAATCGTAAACGCAAAAACGGTCCGCGAGGATGCCTTCTTGCTCTTCTTTGTCTCAGAGGTATGCGGTTTCTCCTTTTGCGCCAGATCGACAGCACCTGAGGCTTCAGTGTCCGCCTTCGCGTCACTGGTCTTGCTATCCTCCTTGCTCTCGTCCTCCTCCTTCTTGTCCTCAACCACCTTGAGAACGTTGCCGCTTCCGTCCACCTCGACGATGACATCCTCTTTGTCCAGAGTACCATCTTCGGTGTAGATCCACATCTCATGCAACTCGCCCCTTACTGCACCTGTAATCCAGACAGCGGACACGACGCCGGGCACCAGGTAAAGAAGGGCGGGCTGAGCGTGTTTGAATACCAGGAGCATGGTCAGCGTGGCCAACATGGCCAAGAAGTATCCTACCAGGGCAGCCTTGAAGTATGTCTTCTTGAACGCAGCAGCTTTTACGGCAGGAGTGGCACTACCCGAGCCCCAGAAGCGGTTTCCCCACTGGCCCATGGGATTGACATACTTGGGCTTCTGGACCATACGCTGCGTCTCTTGTACCTCATCTACTACTCCATCTACTCCCTTTTCCTCAGATCGGAGCTCGACAGGGACAAGTTGGCGCTGACGATAGTAGTGAAGAAAGTGGTCAAAGCGAAGACACAATCCAATGAACATGCCGGGGACCACGATGTCTCCGAGGCCTAGCATGCTGGACCTTTTCCCGCTTTCGAATACCAGCTTGATCGGAACGTCTAGCTTGGTGGCAACAGTGACCATGTATGGACTGGTTTCATGTCAGTTCCTTGTTTCCCAAATATAGAATGAAGAGGCTTACGTGTAAAAGACCATGTAGATATCGTAGAAGAACAGGCCAAACAGCACCGAGCTTCCGATGGCGAAAGAGGTGGGTGACAGCGTGACAATGCCAACGTAAGAGAACGCGTATCCCATGATGTTGGACAGCATGTTTGACTTGGTCGTCTGGTAGAGAATACTGGCGCCAATGGCCATGAATGCCCCCAGAACATCGTTGAGCCTGAGCTGGATACGGTGCTTGCCAAGCCCGTGCATGGCGAACCGGACAGTCCACTGCTCTTGGTAAAGGTGACGCAACTCCCAGAATAGGTTGTGCTTTGACTCGGAGAACCTCCATTTCGAGAATAGGGTGCCGGGGAATGGAGACATCTTGGCGTTGTCGTATACCCGCTCTCCTCCATCGTCCAGCCGATACTGGCACTTCTTGGCGCCGTCAAACCGCCAAAGGATGCCATCGCTGCATTTCCAGACCTCAGGAAACACCAGGCCGGTGACGAAATGGAGAAAGTCGGCAAGAAGCTTGCCCATGCTTGCCAGTGACATGACGGAGAAGTAGACGCCCATGATCTTGCTGATGATTGCCGGGTCCTCCAGCCACTTGATCAGGTAGTACAGACCCACCAGAACAGTCCCGGCCAGGATTGGAAACATGATGGCGTCTGAGGCGACAAGGCCCTGGACGAACTGGTCGTCGTCATCTTCGTCCTTCTCGCCATATTTTCCCCTCTTCTTCTTCTTAGGCGGGCTGGCACTGGGAGGTCGCCGCAGCGAGGCAAATGAGCCCACATAGATGCAACCCAGGGCCGCCACGACGATTCTTGCCTGCAGGGCGAGAAGGTCCCGCTGCTCCCACAAGGTAGCAGGCAGGCGAGAGAATGAGTCCATCAGGGTGAGGTTACCAGTGACGGCGAGGCCTTCCGCCGGGATGGCATCTGCAGTAGAGTTGGCCATGGTTGTGGTGAAGTGCGTACTGATGAGGTATTCGTAGAAGAGAATTCACGGCGCCAGTGACCGAGGTGACCACTTTCCGACGTTGCTTCTCTAGAAAACAGTTCTGAGGGTGCAGGAAGCCGCTTCTATCTCGATTGGCACTCTCTGGGCTCTGTTGGGAGAACAAGCACGTATCCTGCTCGAAATCGCGGTTGCTGAGACCTGGGTTTGACAGCAGTTGAATGACAACGTGGCCAAGCGAAGGCGTGGCAAGTCCGCCGCCAAAGATTCAAGGTGGTTACGGGCAGTCTGAAGTCCCGGTGTGCTCAGCCATGCAAATGATGGTTGAGCTGCCAGTAGAAGTTGCGGTGTATGCGTCGATGTCTCTTATGCGTTGACAAGGTCGCGAATTTCAAGCTTGGAGTAGAGTGCCGTCATCCAGGTGTCTCACTCAACCTGCAGCCGCTAAAATCAGAGCTGTGTTCTAGTAACCCGCTCGAAGTGTGCAATGGGAGAAGAGCAAGACCGTAAGTTCAAGGCGTATCCTATGACGGCAAACAACTCAGGGAACTAAGCTATCACTGAATGCCACTACTTTCATTACACAAGGATTGAGTCTCGCAGAAATGCCGTCGAGTTCAATGCATTGTGACCTTCTTGATATGTGATGTGTCCTCCCAGCGAATTGCCGGCGATGACACAGGTGGTAGCCTTGCAGCGAGACAGCTCGAGCTCCCCGCGCTAGTGGCTGAAGCTACCCGCAAGGACCCCTGCCGTCGCCAATCGCCGGTGACGGCGGCCCTGGAGCCTCGCCGAAATTATCGCCAGCCCCTCCGTGGGCTGCCCACTGACAGCTGGAGCTGGGGTTCGCTATACGACTTTGAAGCTGGAACTCTTGGGTTAGCTCGCTATATACCTGGATATACGTACTCGCAGACGCCTCTCACCTCCGATACCCGCATTGCTGCATTCCTCGTCACTTTGGAAAGACTTCAACTTCAGCCCAGCGCAAACGACAGTATACGCAACAGGATGTCGACCACCGTGACGCTGGAGACCACGATGGGCGCCATCACCGTGGAGCTGTACACGGAGCACGCGCCCAAGACGTGCCGCAACTTTGTCGAGCTGACGCGGCGGTCCTACTACGACGACTGCCCTGTGCACCGCATCATCGCCGACTTCATGATCCAGACGGGCGACCCGACGGGCACCGGCCGCGGCGGGAGCAGCATCTACGGCGAGAAGTTCGAGGACGAGATACACCCTGGCCTCCGGTAAGTAAATGCCCGCGAACACGTCATCTTTCCCCCCTCCTAATTTTCCTCTACTCTTGCGTTCTTTACTTCATGTGTGACGCCATAGATAGACTGACGGTGCACGCTGGCGGGGGAACAGACACACGGGCGCGGGCGTCCTCTCCATGGCCAACGCCGGCCCCAACACCAACGGGTCGCAGTTCTTCATCACGCTGGCGCCGACGCCGTGGCTGGACGGGAAGCACACCATCTTCGGGCGCGTGCGCAGCGGGCTCGGCGTCGTGCGCCGTATGGGCATGGTGCGGACGGGCGCCGAGGACCGCCCCGTCGAGGAGGTCAAGGTCGTGCGCGCGAGGGTCAGCGACGATGCCGATGACGGGCTCGGCGAGTGAGGAACGGCCCACCGAACCAGCTATACAGGAAAGCCAGGGGGGCGATAGACAGCGGCTCTAGTAACCTGGGATGTTGCCGGAAGAGACGAGCATAGGCGTTTAGGCGTTGAAGGCAGAAAAAAAAATGAATTTGGTTGGAGATTTTCCGGAGATACCCATAGGGACGTGGGAGGAATAATATGAACAGGAGATCGTCAGAAGCCATTATTGTTCTGCCGGCTGTCGACAGTGGGTGAGCTGGACGCCGGAGTTCCATGTGTTCACCAAAGGCATGAATTATGCATCGGTACGGAGAAGCTCGAATGTCACGATCCGCCACACGTGGCAGAGCCAGGGATGTCGGATTATACCTATGTACAACACCTCCTCATGACCCTGCAATGGCCCTAGATACAATACAGAATGTGACGGTGTCAAAGTGCCCTCAGAACCAAACGCCGCTTTTCGGTTTCCCCCACAGATGCAAGAAAAGAAGAAACACAGCTATGCCCGATACCCTGAACCATTGCCCGTCTAAGCATGTGCAGGCAATAAAAGGCAAAAGTGAGAAATGGCAGGAAAGGAACCGTAACCCCATGTCCATGCAAGTGTACAGTATTTCGATGCGTTTATGGGTAATGGCACTCCGGTCTGCGTGTGGCGTGCGTGGAAGGCCGTCCGCTAAGAGTGAAACAATCCCAGGAGATTGTAGTCTGATCAGAATGGGCGAGACAGGCCGGCAGCCATAGCTGAAAGGCCTATTTAGTAATCTTCACCCTCTGTAGTCACTCTCATCAAGCGCCAGGTGGAGAAGACAGTGTGCCTGAGCTCTCGCTAGCCGCATCGTCACCGCCGCCGCCTCCACCATTCGCGCTATTTGTCTTGCCATTCTTGGTCGCCGGCGACGATAGTGATGGTTTGGAAACACCGAGTTTGAGCTTCTTGGCTGGGCTGGGCTGCTTTGCCGTGTTCTTCTTGGGCGCTACCTCGACAGTCGAGCCCTCGGCGTCATCGTCGTCTATCTTCTGCTCGACGCTCAGTAGGGAGTTGCCTTTGACCTTCTCCTTCTTGAGACCAGAACTGCTGTTCTTGGTCTTGAGAATGACCTTCTTGGGCGGGTTGACAGCCGATGGCTTCAGTTTCTTCTTCTTATGGGCCGTATCATTCTCGGTATCGTCGTCGGAATTTGCCTCTTCGCTGTCCCGCTTCTTGGGGCTGCTTGCTCGCGATCCCGACAACGGAGTTCCCTTCTGACTGTTCGGCGGCGTATTGTCGCCCTGGCTTCCGCTATGGCCGTTGGCACCATTACTGATCTTCTGCGCAGCGGCGCGGCTGGCATTGCGTCCGCTGTTGCCAATGCAGGAGCCCATGTGATTATTCAGCCGCGTAACAAGAATGCACCGCTTGCATTTGCTGCAGGTTGCCGAGGGGAATGATAGCACGTTCGGCGGCCGCGACGCCGCACCGCCTTTGCCTCCAGCGTCGTCGGGGCCGGGGGTACCTCCGGGCGTGTCCTGTGGCGTGTCCGTCTTCTTCTCCATGTCCTTCTTCTTCTTGCCTCTGCCCGGGCCCTGGGGCACCCATGTCTGGCCGTAGATATCGTAGCCGGGCTTATCGATGTAGGGATACTTCTTGCAGTATATAATGCTCGGGTCGGGCTTCCTGGCCCCTTTGCCATCGGTCGGGTAGAGTAGTCGCGGGAGGTGACATCTCGGGCAGAGAATGTCTTTTGTGGTGACTAGAGGGTTTCCCTTGAGCAGAACCTTGCCATCGTCATAGGTCGCAGCGTCCGTCTCGACCTTGACGTCGGGTCTCGCATCGGTCAGGGAGGCATCCGAGGCGTCGGCAGCCAGCTTTTCGACGCGGATGGCAGCCGTCGAGGCGCGGGCGATCTTCTCCTCCCGGTGTACCTTGATCAGCAGGTCATGCACGATGTTGTATAATAAGTCGTCCAGGACAGCATGTGCCTACGCAAGAGTTGTTTGGTTAGCAGCCTTGTTCTGTAACTCGGCCCCATGCTTGTGATGGGCAGGCGTCTAGTAATAACAGAATGATGCAATCATCGAATGGAGGTGTTGCGATCGTGGACTGGAGTGCGCGTGATCTTTCTCGTGTGCCCAAAGCACGTGAAGGCAAAATCACAGGCACGGTGCGACAGCCGGGGGACCAAGTCCAAGACGAAGGATGCAGGCGGTTTGGAAGCCATCGAGGCACTTACAAGCTTGTCCATGCTGCCGGCGTCATCGGCGGCCTTGATGAGGCCCGCCTTGCCGGTCGCCAACGAGGACGAGGACGAAGACGACATGGTGGGTGTGATGGCCAAGTGCCGTCCGTCTGTCTTGTCGTTGAAGGATGGCAAGTCGGGCGATTTGGGGGTCTAGCGGTGCGGTTTGCAATTGGGATCCCGGGAGCCTGCGCCAGCCGGCCGAGTGGTGGGAAGGTTTTCTGGATTCGCCTGGGGGGCGATCTAGTCAGTTAGTAACCGGAGGTAATGCCTGGAGACGTGTTGGTGCTGGTGCCGGGCGGACGGTCGGCTTCAGATCGGACGGGGGAAACGAGAGCGACAAGAGGTCGAGAGTCGACGGGGACCATGTCCAAAGCGACGACTGCAGGCCTCGTCAATCGTGTCGACGGCTGTGACAGAAACTTTTTTCTCGGTACAAATCTTTTTCTTCTTGTTCGGCCTGTCAGAGAGATGGGCGACAAAGGACGGATTTCAGGGAGTGACAACTCCCAGAGCTTTGGGCACGGCTCCACTCTTGATAGCCAGTGCTGCACGTCCGCGGGTGCGGGTTGGTTTGGGATCCCCTACTACACTAGAGCAACCTATAGAAGTGCCTACTTGCCCATAACACAGAAGAGTAAGGCTCTGTACACTCTCACTGGAAGACGGCCGGTAAGGCGGCCAGAAGGGGGCATTGTTCTGCTTGGGCCTTGTGACCGACAGCCCCCAAGCTTTCGATGTTTGTTCTGGTGTTCCGCTACTACTGCCAATGGTTCCTCCGGGTCTTAGGCGCGGTGGGCTATTGAAGCCGATATTGAGATTAGACTTACAAGATGGCCTAGCTTACGATTGTGAGACCGTTTGCGCATGCAGTCAAGCCCATAATCATTTCTTTCTTTGCACACCTCAGAGGATATACCGGATGGGCAGGTGCGCACATCCAGGGTTCGTCCGAAACAGCAGAATTTTCAGGCTGACGGATTGCCTGTTCTTTTGACTTATGCAGTAAGGCTTTTTGATGATCACTCTGCTGGGTTTCCTGAAGGGGACATCCATCAAGCTGCCGCAATCATGCTTGCATGCATAGCTACATACAACAAGTACCTCACGGGGCACTCCGCACTGAAGATGGAACGCCCCTAAGAGACAGGTACCTGACCTTAGGGCGGCCTAGCGGCTGTATCCCCTGTGCAGGCTGACATCCTGGCCATATAGTTAGTGGGCCCGCGGCACCTACTTTCAACTTCATCCCGGCCCGGACGACTTCATTGTTCCAATTGGACCCCATGATCTACCCGGCCCAAGTGCTCTGGTTACGCGTCGGTCTTGCTGGTTTTTCTTTTCTAGTTTGCTTCTCCATGGGAATTTGGCCAATTTGGCCTGCTGATAACGGCTTGAATGGTAACCTCGCTACGATAGTTGTGCTTGGGCATTCGTTGAAATCTGCGCAGCGTTTTACCAGCACCGGTGAGTCGATGTTCGCTCTGTCGCTGATAACAGCCAGCAGATACCTAGAGCAAGTTTTGCAATCGTATAAATGGTACCAAGTCTCATATCCCTTGTGCCTCTGCCATGTGACACATCCTCTATGAATAATGCGACTATGGTCTATAGCTACTCCTAGTCTGGATCCCATAGTACAACCTCAGAAGCAGCAGCAAAATCCCAGCTGAACGACAAGGAACAGCCTCTCTATACGGCAAACCATATCAGACAACTTGGCAAGAGCCAGCATGATGATACCGCTAAGCCTTTGTATGTTCTCAGAAGGAACGAGGCAGCATGCAGCTCAACAGACCTAGTGATTGTTAGAAATGGGCAACGACGAGATGATGATACCCGAAGACGGTCAAGGAGTTGCGTGCTAAGGAGCAGAGCATACGGCTGTCGAGGGCTGACACTCGGGAGCCGGGAAGGACATGTTTATACACCGGCGATATTGCTGCCCGTTTCAGCGTACACTTGGGTTCCGCATCTTAGCTTACATGAACAGGAATGTCCCGGAGACTTTAGGTTATACAAGACTGAGGACTTGCTAAAATGGGCCGGCGGTGCGGCCAAATGGCAGCAACTTCCGCGTGAATGTCTGGGCAACAGCATGCCAAAGCAAAGATATACTTGCTAAGGAGGGAATGCGACATGTCTGACGTGACTGGAACGCTCATTCTACAGGTGAAAGCAGTAATGGTCAGCCTCAGGGGGGGAAGGAAAGAAAGGGCTTTGTAAGTTGTGTCCGTGACCACATTCAGGAAGTACAAGCCAACCTCGATTCAAGCGTTTGGTAAAGTACGATTTGAGGTTGCGTCTCGGTAAGATTGGTAAGAAGCTGTACTTTGGAGCTCTGGTCGAGGGAACATGTTGTTGACGTTAGAGGCGAAGACTTTCGGATGGACGAAATAACAAGCCAATTGCTGTAATGGCAACTATTCAGAGTAGATCAGGAAAACGCCATACATATGCACTTGACACAGGAACACCCACACTCCACTTCAATGGCCTCCGAGACTGGCCAGGTCCAGTGCTGTTGTTCAACTCGAGCTGGAACTCCCCCGTGGGGCGTTTCTTTTCCCGCCCGCGGCATTGAATGAGACGGTCCAGGGATCCCCACGCGAAACCCAGCCAATGCCGCCCTTGGGGCCAAGTTACCCTGGGCCAGAACGTGGACTAGACTCGCTACGGCCCACGGCTCCAGGGGTGATGCCACCTAGCACGTAACCCGACCTGCCGCACATCTATACATAGTTGACGTGCATATTTGGTGGGTACGCGACGGGACGGGACCTATCTCCAGACTATTTCTCCCCGAGTCCTTCACTCGCCTGCTGGCTACACTTCTCTACAACTAGCTACCTGGTGCCCAGTCCGTCTGGCTCGGGGCCGCTCAGAGCATCGTCGCCATGTCGCTCCCCTCCCACGGGCCCGGCGCTGGCCAGCAGTCCTCCATCCGATCCTTCTTCCAGCCCGCCCAGCCCAAGTATGCCGCCCCTCCCTCGGCCTCCCGACAACCACCTCCTCGCGCCCAACCACCGCCCCGAGAGCTCCCGGGTCTCGGCCCCGGAAAGCCACAGCAGCCGCGGCCGCAGTCTCTGCAGCAGGATGGAGCCGCCGAGGCTGCGCCCTCGCCTCTTCGCCCTCCTCCGGCCGCCCCTCCGCTGCCCGCGCAGGCGACCCCGCCGTCGCCCGGTCCACTGCCAACACCGAAGCCCACCCACCACCCCAACGTGACCCTGTCGCCCATCCACGCCTCGCACGTCCCGGCCCTCCGCAGCCTGACCTCGCGCCTGCTGCAGGTCCGCTACCCGGACAGCTTCTACAGCTCCGTCACGGACCCGGCCGCCTCGGGCGCCTTCTCGCGCGTGCTGCTGTGGACCGACAACCCTTCGCCCTCCGACCCCGTTCCGCCCAAGCCCCAGGTCATCGGCGGCCTGGTTTGCCGCCGCCAGTCCTCCTTTCAGGCCCGCCCGGGCTCCGCCCGCGATGTCGTCCCCAACGCCCTCTACCTGCAGAGCCTGGTCCTGCAGGAGCCCTACCGCCGCCTAGGCTTGGCCGGCGCCATGCTGGACGAGGTGTGCAGCTTGGCAGCAGCAGCGGAGGACGGCGAGGCAGCGGCTCGGACGGTTTGCGCGCATGTGTGGACCGAGAACGAGGAGGGAATGGAGTGGTACAAGGCCCGGGGCTTCAAGATGGTCGAGCCCGTGGTCGACGGTTTCTACCGCCAGCTGCGGCCCTCCGGCGCCTGGATCATGAGGAAGGAGATCGCCAGCGGCGGTATCATCGGCGCATTGAAGGAGGCAGCGGGCATGAACGGGGCCCCGAGAACCGAAGGCGCCGAGGCAAACCCCAGGATCGACACACCGCCCGTGGTCTCGTTCACCAACACCGCGGCGTCGCCCCCAGCAGCAGTGAGAGGGCCACCCAAGTCACCAGCTCTGGGCGCCCCGCCTCCCGGCCCTACGAGACCGCCTCTGCGCGCTGCGAGCTCCGGCTCCGGCCAGTCCTTCCAGAACGCGCGGCCGGAGACCGAGTGGAACGACCTCCCGGCCGAGATGCACGTCCCGCGCAACACGCTCTCCGTGCCCGGCAGCGGCACCAACTCGGGCGCGAGCTCGCGGAGTAGCTCGGCCGCCCCCCGGAAGAAGCGTGATCGCTCGTACCCGGCCGCGGCTTTCGGCAAATAAAGGGCAACAATGAAAGGAAGAAGAGCGAGATTCTCGTGCGGACAGTGTATGAATGCGACAGCACGGGTATAATGAATGTAGGCACATCACAGAGTTGCATGCGAGTACGAGGGTTATGACAGGACGGTGTGAACGGGCTGCCACCTGGGGAGTATATGGAAGTCCAAAAGAGATATTAACGAGAGGAAGACACTTGTGTTTCTGCTTCCTGGTTTTCTGGGAGCTTTGGGAGTTTCGGAGGGCAAAATACCGTAACGAGAAAGGCTTCCATAGAAGGAGCCCAAGCTTAAGGGTCAGCCATGAGCTAGAGCAGGTATGATAACTAGAATAAAAAAAAGTAGCATGTCTAGAGAATAGAGTACGTTGGTCATCAGATACTGTCCCGAACTGCACATGGGACCTATAGTTTGTCATCAATTGCAGGTTGTCCACGGGACGGGCCACGACATGGCCCACACAACTTCTTAGGTGATCATGTGAGATAACTTTTCTGTCAATTCTACAAGTATAGACTGTATGTACTCCATGCAATCGCCTCTCATCAGATGCAATGTGCCCTCTCCATACCAATTCCGATATCCCGTCGTTAAAAACAAGTCCATAAACGCCGTCCGATGCCGTTGGGGTCAGTGACTCGTCATCTCGTGAAACAATGTCATGCCTCCACATCGATATGCAATGAATCATTAATAGCACCGTCCATGCCATGACCCGGATCCTCATGAGGAGCACGGAACGGGTTTCTCTAGGACACCGTCGTCGAGCTTCCCTTCTCGGGGATCGCGGACAAGACCTTGTCTTTCACATCGTTTGCGATGTGACTGAAGGTCCCCGCAACGCCCTTGTTCTCCATGCCTGCAGCAACCAAGGCAATCAGTGCAGCACCAACGCCGCTACCGTCCTTGGCAATGCCGATACGGATTCTCTTGGCGCCCTCTGGTCCGATACCCTTGGTAGCACGCAGAGCCTCGTAGATCATGTCTCTGAAGTAGGGGTAGTGCTCAACAAGTGACCCGTCGACACCAATATCGATGGGATCGTCTGTACCATTCTTGAGTTGACCACTCTGCAAGACGATAGCGCCAATCGCGACTGCTGAGAGCCGGGCAGCGCGGCGACCGACGGCGTAGGCAACGTCCTTGAAAGCCTTGGCGTCTTCGAGAGAAGCAGAGTAGATGTGCAGCTGCTTCTCCAGCTCCTGTCGAAGTGTCGAGAGCTCCGGCGTGCTGTCAGCTGCCGCAATGGACATGATCGAGCTGTCCAGACCCCATTGTGTAAGCACGCTCGATCCGCCGCCGATGGTAGTTGTCGACTTCCAGTCGTTGGAACTAGAGTTGTCGTCGCGGAACAAAGAAACAGCGGGGTTCTTCAACATGTCCACAATCACGAGGCGAACAATTTCACCAAGGAACATGCCAGAAACCCGTTTCTCGAACATTTGGATGCCGGGGTTGACACTCTTCTGGTCCAACTCAATGTCATACGATGTATTTGGCAGAATGTTGAGCTGGTTGTCAAAGGAACCCCATTCAGTGTTGATCACCATATCACCGGTGGACTTGTCGTAGTCTCCACTGACGTTCTTCTTGATGTTCTTGGTCTTCTCGACGTAGGCTCCGTTGGTACCAGTACCAAAGATAGCACCAAGCAGGGTGCTGGTCTTGCCCGGCGATGTGTAGGAGCGTGCCATAAGGGTACCGACTGTGTCGTTCACCAGAGCTGCCACCTTTACAGGAAGGTGGAGCTTGTCGATCTCGTCCTGGAGGAGAGCACAGACGTCCTTGCCAATTGCGTCAGGAATATCGAATCCCTTGGTCCACCTGATCAGAGTACCCTTGTTGATACCGTTCTGTTGGACAGGAAAGCTGAACGTGAAGCCCAAGCGGAAAATGTGCTCGTCCTTGTAGCCTTCTGGGCTGCTTATGGTCTGCCGCCGGCGGATGTGGGTTTCGAAGTGTTCCTCGTGGTGAGTCTTCAGAAACTCTTCGATCTGCTTGGCCAAGAAGCCAAAGAGCTCCTGTGCCGTCTTGGCGAGCATAAGCTCCTTGGGAATGGCAACCTTGCTGTAGGTGAGGCTGAAGGTCGTGTCGCCGTTGAGGTGGATGGAGCAGACTCGGAAGTTGGTGCCACCAAGATCTACGGCCAAGTACAACCCCTCAAACAGGTGTTAGCTCGGACCGTAGGGTAGTGGGCGAGATAAAGTATACCTTCTCAGTGCCATTGGGTACACCCGTGACATAGGTAGGGATTTGCGAAATGCTTGTGCCATCCTTCTCCAAACCCTCGTCTAGAAGAACGCGTAAGTCGCAAATCAGGCCCTGCACCAATCTCAAGCCACTTACTCATTTGGCGGAGGAACTCCTCAACACCTTTGTTGACATTGTCGTCGGAGTAGTCGAATTGCGCCGTGATGCGCTTCGTCTCCTCCACTAAAGACATGGTTCGGGCTCGCGAGACAGGTGGTGCCGTAGGGAATGGTTGAGGGCTTTCACAGACGGATTCGTGAATGATGGCAGCTGGGGAAGAGAGAGAAGTCCGCGAAAAGGAGTGTGTGGTGAAGATACGCGAGTACTGGAACTTTGCGTCTGTGAGGAAAAGTTGGGCGATCTTTATGGAGGGGTTAGTCAAGGCCTGTGACGACGGCGGGTGGATGCGGGGAACAAACACGGGGGCCAAGGGGGTAGGATGTGGATGGGAATGGTGAGTGTGGACAGGCCAGGCCAGAAAATAACTCGTGCACCTGCATGGCAGAACTTACCAAGACCAGGGCCAGGAAGGCCAAGGATACAACGTGGAGGAAACTTAAGGAGCCTTGTGCTACCGCCTGGTCGCCTTGTCGGGCCTTTTCCTCGACTCCAGCAATGTTGAAGTCGGACGGGCTAGGGTTGGGGTCATCCTTTTCGAGGGAAGCCTGAGGGCGAGCCTCCTTGCGCCAAGCGGCGCCTCTGAAGTATTGTGACAACAGCTTGACGGCTGGGCAGAGATACCACCTGCTGCGGTGCGTTGGCTGCCGTTGCGAGGCGGGAGATTGACAACTCTGTCTCTCCTGGGCACCTACTGCCCCGTGTGCTTGTGCAGCGAGCGCCGACGTTTCGCGGCAGTGACGGATGGGTCCAGAGTCGACGATGTCGCTGGAAACGGCCCGTATGTGCGTGAGATAATTAGGCCGGGTTTCCAGACTAGATGCCCCTATGGAGTTACAATGAGGTCATCGGCCCACCTATGCAGGTGGAAAGTCGATGAGCAGGTCGTTCTAGGCCGTATGCAGAAAACATGCAACTCGTGGTTCGGGGCGTTTGACAGCTTGAATGACGAAAGATCCTGGCGGAAAGCGGCCTACCCGGGTCTGTCGAATGAGAGAGATGCACCAGAGGGGCCAGGATAGAAAAAGTCCAATCGAACAGCTCGTCGGTTTCCTGAGATCCTGCACAGCGCAGCGGTTCACGCAGGAGCCATACATGAACGAGAGGCTCGCAACGACTCTTACTAAAAGCTAGCAGCCTGCCGTGAGATCTGACAGTCCGACAATCTCTTGATGAGATCGGCAACTGTCAGGCAGGTTTATACTCCCACGCGGGGACCCGACAGATTGGATCACGCGGGCTTATGGGCTAGAGAGCATCAATTGGTGGCCCTGACTGGCTCCCCAGTGGACAGTGGAACGCAGTCTCTGGACAATGGAAAAGCGACAGTGACGGTAGCGAGGAGTCGAGGGTGAGGATGCGGTATCATGCAGGCACGCGCGTGATGAGGACTCGGCCGTAGGATTGCGAGCAACGGCAAACGGCACCAAGAGGATTATTAGTGAGTATATTAAGCACAAGATGGTGTGATGCAAGTAGCCGAGGGCAGACCGCGGGCACCAGAGAGTGGCCTTGGTGATATGTTCAGAATGAGTGAAGGATTTTGCAGGGGAAACAGGATTGGGAAGGACACGATGTCGTTGCAATTGGCTCGGTGTTCTGGCCACCGGACCAGCGTCGGGTGAGGGGCTCGTCGAATGGAGGGAAGGTGCATCCGCTTTGGGGGTGGCTGGCCGCTGCGTCTTGGGCGCGCGATGGGGATGGGGACGGGTGTGGACCGGTTCAGGACGGTCAGAAACGAAACCACGGGCACTCAGGGTTTGGGGTGTTGGTTGCAACATATACGCCCGAGTAGGATGAAACATCGGTGTACGCTCGTCGAACTCGCGCAGGAGCTTGCAAGATTTGGGCATGGTCAACAGATTGTCTTCATGCAAGATAGGAGAGCCCCATCGTGCAACCCAGGATTTGGATGGATGCAGAAACCAGCCCGAGAAATTGGCCAGTGACCAACCGAAAATTCTGGCCCGTCAATGGATATCCGGAGCTGCTAATCGACAGGGAAGGTTCAGGGGGTGGGGAGCTAGCAATCGCGGTCTGCAATGTGTCACAGTATCAGAAGCAGTCCTTCTCCCACGGGGGACGCTGTCCTCCAGGCGACCAATGGCAGCATATCCAGCCTCCCCGCAACCGTCTAAGGCACTTATGCCAGCAGTTCTGCTCGGTCTGTCCAATCAAGCCTTTTTGCAGGGTCACGCGACAACGACGACGGTGCAAAGTTGGATACTTTCAGTATTTGGGATCACAGTCTGCGAGATGGCAACTTCAGCTAAAGGAATTCCATATCACTTTCTCTACTCACGCCGGCCCCCTACCCTTGCTACACCAGAAGACATTAGCACAGGTGAACCCTAAAAGAGGATCCACTAGGACATCAAGCAGCATTCATTGAGCCTAGCCAGCCACACAACCGTATAAGTACTGCCAATGATGGGCCTAGGGTCAGTCCTCGAAACCAAGCATGGAGTAGTAAAGTGTCGTTCACGTCCGTTTTCCGCGCACCCTTTTGATGGCGCTCCCAGCTGTAGCGTGACACTCCCTCGAATGACGTGATGCCTGTAGATATCGCCTTTACCCAACGCCAGCCGATATGGCATCACCGAGAGGTGTTCTCCGATGTGCACATCCTTCTTATATTTAGGCCAAGTTCAACTACAGAAACACCAGCCAGGTAAAGAGAGTCCTAGGAAGCTAGAACACATCACCAGAACCATCGCTTTACATCGAAACCATGATAAAACAGTAGGCCTCAACGCATCACCGAGGCAGACAAAAAGCACAGGAGTTCAAACTCACTCTTCAGCATCGCGCTCGATGTGGTTTATGGCGTATGTAACTCGACGATTGCCGAACCAACCCTCATTTCGCTCATGGAAGTAGAGCAGACCCGTCCAGAAATTCCATGCCGAGTGCGCATGACCAATCGCCAGGATTAACAAACAAGACAAGATGAAGACATATTTCGTCTGTCATGGGGGAGCCCTGCCTTAATTCCTATTTGAAACTGAGCCTGATTATATCCAGGCTGGAGAGGGTCCCCATGATCCCTGCTCTTCACTTTTTACCATCTGGTCCTGATATATCTATCCCATCTATGCTCATAATATTGTCGTTCTGCTATCCAATGGTTGAAGATCTATTAGTGCAAGATGTGTCATAATACTCCAACACAAGGAAAGCCAACCGATATAGAAGAGCAATCATCATATCCAACTATCTGATTCCATATATCGCCAATGAAACCAGAGACAGCAAGAATCAGCTATCAATACAGCCACATAAATGATGACTGAACACCATTTTCAGCTCTAGTCCATCCGCCCTATTTTGTAATAATTAGTAACCTGCCAGGTCTCTAGAATACTGATGATAAATATTCTGCTGGCACTGCCGTAGCGTGGTCGGACGAACCAGCCAAGCAGAAGCATCCCAAGGGAACGATGTACAGGCCATCCCCGTTCGGAAAATGAAGCACTGCTGCCTACGGGCACGAGTATAACAACGTAGCGCACAGTGACGTCCTTCGCCGCTACCTGTTAAGGGCTTAAGGAGTCCTTATGGGCTTATTGCGTAATATATAAGATCGGAGAGCAGCGGTACCCGGAGCTAATTGACATCCACGATTAGAGTATGAAAGATCAAGGTTGAATAATAATTTCTGCGCGGTGCTCAAGGTCGTTACTCCTATCTGTGCCTTACGTCAACTGGATGGACCGAGTAGTTGGCCGCTCATTGATTTTCATTCTGCTACTAGCGACATAGGTTGCAAACAACGCGGCTATAACCGTTGCTACTTTGGATTATCAGAACCATGTTTTGCCGGCTCTAGCCAAGGACACGTTTCTAACGCGACTAGTGAAGTCTTTTTTTGCAGCGCGGAAGTATTGCCCAATCTATACTCAAGTATATGCCGATTCAAATTAACCAGAAACTTAAGTACCTTCCGAGTGGGCAGGCTACGATGACGAAATGTCTCAAAAGCTGGTGTCCTTGTTTGAAACAAGATCTAAGGTTCGGGTGAACCCAGGCCATGTGCCTGAAGAATAATAAGCAATATGGCACCGTAATCACTGATAAGAAAAAACGTCAAGCCAAAGAGGTTGGTTGTCTCACATGAACATACTAGTGCAATGAACACCAACAGAGAGGGGTAGTTTGGATGTCCCATCCTGCATGTACGCCAGGACATCATTTTCAAATGCTTGCTCAGGAATCTTCTCGCAATCAGGCATGATGGCAGTTCAACGCGCCCACTACATCGTTCTTGCCGTAGCAACAATCCTACTTTTGCTCGGCCTTGCCCACCAACATGACCGAGTAAGAGACACGATTCAGAATGCATGGAACGGAAAAGAGGCACTAGCGACACCCCCTTTATCCTCTTCACTCAAGGGACCACCTACTGCTTTGACACCACCATCGACTGGGTAACAAGTTCGGACCTTCCATTTTAAAGAGGAAATTTGACTAATGGAGGTAGCAGTTCTGACGGTCCCGCCAGTTTCCATGATATTGGCGACAAATACGGCACCGACAAAGTGAAAGAGCGCAATTACTGGTTCTTGTATGACAAGTACCTACCCCCAATCAGGAATCAAAGAGTCAAGATGCTTGAGATTGGGTTGGGCTGTGACATGGTGAGTATTGTGAGCTGTTGTGGTTTTGTGCCTGTCGGACTAGTCACTCACATATACACACTTGTGAAGGCCGACGGCCCTGGAGCATCGTATTATACCTGGCTCGAATACTTTTCTCACGTTGAGCTGTACTATATCGTAAGTACTCGAGAGGCTGGCTTTTCCGGTGTGGAATCTATACCGTTATACATTTAGTGGACATCTAACGAAACCCCGCTATATTCAACCGGACATACTTATATCTGCTCGACTACGAATCGCTAACATTTTCGAATACAGGAATCTGATGCTGAGTGTGCCAGAAAGTGGGCGGCCAAAACAACTGGTGCAAAAATCTACGTAGGGGGCTTGGCAGATAAGAGCTTTCTACATACGTTCATCGACGAGACCGGCGGGGAGTTTGACCTTGTTATCGACGGCGGCGGACACAGGATGTCCCAGCAGATGACCTTACTTGAGATGCTGTGGAAGATTATCAAGCCCGGTGGCATGTACTTCGTCGAAGATCTGGAGACTTCGTACGTCGACCGGTTGGGCGGCGACCAATCAGGGGGCAAAGACTCCAAGATCAAGACCATGGCCAAGTACATCTACGAGTTGATGGACGACATGTTTCAAGCAGACGGGGCCAAGCACACTATTGGCATGCATATGAGAGGCATCGAGTGCCAGAGGCAAATCTGCGTCTTTGTCAAGAAGGACATGTCAGTGATCTGACAAGGGAAGCGGTGAGATAGATATGACCTATACCAATATCGGGTTTGAACTGGGTACTTGAAGCTCTTACGCCCTCCCGGGTTGGGGGGTGGGTTTGGCCTTTTTGGTAACAAACATAGTTTCAAACAGTAATACAGATAATGTATGTCCTAAATAGAGAAATGCGAATGCTTTCATCCGAGTATGCCGGTTGACTTGGCGCGAATACTGTCTAACACTGGAGAGCCTCGTACTTGGCTTGACCTAGGTTGCCAAGCACACCAGATTGCATTATAACATGTTGGAACTTGGACTCGAGAACTCAATTGTTTCAGACCCGATCAGGGGGATGTCGGGTTATCCCGTTGGAACCCTGCCCCCGGGCCGAAGGTTCCTAACATCCCGGGAATCGCTTCCCACTGCATGGCATTTTTGAGCTGCAGGCAGCAAGGGACATTTGTCTCGAGGTCAAGGACGACGACTATCACCCATAGATCGACCACAATCGGCCAACGTAGAGTGTACCCATGATTTGAGATGCACGGAACTTGGAACAGAGCACTCCCTTGATCTGCGAGGGTTACCCTTCGTCTCCCCAACAGCCTGGATGATCTCAACCCTGTTGAAGGATTCTTGCCACTCTGCTTCCAGACCAGTATCCTTTGGGCGATAAATCAAGGGCGGGGCGGGTAGGAGTGGTAGATATCTCACAACGCCCAGAATCAAGGTTGCAAGGCATGGTATGCACTACGACTCTGGAAGCAAGACTTACCCACGTGTTTGCCGCCGCCAGCCCCCAATCCAACCCACTCCACTCAATTCTAGATTGGTCTATGAAGACACGATCGCCAGCAGTTCGAGCGCTGTTAGCTGATTCTTGCCATCAGATCCCAAAAATAAACGGTTTCTCTCCGCTAGAAATGAAGGGGGCAGACAGACCCTCTTGACAGCCTACCATCACCACTAAGCGCAGGCGCTTGTCGCGGTGGAGTACGGATTGAAGGGCCAACGCCCCGAGTGCACCTGAAGGCATGTGTGGGTATGTCGCTTGCTGACGTGAGAAGCTTGCTCGAAGAAATTTGATCGCTCACATGTTGAGGCTCCAGTGTTCATCTACTACGCTCCCAGCATTCTGTCTGTAGGGAGATGTTCTCATGTGTGCGCCTGAGGATCTTACGATTCATCTGGTTATAACCCGTACCTCAAACCTAAGTCGTCAACCACCGATGACCAACCATCCCAATCCATACTCGACGGAAAGCTTCAAAAATGGGCCTAAGGGACCAAAGTGCGGCTGAGCTGGGCTTCTCCATCTGAAGCGGTCCTAAAATCAGGTCACCCGACAGGGATCGTCCCTGGCGACCCACGCTTCCCCTGCAAACTCGGTTGTGGCTGGTTGTGAGCGCCAAGTGCCTCTGTAGGAGGCTCAGCGAGCTCAGCCTCTGGACCTGTGGAGGACAACGTGGAGTCGAGGGACGACAAGCTTCCTTGGTGCACAAACGAAGGGATGAAACAGACTCTGTCAACAACAATGGTGTATAGTCTCATGAACGCATCGAGTGTCCCTGGTCTCTCGCGACGCCGATTTCCACAGGTGAAGCGTTGATGGCTGGGTTCCTACGGGATGTTCAATGGCCTTGACCCAGGCATGTTAAGCTTGTCACCCCGCTATTCGGGGTGCAGCGGCCCGATTTCTATATGAACTCCTCCGCAACTTAAAATAAGGGCCATCGTAGACTTATACGTCCGATCCCAACTAGATTAATGTCTCCGACGAGAAAGGGCCAATTCATCCTGAGTGTTATCCTCGGAGCGAAGACGTATGAAACCACACGAATGCCGCAATGGCTGATGGTCGGGTGCCAGAGGCCGTCGGCAGATGCGCTGTAGGATCCATCAATCACGGCAGCCCAGGTGGCGCAGAATCCTTCTTGCTCCGCTCCTGAGCTAACAAAGAACAATGACGCCTCTGGCGCCCGTAGGACTGTCATTCACAATCGGAGTCCTGGGTTGGGTTTCAGGCCACTGCCTCATTTACTCCAGAGCGCGCTATGCTATCCATGTGCCTGTGCGAGAGCCGAGTTCATCTGTTAGTTGTGGTACTCGTATTGGAAGACCAGTTCCGGAGCCTTGCTCCTGAAGCAACATCAATTCACCATCAAGAGAGGATTCTTGCAATCCCATTCCTGGTCCAACCCTCGTGCGGTGGCTGTCAAGTAGTTTCATCGATGATTGCAGCCCGTCCCTTCCTGGCGTAGCTCTTCGGCTTTGTGTCATCTTGAGCAACTCGGACTCGTGCAAACAATTAATGCAAGTCCTTTATTGCCTGTCCTCCGTTGATACACTCCAGGCGGCGTCCAGCGACAGAGCCCTGCCTACCCATTTCCTTCCCGCTGGATAAGTTGCTGTAAACGGTTGGAAACCGGCAACCTTAACCCCCCCAGGGTGACAATATTTTGGCCCGCAGGGGTTTCTGGTTGGCGTCTGTCAGCCTCCTGAGCCCAAGGATCCTTGTCTCATCACATCAGATCGCAGTTGATAGCCACTGCCTCAACAGTACTTTTCCATGCGTGCCACGTACATAGGCGACGGTATTCCAGATTGTTCAAACAATAAGACCCGTCTCTTTCACCACGGCGTCGATGCCATTCGTCTTTGAATATCCCCTTGGTCGCGACACAGACGACCCGTCAACCCAGCGGCATATACCGGACAGCTGAATTTCACCGCATACGCAGGACCACAAAATAAGGAGCAGAGCTCTTCGGATCGCTTCGAGACGCCAATCACGAAGCATCGCCCACGCCCTGGCCGGTCCCACAACGCGTGCCTTAGTCTAGGACTTTTGGGCTCCGCAAGCACTGGATCATCTCAGCCTTATTTACACTGCCTGCCAGAGAACCTCTTTGGCGCCATCAGCCCCAAGCATCAAAGAGGGGTGTCAAAGACGGGGAACGACCGGTGATTGATCGAGTCCTGGCCCACCCGCCTTCGTCTATTTTCTTACAGGCCCGTCCGTCTCATTCCTCGTCTACCTCGCAGCAGTAGCAGCAGCAATAGCAGCAGCGCGCCGTCGCCCAGGAACAAAGCATCGCCTGCCCGCCCGCCCGCCCGTCCATTTCCTGCTGGCACTGCTGCGCTGCAACTGCACTGCGCTTTTGCTGTGCATCATACCGCTGCACGTCCGTCTTGGGAGGGGTGTCGGAATTAGTACCTACCCTACCTACCTCTGCCTACATCCACACATCCTTCGACTGCCTGCTTGCCTGTCGACGGGCCTGCTGCCACTCTCTCTTTCGCTAGGACTCGCTGCTCACTCTCAGCCCAAACGGGTCTGGTGTGCCGTCCGTCTGACAAGGAACCTTACCGTACCGTACCCGTCTGGCGTCTGCGCACCACCCCTCGTCCTCGTCCCTCTTGTCCCTCGCTTTTGTCAGCCCGCCGCCTGTTCTACACACAATCAGGCGAGCTGGTAATCCGCAGGCCCAAGGTCCCAGCCCAAGCCCAATCCCGCACGCTGTCTGACTGTTAAAGTCCTTCTTCTTTCCTTTTCCCTCCCTTCCCCCCCAGAACCCCATCCCACATGAGTTCTATGAACTCGAGATTTAAAGGCCTCGGATTTGGTAAACGGAAATCCACCGCCAGTATCCCATCGCCAGACGTCCCTCAATCGAGTGCAACCCCACCACCACAGGGACCACCGCCGCCAGGCCAAGGACCCCCTCAAATATCGCAACAGTTCCCCCGACCTGGGCCCGCCCCCTCCATCGCTTCCTCATCGTCGCAGCAGTCCCTCCCGACGATGAACCACCCGGGAGCTGGACCTCGCCCGCCGAGTTACACTGCGAACTATCCCCAAGGTCCTGCTCCTCCCGTCGGTCAGCGCATGAGCCCTCAGGCTGCCCAAGGCCCCGCCCGCACCCCGCCGTCACAGATGATCGGTGGCCCTCCTCCGATCAACACCGGTGCTCCTGTCGCCGGCTACCCTCCTCAGATGCAGATGCAGCCAGGCGGCCCTCCTCCCCCGGGCATGCAACCCGGCCCCCCTGGGTACGCTGGTGCTACCGGCTATCCCCCGCCTGCTCCCCCTCAGAATCCAGGCAACGCCCTACAGCAGTTCGGCCGCCCAGCCGCCGAGGTTGAGGGCAACAGCCGTAGTAAGGCACAGCTGATTGTGGGCATTGACTTCGTGAGTACCACCGCTGAATGAGGGGGCTTGCGGTCGTCTAACGCTTACTGTAGGGTACCACATTCTCAGGTGTCGCATTCGCCTTTGCGACCAACAACGAAGCGAAGGAAGACATCATCACGGAGTGGCCTGGTGCGGGTTCATATACGAAACAAAAGGTAAGGGACGGAGGCGGTCGGTCTGGACAAGTTCCAATCATGATTTCTGACTGCCATTGCTGTAGATTCCCACCGTTCTCTACTACGACCAATACCAGAAGGTTGTAGGATGGGGCCCGGATATCGCAGATGCGCTGGCACCCACGGGATATCCCAAGCCCGGTGTCCAGAAGGTCGAGTGGTTCAAACTCCAACTTATGTTGTCGGGGAACACCTACATCGACCCCATCAACCTGCCGCCTTTGCCCCCGGGCAAGTCCGAGATCGATGTCGCTGCTGATTACCTGTTTAAGCTGAGACAGGCAATGCGCGCGGCACTGCAGAAGACCTTGGGCGAAGTCTTTAACAGAGAAGAGCGCAACATTCGGTATTATCTGACAGTGCCCGCCATCTGGAACGATGCTGGCAAGGCGGCGACGAGAGCTGCGGCCATCCAAGCTGGTTTCCTGCGGGATGAGAATGACAACAGACTGACTCTCGTTTCCGAACCTGAGGCCGCGGCTTTGTTTTGTGCCAAGACTGGACTGCTCAATCTCAAGATCCACGACGCCCTGCTCATTGTCGATTGCGGTGGTGGTACCGTTGATTTGATTGCATACGAAGTCGAGGACGAAAACCCCTTCACCGTGGCAGAATGTACTGCAGGTTCTGGTGACTCTTGTGGTTCGACAGCGCTGAACAGAAACTTCAGCAACATCCTCAGGACAAAGATCAGGAAAATGAAGCTTCCTGACGGATCCAAGACGGCAGGCCGTGTCTACGCCAAGTGCATCATGGATTTCGAAAACCGCATCAAGGCTGACTTCCGTAACAACGGCCAAAAGTGGGCGGTAGATGTCGGTATCGAGGCCGAGTTCCCAGAAGCTGGCATCGAGGAAGGCTACATGACCTTCACCAACGAGGAGATCCTCCAGTGCTTTGAGCCAGTTGTCAACCGAATTCTTGAGCTCGTACGGAACCAGATTATAGCGATTCAGGCCCAGAACCGCGCTCTGCAAAACATTCTGGTTGTTGGTGGTTTTGGTGCCTCCGAGTACCTGTTCCAGCAGATCAAGTTGCACGTGCCGCCGCAATTCCAGTCCAAGGTCGTCCGGCCCATGGACTCTGTCGCCGCCATTGTCAAAGGAGCTGTCACGGCTGGTATCACCGAGCGTGTTATTACCCATCGTGTTGCTCGTCGCCACTACCTTATGGCTACCCTGCAACCATTCAAGGAGGGTTACCACCCTGAGGCTTACCGAGTACCCTCCCTGGACGGAAAGGACCGATGCAAGTTCACGAGGCAAATTTTCGTGCAAAAAGGCCAGAAAGTCAAGATTGGAGAGCCGGTCAAGGTCAGCTTCTTCCGACAGGTGGCCCCCGGCGCGACCCTCATGTACGAGGATATCCTATATGCTTGCGATGATGATGTCTGCCCAGAGTACACCAAAGATCCTCGTAAGTGCCCCATCCCCCTATAATGAGGGTATCGACTAACAGTATACAGGCATAAAGGAAGTTGTCACTTTGACCTCCGATCTCTCGCGCAAGAATCTGGAGAAGGATTTTGAACGCATGGATACCCCTCAAGGAACTTTCTACAGAGTTTACTTTGACATCTACTTGACTCTCGACGGCTCCGAGTTCAGTGCTGAACTTGTGTGCCAGGGCGAGGTTATGGGACGCTGCAGAGCTCGGTTCAGGTAAAGGTTGAAGCCGGGTGGGCGGAATAGATTTGAACTTCGAGATGCATCTTCTACTTCAATTGCCTATGATACCTTGGAAGGAGAATAAATACTGATGGACCATCCGTGGATCATTGACTCGTTGATGCGGGGAAGGAATAATGCCTGATGAATCCATCTATAGCCCTACAATGATTGGGCAGGGGACAGGGTTTCACTTAGTGCAGTATGTGCATGTAGGCCGACGCAAAACAAGGAGGCTCCTGACTGAATGGAAAGGGATGGCCGCCCATTAGGCTTGGAACGGGGTTTGCCCTGTTCTCAATCTATGTTGGCTCCAGGCAAAATCCACGGACGCAGACTCGAGGATTGGCGTCGGGTTAAACCATTGCGCATCCAGGACCGGATATGATGAATTAATCATTAGAATAGGATTCCCCTACATTATGTCGACTGCAATATTTTTTTTGTGATGTGAAGAGTAGACTCCACCTCTACTGTATAGCACAATAGAGAGGGTGGTCTGATTCGGGCCGGTTTCGCTGCTTGAGTGCTGGCAAGAATGATTTCGGTAATTAGACCCAGACAGCGTCGTGTAGAGAGGATACACCGCTCTATGCGGAGACATGTGTCCGAACTGGTCTCAATGTTTCTTGTTTCATTCTCATGCATTCATATTGATAACTGGACCATGGCTACTAGATACCACAATGACAGTATCAATCCCGAAATGCATCAAGGGATAACCGCACCTCGTCGTCCTTGTCCGCCTTGCCCGCAGCACGGCTCTTCTGGCGGATGAAGGGTGATCATGAGGGTCCTTAGCCACGTCTAGTTCGTCTCCTATTCCGCCGCCGTATTGCCCTCTTGGTCCACGCTAGACTCGCTGCCATCTGACTTGATATCATTCTCAGCGGTGTCTTCCCCCCCATTGTACTTCTCTAGCCACTCCACCTCCGTTCCATCGGGAGCAATATGCAAGGGCAGCTCGATCGCCCGCTTCCAGAATTCACGGCTCGAGGAGCCAATCCGTCCGTACGTGTCGCAAGTCCAGACGAGCGCGGCATAGAAAGCTCTGGCCTCCTCGGTCAGACCCAGCACGCGGAGGCTTCTGATGATACGTGTGATACGCAGGTGGTTATGATCCATACGGACGACCCAGCGGGCGAGATTGGCCTCACCACCAGCCTTGACTGTGACCTCCGCCGTCGACCCGCCCTTCTCGTGGTCCTGCCACTCGATCGCAAACCCGTAAAATGACAGCATACGCTCAAGGGCGCGGCGCATGTTGGCATTTAGCTCTCCGCCGCTCTGCCGCCAGTACAGGAAGGTCTCCTCGTCGACGACGGGCGCGTTGGCGAACATGGAGCCCTCGGGCAGCGGGAACAGGGTCTGGATGTAGTCGTGCGAGAACTCCAGGCGCTCATCGCTCCACTTCAGGATCTCCTCCAGTAGCCGACCCCGGTTGTCGGGTCCCTTGGTTTCGTAGAACTCGATCAGTCTGCGCAAGGCCGGCCGCGAGGGCAGACGCGCTGCTGCAGGCACACTCATCGTGCTGGCTGTGGGCGACTGAGTGGGGCGAACGTAAGCCCGTGTTGATGAACGTTCCGGAAAATGGATGGAGCGTTGGAAAACTCGTTATGACAAACAAGAGAGAGAACGAGCGGCAGGTCAATCCAGAATCTGCGGCAAGGGGCTGCTGCTTGTTCCCTTTGTAAGGCTCCCGTATTGGTCGTGGGTTGCCCTACAACCTCGCAGCGAGCTGTTAATAAACTGGTGAAATTGGCCACGAAGACGTGGCCTCGTGACAGGGTTGTCACCGTGAATGTTCTCCAGTGTGCCTTCCTTGTGACGTTCCTCGGTTGACGTGTGCTGTTGAAGCAATGAAGGAAATGGTGTCGGGTGCCTGGGTGCCGAGTAGAAATAATACAGTGCGTACTGTCCAAGCTACGCTGCTTTACGCACCGTGCCGCAGTCCCAATTGTCAGTATATACTTTCGCCGTGTTGATTGAACAAAGAAAGTGAAAGTCGAAGGGGCAGCAAAAGAGGAAGTAGTAGAAGTCGCGATCATATCCCAGCAATGAAAGCAGAGTCACATTGCACTCTAAAATGCAGATTGGTAGGCATCACCGCACCGGGAATTGGGGGTATACACATAGTGATCACAGTTAGGAAATATGCAGTCCGATTCTGAATAATTATTTTATTTAAACCTGAAGTTAAGATATGGTATATGAGCTTGTATTATAACCAATAGACGTACACCGAGACCAGAACTGCGTAACTTATGAGCTGGTGTCCAGAACCGCAAACTCCCATCCAGAGTCGGCACTGTGGAACTTCGTGAGGTTGGTCTTCATGTAGCACATGTGCCCGCTGCCATCTGCTCGACAATCAAGGGTTAATAAAAGGCCGCGTAACGCAAAATAAAATGATATAGAAGCAGAGGCAGGGGGATCACATACCAATATAACCCCAGCCAGCACCCTCGCACCCGTCCGTTCCGGCACATGTGTCCATACATGTTGTCATGGTCTCGGCTTTGGTGCTGTTCAGGTCATCGGCCTCGCCCTTACCACTGTAGTCACGACCACAGTAAACAGTGAACTTCTTACTGTCGGTGTCCGAAGTGTAGACCGTGTTGTTAGCACCAGGACACGATGAAAACTTGTCAGCTGTTGCGCTGGCTGTTGCGGAGGAAGAAGTCTTGGTGGGTGTGGATGATGCCGTAGAGGCGGGCGTTGAAGTTGCTGCGGAAGCAGTCGATGACCTGATGGTCTAGTCAGTGAATGACCTCAATACAAGAGAGAGTGCTCACGTACAGAGACGCCTGGGCAGCCGCCAGATCCGACTTCGCGTTGCGCAAACCGACGCCAAGTCCGGCGCCGAGCCCGATGACGAGAGCTAAAAGCACGACTACGGCTACAAGCAGGCCGATGAGGAGACCACGCTTCGCGCCACTACCCGACGGTTGAGCCGGAGCTCCAGCGCCGCCGGCGTGAGATGGGTAGTGCTGTGCCGCCGCCGTGCCGTTGGGGTCGTGGTATTGTTGATTTTGATACTGCGCATCGGGATAGCCCGAGTAGGCGCCTTGGTGTTGGTCCACATATCCTGGGCCCTTCTCCTGCTGTGGGTAGTAGTGCTGCCCGCCTTGTTGTATTCCGTGTTGATGCTCCATCGCTCTACAAATGTTAACTACCAAGGGATAGATCAAGCTCTGGTCGTCTAAGCAGCTTTTCCAAACGGCGAAAAAAATCAAACCCGGAGGCACTCAGGGTAGAAGCAAGGTGAATAGTCAACAACCTGGGCACGGACGAGCGAGGATCATCGCATCTTTTTGTGCGATCCAGCCAGTGGCCACTTTCTGGTCAATCCTAACCTCTCCGAGCTGAGCGACGCCGAACCCCCCAGTTGCGATAGTGTCGCCTATCCGGTCTAGCTGCGCCCATAAGGCTCGGTACGGGCCAAAACTAATCTAACCCCCTGGCTAGCCTACTGCCGCTCACGTAAGATCCTTCCGCTAGCTACCTGGCGATACACCAGATGCCACTGGATAGCGGCGGGGCTGCTAGGTATCTGTCGATTAGACTCAGAAACAGAGCTTTGCTTTGGGCAGCCGCTAGCCATGCTGCTTGTTCTCCGTTGGGGCTGGTCAAGAGACATCTCCACCCCTTCTGCAGGCATATTTTTAGACGGCCCCCAATCGAACGACCGCCAATGGAGCCAGCGGCAGTTGCTGGTAGGCGCTTTGTACCCAGACCGCAAAGCTTTCCATGGCGTCAGCACCATCTCCATGGCACCAGGCTGCCAAGCTGGCTTAGGAGGGAGTTGAGATGAGCATTGGAAGTCGCACGAACCATGGAAATGGATGGAGCCCTACAAGTACACCTGGCGTAGTATAGGCATGCCTTGAATACCGAAACAGTCTTGCAAACGGGACCGATGATGGCCAGCAGTGCTTCGGAAAATGCAACACCACCTGCAGGCGGATTAGTCAAACGATCCTTCAGCCCATTCCTGCTATGCATTATCAGGTCTTCCGTAGCCGCTCCCTGCATACCCTTGATAACCATCCAAACCATCTGTGGTAACACCGAACGTACAAAAATGGGATTATATTCATCCTTGATCAAAGTCTCGAACTTCTCCAGTGTAGTCTACGAAGAACTGATCTGATGTCCGAACCGCGCAGAAGACTCAAGGTGTCCATCTCAAGGACGTTGTCAATCATCAGTCCTAGCCCATAGGCATGGGGCTGACCGTGGTTTACACCAAGGATCGGTTCTGGACCTCCAAGGATTGGGAATGTACAAAGATCTCTCGATGCAAGGAATGCACCAATCAGCAAGAGAGACCTCGTTTTGACCGAACGCCGATTATGTCCTGAGGGACTAGCTGCACGGGTTTCAGAGTGACTGTTAATAGATTGCGATCCATGTCAAGTTAATTCTGGTGCATTAGAAGCATCCCCACTTTACTGTGCCGTACTTAGCCCACAGCCTTCCACGCAACAAGGATCTCCTTTTTCCCAGCCGAAGAAGTTCGTTGTCGCCCGTAACTAGCTGAATATTTGGCATCATTGTACTTCGAATTATCCAGGTTTGCCCGAAAAGGTCGCTAGGGATGAGTTATGGCCCACTTCAAAGCAGCATCGATCCGTTCGATAGCGAGCCCCGTATGGCCCCTACCACCTACCAGAGCGTGCCATCGTTGAGCGACCGCCCTGGACGAGGCGTCTCGCACGAATCGGTGATCGAGATGAAAACAGTCAACTCCCAGTCGAGTCTATATCGTGTGACAGTTCGCGACCCCGACGTAGATTCTCTCGGTTCGTAGCTGGCCCATCCATCTAGCGACACGTCGTGCGGCTAACAGTACGCTAGATGAAACCATGCTGAACAAAACCCATCAACCTGACGTTGTAACCGACCGATCTACGGTATGGATGGGAAACTCGCGGTGGAATCTGATCCCAGACCTCCTATGGCTGCTTCTTCCTATCATGTTCTTCGGCGAGTTAAAAATCAAGGATTTCGTTTGATCGTAGCTGACCTGTTTGCCGAAATAGCACTTGGGATATGTCTCATTAGACTACAAGAACGGCCAGAGTCTCCGTGGGCAAGCAAGGTCGTTCTTGCTTCGACCATAGCACCATCGATCTGGCCTTTGATCTTCTCCGCAATTGTGGGCGGTACTTTGAAAGCGTTTGCTGATTGGAAAGTTGAAAGAGGGTTGAGTTTAGGTGTAAGTTTCCCATACACAAGTGGCAGGTTTCGTGATTCTAAAGAATGACCTAGACTTTAGAGCAAATCATGGGCTCCCGGACACTGGCAAACACGTTCGTCACCAGTTTCAATATGAGAGTTTTCGGGTTACCGACAATTCTGCTTATCGCCCTTTGGTCCTTCAATCCACTAGGATCTCAGGCTTCATTTCGAAGTGTGTACCTCGAGCAAAGATCAGACACGGGTACGGGAACAATCAACTACTACAGTCACAACTTTACTGAGCAGGGAAGTTCCGGTCTAGAGGGATCGTCCAGTTGGAACTCGATGAGGTCCCAGATACGCGCCATCTACAACTCGGCGCTGTTCGACCTGAGTTCGGGACTGCAGTTCTCAAAAAGTACAAGCGATGACTATGAGCTCATACTTGCCCGGCTTGGAGGAATGGACGCAGCGATAGCGCGTGGATCAATGGATCCATGGGGGAATGTTCGAACGCCTAGTCTCCGTCGAGTCCCAGGCTATGACCCAGATGATCCTGAGCGTTGGCTGGATGTCCCCCCTGAACAGACTACCATTGGTGCGGCTAGTCTCATAGGTTCCGTTGTTCGGGGCATTCCCCTCGACTTTACTGGATCTACAGCATTCACCATGGGAACAAACTACCATGAGTTTTCGGTAAGCAACCCACTTCGCGTATCATCCGTGTATCATCTCACACTACGACAGTGCACATCCGGTGACCTACTCACGCAGCAAACCATGCCTGATTGGATGGAAGCAAACTATAAGAATATGATGTTCCACTATAATAAGTCTCTGGATATATCTCAGCCTAACGCGTTCTTAACCCTGTTGCCTAGCGGCTCAGGCGGAATATCAACTTTTTTCATCGATCTCTTACGGGAAAACTCTTCGACACAATGGCCACAACCACCACGGACATTAATGTTTGGCTCTCGAGCATCCGATGACGGCAATTACTTCGTCACAAACTGTAAAGAGCATCTCGTCTACGTTGATGTCAACGTAACCTGTGCATCGAATGGCCCTAGCAGCCGGGCGCAGTGTAATGTCTTCGGCATCAGACAGATGCCCGCTGCACTGCAGCCAGATTTACGCGCCGACGCATTCAGCAGTATTATGTTGTACAACAAACTAGAGATGTTGGACCCATCAGGACACCCTGGTCAGGCATCGCTCACAGAGCTTTTCATGCAAGATCCGCCAAGATTCTTCGTGAATGGGGGAAATTTTATAGGGATTGCGTCCAACATCAGCAACCTATCAGCGGACGTGTTCTCGGACCGTTGGACTCTTATGTTCAATACGATATACGACGCTTCGAGACACCTAACCGCAACCATCGGCGGTGACATCTTCGACGTTAGTGAGGCCAAGATAAAAAACGTTACGTCGGCCACTCAGTTTCCGATAGCCTCCGTGTACGTTATCAATGTTCCTTGGATGGTTGTATACTTCGTATCTAGCACGATCATGTTGAGTGCGGCTGTCATTACCATAGCTTTCCGTGCTCTATGTCGTGCTCCGGAGATATTGGGCTTCGTCAGCAGTCTGACAAGAGATTCGCCATATTTCAGAGACTGGGGTGCCGAAACGAATTCAACGGACAGTGGTACGAGACGCGCAAGACGGCTCGGTATGGTGAAGGTTATGGTAGGCGATGCCAACCCCGGCGGGGATGTCGGGAGGATGTCGTTCATACCCGCCACAGATCCGAGCCGCTTGAAGGTTGCCAGACCCTACGACTGACCAGGTTCAACATAGTTCCTCTAGATACCTATGAAAGCAATTCTCACAAAGCCAATCGTTTTGCTGAATGTTACGGTGTTAATAGTCTCGATAGTGCTCAATCTCCATTCCTCTTCCCGTGAACATGACTCCGCGTACCTCGTTTCCAAACTTCACGAACGCCTTCGTGCACTGAAACCCCAGAACAGAAACCAGCTTCAGAGTGCAAACACGCACCGTTCACCACGTCGTCTCCAGACCATCCACACCCGCCGGCTTTTCACCTAGGGTTGTGATTCGAAAGCCGTGACGCAACCCTTCTTCCTCGTTGTAGACGTCGTAATCCGAGATAGCAGTGTGAGCCGTGACCCGGTTATCCCACAGCGCCACTGTCCCCTCCTCCCACTTGACACGGACTTGAACGTCTTGGCTCTGCGAGATGTGCTGCTCACTATTAGCTGCGTCCATGCTGAGTCTACCTGTATACGCACCTTGAAGAGCAGTTGCAAAATGGCGTCAGACTCTTCATCCTTAAGGCCAATGATTTTCTTGGTGAAACCCGGGTTCACGAACAGCGCTTTCTGGCCCGTAACCTAGGAGATATTAGCGATTCAGTGTGACCAAAGAACCCGGGTTATTGCTGAACTCACGGGATGAACCCGCACGATTGGGTGGTCAGACTTGACTGGCTCTCTCCGAACATGCTTCCCATCCCTGCGTGCGTTGTCAGCTTGAGGAAAGCCACTGTGTTCTGCCCGAAGCCCCTCGAGAAGCAGCTTGATCGGTTTCGATAGGCGCTCATAGGCAGCGACTTGGGATGTCCACCCCGTGTCACCTCCCGTCGAAGGCACAGCAAGAAGTGTCAAAATTGTAATGCCTGGAGGCTGGTGCTCGTAGGACACATCAGAATGGTAACCCGTTGTGCTCAACTTGCTAGAGCGCAGTTGCGCCCGATAAAGGTTGTCAGGCCCTAAGTAGATATTATGAAACTCGAGAGCGCCTTCGACGTGGGCTCCTACAGGCTGAGCAGATGTCAGTATGGCTTAAATAAACTGAGAGAGGACCATTCTAACATGAACATGGAGGCGTCCGAAGTATTCCCCGAATTCTTTCTGTTTCTGAACCCCGATGTCTTTGAAGTCTTGGTCACGAAATACCACGACACCCCTTTCTGCAATAAGGAGAGCTAGCTCGTTCTTCTGGGTATCAGTCAACTGAGAGAGCTGAACTCCCCTGAACTCCGTTCCAACTCTTGGTGTGAGTTTTGTGACTTGAACATTTGGGTCTTTCAAGTCCAGGAGATTAGGCTTGGCAGCGTCTGCTAGGTGACCCCGGTCACTGAACTCGAACGGCTCAGTTGCGGGAAAAGTAGTGGTCTCATCGTATACCGGCAAGTAGTCACGATATTTGTACTGAGTAAATCAGTACAGGCAAGTTGTCCTACACGATCCAAGCTTACCGAGGCGTGCTGAGCAGAATCGAATGCTTGTGAGAGCTTAGCGTCGGCTCGCGCATTCAACACGTCCAGGCCAGGGGCAAATTCCGCAATGGAAGGGGCCATCTGATTCACGTTTGATGATGCTGTATAAATGAGATGCAATCATCTCTTATTAATTATCATCTTCACTGTCAAGTTATATGAACTCGGGGGCTCAGCGTTGTAGTGATGGGACCCCCGCATTGCTCATACCTTGACCCCATGATGCAATGGCATAACTTTCAGAATGAGCCATTGAGACACTAGATGGCCGATAGACTGCGAGCACGCGATTTTGAGAGAGGCCAATGGTATGCTGGCTCATTTCCAGGATTGAAAATACCCTCCCTCTATGGTGTCGAGCAACACTCGTCCAAACGACGAATCGTCACGCCAGGTGATGAGATAATGAACACATTGCTTCCCAGGTCACATTGAGGGAACCAATCACTTGGATGTCCATCTCCTCAATTGACATATTATTCTGAGTACTAATAGCTGGACTAGTCACAAAGGTCGCTAACGACCGAACCATCAACGAACTGAATCCATCGATCATCAGCAGCGAATTGAGCCATGCTGCTAGTATTCGACCTATACTTCGGCCATGTTACTCCTTGGCCATCGATGGGATCAGTCTCTGGATTGGAGGCAAATGAGAGCCATAAAGCTAAATCAAGACTCGGTCAATGAATGCAGATCTCTCATACTCAAGTTTTACTCACCTTCCATTCCATAACTAGTTTCCCACTCAAATTCAGTCGAGTTTCCACGGTATAAGTAGTGGGTTCCGAAAAGCAGCGGAAGTTCAGCTAGACGTCAAATCAGTATGGAAGCAGATCTTTGGTGGCGAGTTGCCAGGTGTCAAGGTCATACAGCTGTGTGTAGCACCTATCCAGGGTAATGGAGAGATGTTGGAGAAGTTGCCAGAATAGAAGTACTGATACGTGCTGTATCCAAATTGCTCCCGCGCTCTTCATTCAGGTTAGCTTGAGAAATTGATTCTAGGGCCAAGTGCCATTACTCACTTTATCTCTTTGACGACGGGACAGGTGATGGCTGAAAGACCAATCTGAAATTGGGCCTCGGACATGCCGCTGGCATTAAAGGTGCCAAATCCTGCCCCTTCGTTGGCATTACTGCCCATGATCCAGGGCTATGTGCGATTAGTTGTTTCGTCTTATCTTGTGATGGACTATGCGTCTTACCACTTTGGCAACCAAACCGTTCGCCAAGCGATCTGTCGTGTTGGAGAAGGCGGTTACGTTGTCTGCTACTGGAGAGAACGAGATGATGCTGGTATGATTAGAAGACACGCTTTCCAGCGTCTGGGCATCCACCTTCTGCATGCACTCAAGCTCTCCAGTGGCATCAAGGTCTCCACAACCCACCAATCCGGCTAAGGTGCTGAAGCTTGTGAAGTTTCCGAATGTCTTGCTCAAGATCGACGGTGCACCGGAATCAGAGATCAAACCCTTGACAATGAGGTCGTTCGGATAGGTATATCCGTAGTGACCAACAGAAGCAGCACCAGCGGATTGGCCCCAAAGTACCATCTGTTCGGGGTTGCCTCCAAAAGCAGCAATGTTATCACGAGTCCATTCAACCACCGCTCTCTGATCCAAGAGGCCCACGTTCTGATGCGCGCCCTCCGCATTGGGGAAGCCAAAGAGGTTGAGACGGTAGTTCATAATAACGACAATGTGAGATTGTGTGCGTTGAATCCACTGGTCTGGGATCTTGTACAGAGAATTTGAGCCGCCAGTGGTGAACCCCCCTCCTGGAACGTAGATGAATACTGGCAAGTTGGCCCCAGTAGGGTGGAGTGGGGCGTAGACATTAACATATAAGCAATCTTCAGATTGCCCGCCATTGATGAGAAATTGCTGCATATAAGTCGAGTACACAGTCGGAGCAGTACTGATTTGTTGCATGCAGGCCGGAGGATAGGATGTTGCATTTATAGGGCCGGCATCCTTCTTGGGCTGCGGCGGCTGGAACCGAAGGGAATTTAGGGGTGCCTCAGCATACGGGATGCCCAAGAACTGGCGCACTTGGGGAGCAGTCGAGTTGATGAAACCTGATACCTCGCCGCTTGTGGTCGCCACGGTGAGTGATTTTCCTTTATTATTGCAGGATGATGCTTTTACAGATGGAGCTAGGAGCGCGAGAGCAACTCCTATCATGTGCCTAAGCCCCTGCATATTGACAGTATCGGTCGCAGAAAATGATGTTGCAAAGGAGCAAAACGAGAAGTGCTTAGGTGGATATGAAGGTACGCGGCCGTCGCATCAAATATTTATAACTACGGATTCTTCTGGAGTAGGAAATGGGGTAACGTCTACAACAGTGACTACAGAGACTCGGTTGAACGTTTACCAGATGAGATTGGTGCGGAGATACTTTGGGGTGGCACGGTGCTCCCGAGGTTGGGGTACTTGGGGAAATCTAGGTTGATCTGTGGAGCACTGATCGTGCCTTGGTGGTGTTGATCCCCGGCCGGGTTAGACTTTAATTGCCATGCGACCTCGCCGGGGACCGGGGATGAATCTTCGCCCGGGGTATGTGGGGCCGGCGTCTACCTAGGTAGTCCGGCAAAGCAGAGTAGTACCGCTGAATCATTAACCCAGTCCAGGCCACGACAGCATTAAACAGCAATATCACACCAACTGTTGCGGCGGGAAAATTCAGTCTCGATTTTTGCGACAAGTGTTACTATTACTCTGAGGAGTGTCTCCTCGATTCGTTATCAATAGCATAGAAAATCGGCGCAAATCTGCATGTATCGCTCTCGCTCCTCCCACATCGACGTGTGGCTCGATTTCTCTAGTGTCACCCACTTGACCTTTGGGATGGTCCTGAACCATGGCTCTATGACAAAGTCCATCACCTCATCATATCTTCCGTTTAGCAAGAGGGCTGTTGCCTCAATCTTGGTTGCAGTTTTCCAACCCTCCCGATCCTTCAGGGTTCCAACTGTATCGAATTCAGAATGACCTTGCCTGGTAAGACTGATATCAGTCATATTTTCTACCTCCGCGCCGTCCCGCACTGGAAGTTCTCTTGGAGCAAGGCAAAGAACAAGGAGGTCAGGGATGAAAACATGCCTAAGCATTAACGAGAATCGGGCTAGACTTACATGGTCGCATAAGCAGCAGGATTCTCCTTTAGGTTCTTTCCAAGCCTGCCGTATCGGATCTGGCACAGGGTCCAGTCGACAGACGAAGCGTTTCATGAAACCGTTTGATGCTTCCTTGTATTCAAACTTTCGTGGTCTCCTTATTTACCGCAGTTTTCGAGTGCCCGTTGTATATCTGGGGGCAGTTGAGAGAGGCGCTGCTGGTACGCCTCTCTGTAAAGTGGCATGCTTGCAGGTGAGCCAGACTTCACTAACTTTTGCAGGTCATGAGGACGCAACGCGGCATATGACCCAGCCAACATGCCACCCCAACTTTGTCCAAGAAAATGGAAACCTTTGACTCAGAGCCGAAGGTGGTCAATCAGACAGTCAAGCCTTTAACAAAAAGATCAACCCTCCAAAAATTCTTATCGCCCAATTTCACTGGCAGATGTGTAGAATGGCCGCGCCCAATCCGGTCATAGAAGACTATGGGAATTCCCCGTGATTCATGAAGATCAATCAGGGCGACCATGTAGCTGTGGCCCGATCCTGGGCCGCCGTGGATTGCTATGACGGGTGTTGCATAGTTGTCAAGGTTGCCTACGACCCTGTGCCAAGTTTTGCATGGCTTGTCAGCGCTTGGAGCATTCCAGTCCATCGCTCCCTCCTCGTTTGTGTAACTTGCCATGGCCTTTTCAATGCAGAAATGTATAAAATAGCTAGAAAACCTTCGCGAACTTGAAAGAATGAGGCGTTCTGGCTATGGGTAGACGAAGTGCGCCTGCTTTATGTTTGTTCTCCGCAAGGCTTTGGAGCCTGCCCCGTCCACCCGGTCCTGCCACGGAGTACCACAAGAGAATGGGAATTGAATGCAAGGTGTTGGTGATGAAAGAGTGTGTTACATTGCAGAGATTGTTGCCCTTGCGTACAATCTCAAGTTACGCAGCATTGCTTCCCCCCCACCCCCTTTCAACCTAGTACAAATCGGCTGGATGCACCGATATGCTTACGTACTCAAGTGGTCAACACAGCAGGCTGAAGAAGGGAAGTATAGAGTTTCTGCTGCACACGATAATGAAAACCATCCCTTTCTGATCTTGGGATCATGATGCAGCATGGTCAGCAGTCTTCACTCGAGCGGCCTGGAGGGGCATTTAGTGTAGAGGACTACATGCGAGATGTGCTCTAGGGGGAGGGACAATTCCGACGGAGGAGTACCGACCCAGACCGAAGCAAAGAACGGAACATTGATAATTGTGATCATGCTACAAGCCTGAGGTCGTGATCATAATTTTGCACTGCTGGATATAGAGATACTGCTGTACCAATATACGCACTTCAGTACGCAAAGAATATATGTTTGCATATATATCTCGCCTATGATTAAGATATAGGCGAGACCTCTCCCCAGCTCAAGTACTTCATGGCACGAACTAAAATCAATACACCTTGGCAGCCGCATATGTCGTCCGGTTCAAGAGCTTATGCGCACCAAATCTTGGCAAGTGTGCATGAGAGGCGACATTATGGAATATATGGCGTAATAATAGCTGTGACAGAATGCGTGACTAGTGATATTTGAGCCTGAGCCTGAGTTCCGTGATGAGGCCCGTAAAAAGGCGGCACCATATGTACCACGCGTTTCACACAATGCTAGGTCAAACCTGATTTCTCATCCAGCAAGTACTGGTCATCTGGATGTGTATATCATCCTTTTGTGCCATCCACTAGGATTGGATTGTCACGGCAGTGTATTAGGTTTACAGAAGGTCCGGTGAGACACCGAAGAGGGTCCGCTATATAATCCCCATCTTGTCCCTTCTCCTTGAAATGGGGCAAGATTCAGTCTCTTCTTGAATTGAACCATACGTTTGGACTTCTGATTATACCTGACCTCACAATCCCCTTGACAATTATCCAGGCTTATTCCAGGCAGAGCGCTCACTCAGTAAGTCTTTGGACAGTTGAATGATATAAGAGTATTATCAAGTCCTAGCAGAGGAGGCCTCCACTCTACAAAAGGATTGGTTCATGGTAAGAACAGAGAAACCTAGTCCCGTTGCGTACCTTCAATATCATGTTGAACCTTTTCAGCTGTTGAATCTACCTTCAAATTAAAGCAAATACCATCGTCATATTGCTGCTCTACCAGATAAGCTAATGTTTTGTCAGAGATTTTCACTTCCAGAGCTCCCAACGTGGGGGTCAATTTCCATGTGACCTGCCAAATTTCCCTCTTCACCAACAATTCGATCACTCAAATAGTGTTCGAAGTCTTGAGCATCAAGTCCAATGTTCAGGTCAGGGACCGTAAAGCCCAAGATACAAGAGCTACGGCCTGGGAGAAAGCACTCAACGAATGTTGTTGCAATCCTATCTCTGAAGGACGTCTACGAAGGAGTTCGAAATCGGGCTCGGGTTTCTGGTTCATGAGAGACTTTGGAACTCTAACGTTAAAATTGCCCCGAACACCGGATCTCAATTTTTTTATTGGACACTAAAGTGCGTAAATAGACGTAGTACACAGAAAGGAAAAGTAAAATAATTATCAGAAAGCTAGATTTTATGAGTTACGTTGGAATACGCTGCAGTCCCGTGGCTACTTAATCTGATGGGGTCATGTGCGCATGATGTGTGTGAGTTTGCTGGCTCGAGAAAAATATATAAAGCCTGCAGCGTCGTCGCTGTTGAAGATCCCCTCTATCACATTCTCAGGACAGATCCTGAAACTAACCGCCACCCAAGAACTCAATATATCGCAACACCCCAGCACTCTAACGACTACCTGGGCCTCCGATCTCTTCCTATCGATCATCATTGAAACTCCAAAACCATTAAGATATATCTTTGCAGCAAACTTGCACGCCATAGCTAGCCTAAATCTAGCTACGTTAATCTATTCCTAATGGACTATACTAAAGCTACGACGGCCCGCAACATGGCAACTTCAACCCACGCTAGGATAACTCCTACTTGCACCGACGCCACCGAACACAACCTCAAAGGCAACAACCACCTGAACACTATCGATGAATCCCTGCTAGCTGCTCCTTGGGCCTTCCAATCTCCAGATGTCAACAAGAAAGAATCTAAATTTGAAGCAGCAGGGGACCCTAACAAAAGCAATATCCAGGAGGAATGCGGCCCAGACCAAAATAATGACATCGATGCTGAGGAGAAAGATGATATCAGGGAAATGTATGATATAGCGAGAAAGACGAAGTATGTGTACAACTACGACAACTACGACGTGAACTCGGACCCATATTGGGACGACCCCGAGGAATCAGACATGGCATACGCCAGAGCAACTTTCGGGCCTTTCTTCGACGTGCAATCAGGCAGAAACGCCTTGCATCGCGCTCGCAAGGAGCGTCCGTTATACAAGGCCGAGTGCCAGCGCGCCCGAGCTCGCGCTGCAGAAAATATAAGAAACGGACTTACCAGCGGCGGGCGTCCCAAGAAACCCCTTGCACTTCAGATGTGCGAAGATGCCGAAATCCTAGTCGCTCGGCTACGCCAAGAGCGTATTGCACGTTGGGGTGAACAACCCACAGAGACCTCTGACAGGCTCCGTTATCTCCGTGCCCTCAAGCGCCGCCTCACTTCGACGAAGTCCCAGTCTACCACAAAGGCACTCAAATCCACCGTCAAGGCCCCCAAACGCCGCTATCAAGAAATCAGCACCGACCATTCTGATGAGGCAATTCATAATGCCTTGAAGAAGGGTAAAACAACCGGGGACGCCCACGAGGACTGCGCCCTCAAAAGCAATGATAAGCCTCGTGGATACGGCGCGGCGTCTCGTGTTACGCCAGCACGTCGTGTCCACTGTGAGGAAAAGAAAGACAGAGACTGACTTGAGAACTGGTAGAGTTCAGAAATACTTGACAGAGACATTAGTGAGAGGCCTATTCGTAACCGTCAATGGTTGGGCTCTGTGCTAAATGGTTGGGCCAACACGGAAATAGGAGGTATGAAACTGGTCCAGCAGCGGAAGTCTTGTACGTAAAGCTTATAGAAAAATTGCGAACTTGTAACATAAAAATTGGCAGCCTTGTTGAAACTTGTGATTAACTAATAGAATCTTCTTACATTTGTTGGAATAAATCTATAGTGGTAAAGTCGCAGTAGTAGATAGGTACGGCGCCAGTCATTTCAGTCCGCCGTGGGGGCGCTCACTGAGGACGCTAGAAACCCCCTGTCTCTCCCTACCGCCGGCGGGACGCGCCGCACGTAGGGCTGCCTAGCTTCGCCGGAACTTCCCCGCAAGACCCTTAAAATGCCGAAGAGCAGACTCTCCATCAGAGACGATGGGTCCCGAAAGTGGTGACTGAGCAATATACTGTTGACGCTATACACAGTCCTGTGACTTGAGAGCCGCTGGCCTGTACCCTACGATCAAACAAAACTGCAAACGCCCGCGAGCGTTCGACGGAGGCGCACCGGACTCGGCGGGGTCTTGAGGCTTTTATCACGTGTGCTGACAACGCACTGGGTGCGTTATCCACGCTGTAGCAGTGATATCTTCCCAGCTTCACTTTTGCGTCTTTACATTACAGCATCGTAATCTCAAAATGGCTTCGGAAGGACCGGTACTTATCCAATGGATCGTTGACACGCGCAGTCTGTGGCCCGAGGCCACAAAGACTGCGCAGCTTGAGGACGTGGTGAGCAGGCTTATCTCCCACACCGGCTTGGTCATGCCGATAGTAACTCATTTTCCAAGGCGCCGCAATATCTCGCGCTCCTGACACCAGAAGAACGGACAGGCGTACTAAAGTACTACTTTGTCCGCGACGCCAAGATGTCCCTTGCGTCCCAGCTACTGAAGCACTACGTCGTTAGCAAAACCCAGGGAATTCCCTGGGCATCGACCAAGCTAACGCGCGACTCGCACAAGAAGCCGATCTACCTGAGCCCGTCCGGGGAGCAGCCGGTCTATTTCAACGTATCGCACCAGGCGGGTATCGTGGCGCTGACTGCCGTGACGGACTACCCCGCTGGCTTCGGCCCGGTCGACGTCGGCGTGGACGTCGTCTGCGTGAACGAGCGCGCAGATCGGGACCATAAAATGATCCAGACGCAGGGCTGGGGAACATTCGTCGATATGCATGCCGACGTCTTTGGGCGTTCCGAGGCTGCGGATCTGAAGGATGTCTCACTAGCAGGACAGCCGCGTCATATCATCGATGCCAATTTGAGGAAGTTCTACGCGTTATGGTGTCTGCGCGAGGCGTACGTCAAGATGACTGGCGAGGCCTTGCTGGCCGAATGGCTGAACGATCTCGAGTTCAAATCCTTGAGAGCACCAGTGCCGGCGCTTAACGAGGTCCAAACGGCTGGAGACGCACAGGACACAATCATCAGGGAACACGAGGTGTTGTTTAAGGGGAAGAAAGTCGACGACGCAAATATATGCCTTAGATCCCTTGGAAAGGACTATATGACATGCACAGCAGTCAGAACGCCCAAAGCAAAGGATGACGCGCTCCGCTGGGACTTTGGGCCGTTTGAGACGATTGATATCAGCATCATATTGGAACATGCGGAGACAATGGGAAGCCTTCAAGGGTCGGGATTGTGAACAGATTTGGTTATCTGGATGGAACGGGCATCGCATTTGGCGGCCGCCGCTCGTCAGGCTCTCCGACTTCCTTCCCGTATTGCCAACGGAGCTGGACTGGGCAGACGACCCCCCTTACACGAATCCCTGGTTTCATTATCAAAGGGAATCATATCATGTTTTGAGCGAACTATTGACACCCCCAAAATAGCCTAGAGTGATCAATACGACCAGGAAACCCCGTTTTATGCTACCTGTAGATCCTCAGCCATAGTCCATGTCGTAACACTCCGTCGTAAGTTCTTGTGTAAGTTTCGGTCTTCGGCATTACTCTTGGTCGGGCTCATTGGATGAAGTACGACAACAGGCCACGTCTTACACTGGCCGGTGCAGATCGGCTAGAATCACCACCGCCTTCGTCATATGGAGTCGGGACAACAGTTTGGAATGACTGCCCAGAAGCCGCAGACAGTACTATCACATCTCGCTCATGCCCCACCAGGATGGCCTTGAGTACTTCTGCCGCTATTCCCGACGGTGCCAACCTGGGGCGGATCCGTCAGCACTTCATACCATGAAAGGCAGTTCAGGTATGTCGAACCATGTTCTTCGTGTTGGTACATATAATAACCGATGTGCGATATGACCACTGATGATAAGCGGCAGAACGTAGAGGTGGCACAACTCCAGAGTAAGATAGGCGTTCGTCAGGGACAATAGTTACTACTAGCCAATGAAATATCATGGGTGACATGAGAACTTTCGCATGGAAGGATCCAACAGTCGGGATCCTTGCCAACTGCAGCCTGTAATACGTGTTTGCTGGGGTCGAATGCAGGGCAATCAGGGGTTTCCTCCAGGAACAGCTGCTTCAAGATACCATGGCTGTCGATTGGACGATACCCAAAGTACGCTGCATCAGAAACACGACCTATCATGCGGCGCAAGCTGGATGAATTGATGCTTCATACTACGGTAGAAGAACATGTTTGGATATATCCAAGGCCTTCAGCTCACCTATCAGTACATACCGAGTGAGCCCACCTAGTCGCGGTGAGATCCGAGCTTCTTGAAGTTGTGGTTCATTCAGCGGGCCAAGATTTTGCTGACCATTACGTCCGCTTTCGAGCGTGAGACCAGGGATGCTCTCGATGCAGGATATGTCCAGCTAGAGACAGAAGGAGGTTGCTTGATCCTTGTGCGTGTCTCTCCACGCCGCATTCCACCGGCAACACGTGCTTGTTCACAGCATGGATCTGGTCACATACCTATAAGGGTGTGCTTAAAAGCGGCAGCAATCGTGATTTGTCGTGTGCCTCGTGTGCAGTAGCCGAAGCTAACCTGAGGGTGTAAGGACATAGCGCGAACCCTTGGCCTCTAAGTACTCTAGCAAGCTAAGGTACCCCAGCTGCAAGTCGGCAAGCCAACCGACAGGTAGTTAAGTTGAGATGCGCTCGAGCGCGCTCGGGGCTCCGCTCTTATCTCATGCAATTTGAGACTACTGATTGCTGCGCGAACCGAATCACTTCGACAGTAGCCTCGTGTTGGGTATAAGCTGTGGTGTCCTCGGAAGAAACCCTCCTGTGACTAGTTTGTTTGAATAGGAATTAGCGTGTGTAGGATTTCTTTCTGCGGTGCTGTACCTTGTACTCCCGTAGCAGCCATCGGACAAAACATGATGGGATATCGCGACGTGGTTTATCGGCAGATGTCTATCCCTGGGTTTCCAGAGATTTGGATCAATGATCGTCAAACCCCTGACAAGCGACCTGTGTTCCTTGCTGTCTTGGCTCTTGGCTTAAGCAGTATTGAACGCCTTGGCGCTTTATTCATGCTGATCATACTGTAGGACTCTTACATGCAGCCTATGCAATCCCACCAATTGCGATCGGATCCACGATGGAGGTGATTTCGGTTCTTCATGGCTTCTGTTTCTTTTCCTGTCATGTCAGGTCAAATGCAGTGAAGCAAATGGATCCCTGTTACTGGGGACACAGCCAACACGGTGAGCTATTGCTCACCGATACCGTGGTAATTGTCTTAGATTTAAACACGTCGCCCATAGAGAGGTGCGATTCATGCAGTCAGCACCCGTTTGGTTGACCGGTCGCCCAAATATAACGTACTAGTAGCTAATTAGACCCAAGAGCCTCGCAATGATTGAGTACGGCTGGTCATATGTGCACCCAACACGTCGGGTCGGAAGGAATGATGGGCCAGCTAGCGAGCAGCCCCGAAGCCTCATTTCGCGGTTCAGTTGTGAACCTTGTGTAAAAGGCACATGGACAGGGTTGTTGATTGGGCCAAAGCAACCCCCGACCGTCAAAATATGACCGATCAAAGGCCCAACGGATAACCTAATTCGGCCGGTCAGAGAACACACCACTTAGGGTTCGTCGAGGCAAAATTATTACATGGGAATGAGTATTGAATTACGACCAATTTGAAGGAGAACTTCTAGTCCGCCTACTGGACCATCTCGTATGAAGCCCCCGTCGATATGCAGTCATGCCAGACTCCGGTGAAGGAGCGGACCCATGATGGGCCAGTATAAATGTAGACTTGGATCAAGTGGTCGCAGTAGCTGAGCGACTGGCTATGATGGACATTGTCAGCGAAAGACCGTGGCACGACCTCATAAGATTGTGACTATATATTCATTTGCAATCGCCCAGAGTCGCCGAGCCAGGCTAGCAGCATATCCTATTGCCATTCAAACTTCCTCACAATCCAATAGAGCAGCCTTACGAGATGGCAATCGAATCAGCAATCCTCACCGAATATGCTGCGGTGATAAGCACGGGCTATCCCATGGAGTCCAAATCGCCACGCGCAGAAACGGAGAGAATTACCTTGGCAAACAGCATCAACTACGGGCCGTGTTCGGGGCCCGACGGCACGGGAAAGCTGCTGGCGCAAATCAAGGCCCGCGCCATAACCCTGCTCGATGGGACTTGGCACAAGCGTCAAGTACGATGGGTACAGAATGATTGGGATGTGTTAGAGGGCCAGTCCAAGGGGTATAACACCCACGCCCTGATGATCAGTTGCGGCACCGTCACGATTGATAGAGCGGCGTTTGGTGATCGAAGAGTTCTGCTGATCTGGAACAAAAACACGAAGGCAGTCGGTTCCCCTTCTGATAGTTGTGAGACGAAACACGTCGCAGACATCATCCTCTTACTCTTTTCTATGCACTAACCTGGTCATCTTCCAGTGGCAATTACCTAAAGGCCGCAAGAATGTCCACGAAGATCTCGCCGCTGCGGCATTCCGCGAAACCACCGAGGAGACCGGCGTGGCCGTGCGGCCTCTCTACCTGAGGTTTAGGACTAGGTTTACGCTGCCGGACGACGGACAGGAGGGCGTCGCGAAGAAGCTGCGACAAAGACTGGGAGACTCTCTCAACGATAGAAGATTGAACGAGAGTGGGATTGCAAATTTGCTAAACAAGGATACGTTCTACTTCAGCCAGTATCCTGACCCGGCGACGGGGGCGATGCGGCATATCTATTGGTACGCCGCAAGGCCAGAGAGGGGCACGGTGTCGGACGTTACACTGATGGGCAAGGAAGATGCTCAGGTGATGAGGGCACAGTGGTTCCCAGCGGGTGAAGCAGTGGACAGGCTGAAGATGTCTGTGGAACGGGACGCCGTCGCGTTGGCGGTTCACTATGCGGAGCAGATGACTGATGAAGAGTGGAGATACTCATTCGATTTGGAATAGAACAGACAGAAAAGTACGACCATCGATGAAATTCAACAGAATTAGTAGTATCCCAAGCCCTTGCGGCTCCAAGATCTGAACTGAAGAGTCTCCGGATCCGTTGACAACGCTCAGTCTTTGTTGGATCATGATGCGGTATATGAGGTCAGGCCAGTGATTGCTTGGGTGCCTCAAAGATAGATGGTTTACTAAGACGGTACAATCTCTACAGAGCAGTGGTGAGTAACCAGCATTTTCTGCAAGGTAGCATAGTGCTTTCGAACACTATGTCCCGGATGTATCTAAGTAGGTTCGGGATTCGAACGGAAGGGAAGCGATAGTGAGTGTTTGGTTCATTAATATTGTCGACGGGTAACTTCGCTAGCTCGGTCAAGTAAAGTGGAACCCTATCTCATTGCCCTCAAAGGCTCACTCGCCTTCTTAGGTAAGTTTTCGTCGTGGTTGACCCAAGTAGGTGCTTAATTCAAGAGGGAGGTAGGTACGTGTTGTAGTCGAGCCGGCCCGCGGGATCCGAAAGGGTGTAGGGACTTACTCCGCACACGTTCCTAGACGAATACACGCGCGGACACGTCCTTATTTGAGGGATGCAGGTCTTGGGGCCTAACTGACGGACATGAACTTTCCCGGTGGCTGCTTGTTAGGGCCAGGTTAGAATAGGAGAGCGCAAGACAAGATAGTTGATGCATGACATCATCAGCAACCCCGCCATAGTTACTATTCACATCATTGACGTGAAGCTACCCCTCCTCAGAGCCGGGGAACTGCAAGCTGAACCCGCGCTATCTAGCCGATATCAGGGCGACAAACAAATGACAACTAATCCTCTCTGGGGCAATGAGGGCCGTTCTGTCGATTTGTGTTGTAAATCTACCTGTAATTAGACTTTAGTTGCCCTGTCTAGCGTCGTCATGTCGTTCTCCAAGCACCTGCAAGTCCCGACCAGAGCATTTGCGTCAGGCCGCCGCCAACTCTTAACTCCGTCCGCGATCCCGACTTCTTCCTCCATCACAGCCCAACCACACTCCACTGCGACAGCAACTTCAAGTCAATCCCAGAGCCCGAGAACGTGTTGCAACCAATCCACATCCCAATTGAACCGTAGCTTGACCAACCCAAGATTTGCACAAGCCGCCAAGATGTCTACTATGCCTGCTTCCCACGGCCATTCCGAGGCCTGCTGTAACATCCCGCCCGTTGTTTCCAAGGGCTACGACGCGAAAGGCACCTATGAGGAGCTCGGCGGATTCAAGACCTGTGAGTTCAACGCTGCGGACTGTTGGCCTTTGCGATACTTACCCAGTACAGACGTCACAGGGCCCAAGGAAGCTACCAAGGGCATTCTCACCATCTTCGATATTTTCGGCTACTATCCTCAAACCCTGCAGGGCGCGGACATCCTTAGCACCTCAGATTCGAAGCAGAAGTACAGGGTGTTCATACCGGACTGGTTCAATGGCGAGCCATGCCCCATGGAGATGTAAGTCTGCCGCATTGGCTTACATATATGCGTGCAACATCTCCCTAACCCTGCTCGCAGCTTTCCCCCTGACACCGAGGAGAAGCAGAAGAAGCTTGGCGCCTTCTTCCAGAAGAATTCTCCTCCCAGCGTGGCAGAGAAGGTCCCCGGGTACATCAAGGATGTCACTTCCAAGTACCCCGAGATCAAGGAGTGGGCCATCGTTGGCTTTTGCTGGGGCGGCAAGGTAGTCTCGCTCGTGACTTCGTCCTCGGACACCATATTCAAGGCCGGCATCGAGGCTCACCCTGCGATGGTGGCGCCCGAGGATGCCAAGAACATCAAGATCCCACTTGCCCTGCTGGCCTCGAAGGATGAGCCGGCTGACGACGTCAAGAAGTTCGAAGATAACTTGACGGGACCCAAGCATGTCGAGATCTTCGGGGATCAAATCCACGGATGGATGGCTGCTCGCTCTGATCTGGAGGACCCGCGGGTGAAGGAGGAGTATATCCGTGGCTACGAGACGGCACTCAAATTCCTGTCCAAGCACCTATAAAGAGGAGACTTGTGGTAAAAGGCCGAGAGCGAGCTCTAGGAAAAGTAGAGCGGAAAGCTAGAAGGAATATCAAATACTTTATGTTGCTCAGGTGAAATGCACGATAATCCTCTGCTCGGTTTTGTCCGCAAATGTATTGAATGAACATATGTTGCCCGTATGTTGAAAGGTCTATTTTTATAGCACAATCCATATCCAAGCAGGTGATGCGTAAGCCATCTTGCCAGGAGAACGATGTTCAATGCCAATATTGTAGGCAACATTGTTCACAAGGAATGGAACGCGATTTCCAGTGGATCTCAACATCTGTGAATACGTTATTACCCTGTTTAGTCGCGCTCCACGGCTTGAGACACTTCTCCAGATCCACTTAGATTACCATCCGTCATTCTCATCCCCTGCAACATCTCGTTAACACTCCGAGTCTCGCCGCTCCCATCGGGCTTCCCTTCTGCCACGCACTTGTCGATCGTGGGCGCCGGCGGCGCGGCTTCATCTACCAGCTTCTCGAACTTTACCACGGCCCACTCCTGACTCAAGGCGGTCTTCCAGGCTCCCATCTCGCGCGACCGACTCGGGATGATGTTGCCGAAGCGGTCCCGGCGCTCCCACTTCTGCTGCTGCATGCGGACGAGCTCGGCCGAGTGCGGCGCCAGAATGCTGATGCGCGTCACCGAGTACCAACCGGCGAACGCGAAGACGTTCTTGGTGATGTGCTTGCGCTCCGCAAAGACAGCAATCGGCGCGTGTGGACCAGGGTTGTAGTCGATCGGTGCTATGCCTGGGAACGTGGGCATCTTATCCGCGTCGATATCCGACACTGGGATGGTCTTGGTATCTGACGGTCTGGTTGGGATTTCTGATCTTGACTCCGAGGAGGGCCCCTCAGTTTGGCGGATATCGGTGGGTGCGTCGTTTGCACTTGAGGCTTGCGCTTCCCCGGTGTTATGGTCGACAACGGAAAACTCCTTGTCTCCAGGGGAGGTATCCTGAGACTCATTTGGAACCCTACGAGCCGTGCTCGCATCTGTGTATCCCTCCACATCGAGCCCCTTTTGGGCATCGGGAGATACCTCAGTATTGGAGTTCTTTCGTCGCACTGGCGTATCCCAGGGGCCTCTCTTCTCTTTTTGAGTTGCGTATTCTGGTAAAAGGCCCAACGCAGTCTTGGCGAATACAATGCCATCGCTGGCCCATCGGGGGTTCGCGCCAGTGAACAGCAGCATATACGACAGCTTATCAGGCTGCGCGACTGAACTATGAAAGGTGGATGATTTGATGCGGTCAAAACTCTCGCCTTCGTCCCCCTCTGAGCCTGGCTTCGACCAAAAGTGTTGAGTGATGTCCCGTGCGTGAAAGACGTCTGCATCGTCAACAGGTGGTTCCCTGGTGAACAGTCTGCCAGTCCCTCGTCCTCGTCGATATCCTCTGCGATCAGGCCGTTGCCCACGTCCGCCTCTGTGGCTGTAGTGGGACTGGTTAGGAGAAGGGCCACCCAGAGGGCCATCGTCGCCAGCTAGACCACCTGCTGGGCTGCCGGCGGCCTGAGAGCGTCGATGGGGTGGGACATATGAAGACATATCCGCAGCTGAAGCTAGACGCCGAATCTAGAGGTCTGCATTCATAAGGATCAGAGACTGATGCAGTGCAATCTGCGTAGCTCGAACTCTGGTTGAGAAGTCAGAGTTGGTGACACAACCCCAATGGATGCCCTATTTGCTGATCATGTGGGGCTGAAATAGCAAACGGAGAGGCGACCAAATACAGCCACTTTTGCTCCACGGTGTCGTCAGGTACGTATAACCCTTTTGGCTATTATAGGCCCAATAGCAGGTCGAGGAATATCCTAGCTTTAGGAATGTGCTTGGTTGTTATAATTCGTACTCATTCGTTTAAAAAGCCAACTACTGATGTTTCCCTATGCCTGTCACACTGCCCAAGACGATGGTGCTTGCAGAGCCTGCCACTACACTACAACCATTCAGAACAGCCTCCTTCATTATCATGTTGAAACGAACTTCCGGAAGGGTTTACACAATGCGACCTGTGCAGTGTTTGAGGTTTTTTGAACATCTAGTTGCGTCAGGTATACACGAGCTCCGCTGCAGCAGCAGGATCAAGTAGTTTGATGCTATAATTCACTTGCCAGGCGCGAACAAGTAAATGAACGTGTACCAAACTCTTTACATCTTGTGCTACACGCATTACATCGCAGGAAATAAGCAAGCCTGTTTCGCTAGGCATTCGCGATTTATTTATGTCATTGACCGATGACACACACTTGCAGGGTCGGCAGAGCACCTCCTTGTACTTCTATTGTACAATTTCAATTATACCTGGTCTTACATAAATCTACACTTTATACTCTTGATACAGTTCATGCCTTGCCTGTGCCAGTAACAAGAAGTACCACACTTCCTAACTGCCGTCTAAGGTCTTCTTTCTCGACATCGTGGGTATCCTCAACCTCACCCCAGTTTCCTATCTGCCAGTCGACCTCCAAGCTAGCAGCCTTAGCCGCCTCTTCGACGCCGAACTTCCTCTCGGCTCCGCTCGCGCCATCGCCAACTCCAGCGCCAACAGGCCCTTCGCTCCATTCAACGACAAGGCGCACCGCGCCCAGGAGGCCCTTTCCGGCCAGAACACCTCGTTCCAGCCCGGCAAGCTCCCAAGAGCTCAGCCCCATGACCCAGCCCTGCACAATCTGTCTCGTCACCTCGCTTTGTTTCTTGGGCATGATGCTTTCACCGTCCAAGACGGGTTCGATCTCGACGCCAGGCCAGACTCGACTTCTTAGGAACCCAACGATGTCTTCTGCGGCTCTCATTTGCTTCTCTCTCAAAGTCTCCTGGCCCTCCACAAAGTCATGCTTCCCCGGCGGCGGAGCCCAGCAGAGCAGCGAGTCCGTCTCGAGATACCTCATCACCGTCCTCGTTATGCCAGCTCTGATCGTCTCGCCCACCGAAGAGTCGTTCTTGGGCGGCGCCGCATCTTCCTCGGCAATGTCAATTGCCCTGCATACCAAGCTCGTTAACGGGATCAGGTGCGACTTGGTCGCCTGCTGAGCCGAGATGAGCATATCCCATTCCAGCGCGATTGCGCTGGCGAGCATCGGCTTGCTCAGCGGCAGGCGGACGATCTCCTTGGTGGTCGGGTGGCGCAGCGGGCGGGCGTCGAGGTGGACCTCCCATGCGCCGTCGACCTCGCGGACGCAGACATCCTTCCAGAAGCGCTTGCGCAGGGGCTGCGACTGGCCGGACTTGTTCCTGGTGGAGGCGCGGATCTCTTGGGCGGCGCTCAGGAGCGCGGCCTGCTTCTTGCGTCGCGCGAGGCGCTGCGACACGCTGTCGGCTGCTGGGACGGGAGGCTCCGGCGGCGGACCGGAGCCGTGGATCGGGGAGACGGTGGCCGGGGTGGTGGGCGTGGAGTGGATCTGGCGAGGCAGGACGGCGGTCGAGGACGACAGGAGCGGCCTCCTCGACGCCAGGCGGAGGGCTATTCGTGCGGAGGGCTGCATGTTTGATTTGGGTTTCGACGTCGTCGACGCTGGTCAAGTGAAGTCTCGATGGTTGAATATTTCTTATCCACGTCAACGATAAGATAATCTGATCTAGGGGCGATGGCGCCGCTGGCCCAAGCTCCCCCACTAAAGGTCTGGCGGTCTGACAGGGGGGTCCGTAGCGATCAATTCGTTCTTGGCCCCTTTGCCTTTGCACTTGGCTATAACTCAGGCACCAAGTGCCGCGATCTTCAATAACGACATAGGTCTTGATGCGGCTCAAGCCCAAGCCCAAGCCCAAGCCCAGACACTCTGTCTCCAAGGGAGTCTTGTCGTTACGAGATCGAATTGGGTGCTTCCGTCTTTTCCAACAATGGTTGGATCATGCTGTTGCTGTAGCCAACTCCGCCCTAACCAAATCTGTATCAGGAAAGGTCGACTGTCTATTGAGGGTACTGTTGGGGCCCAAGTCATCCATGGGTGGGTGTATTTAAACTGTTTCCTCCCTCGTCTCTACCTCAGTCCACTCACTCAATGGGCTACGCATCTGAGCTCACAGACTATCATTAACAGCGCACGGCGCGCCAACGGTGCTTTTGATCAGTCTATATCACTATTCTAATTGAAGGGCCGAAGAGACGAAGGCTTGCAACCCTCGCCTTTCCAAACAACTAATTACACAGCGCAGTGACCCGAATGCTTGGTTCTCAAACTCTTTGGCTATTGATCGACTGATATGCCCGAGTCACAAGGCATTAGCTAAGTAGCCATGGCCATGCCCGGAATGTCAGCCAGCCCTACAAGATGGTCAGCCCGGTGGTTCAATCATCATATTCAGAAACCAGGACTTACATCCATCAATATCTTCTTTGACGACTGGTGACTTGGTACACTTCATAGCCTCCTCGGAAGACTGAGACTTCAGCGTACTGCATTCGGAGCCGTTGCAACGGGCATCCATCGCACGTTGGAGGGAATCGCCTTCCCACCCAAACACGTAGTCACCATGCTGAGAATATCCATCTCTGAGTATTTCCATCAGTTTCGGGATCGACTCAAGGTGCTGGTAAGAGACTTACTTATCATTGGTGCTCCAGACGAACGGCTGTGAACCATCCTCGGGCCACAATTCCTTCTTGTTGAATGGTCGAGTCTAGAGCATTACATATATTCAGCCCCAAGGTTCATTTGAACATCCCATTGAAAATGATCCAAGACCATAACAGTCTCTGCTCAGCCGTTTCGATACCCAGCGGAACTCGGAGGAGAAATTGATCATACTTACGTCCCACATGACTTCAAACATCACCTGAGGTATCTTTACAGGGTGGCTTGCTGGGCAGTTACCCGATGCCCCTACCGCCGTCTCGGAAGATCCTGAGCTTGGATAGGCCACATGACTTCTGTGGTCGGCGCTATCCAAATTCTTACCGTCCCAACAGGTGGGAAAGGTGATGACCGAACGAATACCACCGGCGCAGAAGCCTTTGGGCAAGACTTGGCTGTCTGGAGCCCCGCAGTTTATGTTCTTGTTATCTCCTGATGCCGGCATACAACGGTGGCATACCTTGCGTGCGGTGCCTGGCGAGCGGAGTAAGGCATCTCCAACAAGCATACGGAAGCCGGGCCTGAAGGCGGTGACGTTTGTCTGCGCATTGGGCGCCGGGATGTAATACACCGTAATGCCGCCGTCAGCAGTGAGACCTTCGCTGGCATATTGAGGCACGCGTTTATAGGTGCCATTGCGTGCTCTGAAATATAAGACCGCGGTCCAGTAGTTGGAAAAGTCTTCCGAGAAAGTGCAACTGGTGCAAGAAGAGCCTTTGGGTAAGTCGTGAGTTGCTGGATCCATGGACGCATTGAACGAATTACCGCCGACGATTTGGTGAACATGTGGCGAAGGTATAAGGCCTGGGTTTACCAAAGGATCTAGACGCTCGACCACAAGCTGCGAGCAACTGAATCGCAACATTGGCATCATCTGGCTAGAGCCATGGCCGGCGAGGAATGACACGATCAGAGCCTTCCAATACATCTTGCACGCAATATCTCTGCCAGTGCTAAGTTTCAGAGGAAAGACTGATCAGTCGCAGTATAACCGATTTCGAATATGTGAATACATGGAGCTGCTATCATTTAGGCCATAGCCGTGCTTATATACCGATAGCCGCTGATCTTCAGTTGTCCGATCTCAAATTGCTTGCATATTGAAACATTTAGCCGGGTATGGACATACGGACCTATTCGCGAAGCGAATGTAGCCGCAAGCGCCCGTCCAACCCCAACCTACTTATTATCCTATCTTACCAATCATAGTCAAGCTCGCCGGCATATGCTCTAAGCAGATTATAGTGTGATGTGCGGTTGGCTCGGCACTGCGCACATGTAAGTGTGCCCGTAACATTAATTCCCTCGCAAGTTGTGCCTTTTGCACTTTTCGGTGCCGAGATTGCTTGCAGAGACGCATACATGTAGGATGTTGAACTAAGAGAGCACATTGCTTATCAGGTTTTTGTTTTCTGTCAACCTCCATCCCCATCGTCCCCTCCCCAGCGGGCCCTGGAATGGGTTGGAGGGGGTTTCTTCTTCTTCTACTTCTTCCCCTTCCTGGTGGCTCACTTCATGAATCAATGAAGTAGATCGCTATGCCGCATTTGATACTGCCAGGAATCATTATAACACACATCTATCCCGGAACCATATTCGACCGAAGTTGGACCCTGTTCATCTACGGACATTTACATGATAAGAATGATATACCTTCGAGTCCGGCAACCTATACAGTTCAATTAGAGATAAATAGTTGGTTTTCGTAAGATGCTGCTAGGAAATCGGTTCTTAACTTTGCCTGCGGCTTTGAAGAAAGATCTGGGGTACCAGAGCTTAGCGAAAAGGACATTGAAAAAATAAACACTACTGATAAACAGGTTTGTATCATTGTGTAGAGGAATTGTGCTGAAGGTTTGGTGCTCCGGTAAAGATCTCAGCTTTTGCAGCTAACTCTCGAATGCAATCCAGTTTCAATTGATCACCTTTTCTACAATAATGGACTACTTCGAGAGTAACTCGCCTGGTGAGGGCTCTAAAGTCGGGAGGTTGTTAGTAAGCGCGGGTTCCACTATCGTAGGTCAAAATAGATCCGATCCTCAGAACAAAGTGCGCACTTGCTAAGAAAGAGGTGTTGTGGTGGGAAACTAGGGCGTTGAGACGTTGGAAATGGTAATCCAGGATAATAGGTCCTCGAAGTTGGCTAATATGATACTAAAGGTGCTGCTCTCAGCTCATTAGTGAAAAATATTAATCCTGTGCCCGAAGGCTGGAAAGCGAGAACGACAGCCCTGGATCTATTAGCTAATTATGAAGCTGAAATCACTTCCTGAAGTGCAACCTGGTTTAAGAAATCTTGTGATGGGTTACGACTACGCTCATAAGCTAACTGTCATCTTTGATCTAAGCCATTAAGGTTGTGCAGTGTAAGCACTATCATGTGGAGTGGGGTGTAGAGGACCGACGCCGACTCAGTGTAGTTCTTTCGGCCATAAGCCTCCCAAGTCTATGGGTTTACTTGGCAACAAGCTGGAGTGGAAGGTGACAATGCCACGGACTTACCCAGACGTCAAGCAACGAACTGGTCCGTGAAGAGCAGACTGATAAGAATCATGCAATAGTTCGAGCCAGACGAATTAACCACAACAGGGACACAATGCAATATAGCACGGAATATGAGATGACATGTGAGACGTTCTAGAATCGCGTGTACGTCAGAACTAGTCACGATACTCTTTTTTTCAGGTACTCTATGATGAGGCTACGGCCGGCCGTGCGTCGCGGCCAAAACCTTCAAACAGGAGTTCTCCCATGAACATTGCCGACAAGCCGCTTCTGCGCATTCTCGATTAGATGCTTCAGATGCTAGCGGATCGCATTTATTTAGCCAATGGCATGTGATTTCCTAAGCAGCCAGCGCCTCTAGTTATGGCTCTAAAGGGCAATTGTGCTGCCCAATTGGCTCGCGGTTCGAGCCGTGGCGGTTGCAAGTACACCAGAAAACCTTCCCTTTACACCAAATCATATTCAGTATAGCTTCACAATTTCCGAAACTCAATCCATGATCAAGAAGTTGTTCGTTGAACCTTGCCCACATCCGCCGGCTTCAAGCGTCGGGGGGCCCTCCGCACTCTGTACTTCAGCTCGATTGGTCACTCGTCGGGTTCCTGGACTCGGACAGACATCCGCCGCGAGCAGGCTTCTCTCGTGAATCTGCGAAAGGCAGTCGACTGCAAGACGAACCTTTTGGATTTTGTGGTCAAATCCTCGCGCTTGCATTATAATTCCAAATTGTCGTTGGGAAGGCATATGCTGCCGCCTTCACCGCGGCTCATCTGACTTCGCAACCAAATTCTAGCTGACTGAAGTCAAGACTTGTCCCCATAACGTTGCCAAGAGCCCAAATCAATTGAACCGACGAATTCCTCGTTGCCATGGGACAGTCAAAGCAAGGTGCCGTCTGGGCCGTATTGTTCATCACGTTCGCTTTAGCAACTATGTGCCTTGGGCTACGACTTTTTAGTCGATACTTGAAAAGCACACGCCTTTGGTGGGATGACTACTTTGCCATAAGTAGTTATGTATGTTTCTTTGTACCTTTACAACGCAAGACATCTCTCTGACCTATCTCAGGCCGTCTCATTCATGTGGCTCATTGCGTGTCCATTTTGTATGGCCACTGATATCTTGGTAATACAGCTTGGTATCTTCTACTGACTTGTCACGCAACAGGGATCGAAAGGGGCCTTGGTATACATATTGAAGACATCAAATGGCTTTCATTAGAGCAAACGATCAAGACGTCCCTAATCTTCCTTTTTGCTGGAGAGTTCGTCTATACATTTGCGATATTCTTTGCAACCATGTCCATACTTTGCCTTTACTGTATGTTGAACCATCCATGGAACCGCCTGATAGTAGCTGATCGATATCGTTAGGGAGACTCTTTAGCATTACTAATATCCGTGTTCCTGTCCAAATCCTGATGGCCGTAACTGTTATCTGGCTGGCGATAAGAGCAAGTTCTTTGTTACGTATATTGAGTGATACAGCACTAAATCGTCCGCAGATTTTCATGAACATATTCCACTGTGTCCCTGTACAGGCTTTCTGGGAAGTGGAACTACCTGGGGCATTCTGTGCTATTCCTGATAGAAGCTTCTTTTTGGGAACTCTCTCAGTCCATTTAGTCATGGATATATTGCTTCTGACCTTGCCCATTGTAGAAATACGGAAGTTAAGGCTTCGCAGATTGGAAATGATCGGCGTAATGCTTTTGTTCATGGCTGGCATTTTGTAAGCACAATTCCATTACCTAAGATATCCAAAAAATTGACCTCAAAAGTACTTGTACAGCTGCAATTGCCATCATTGCAACCGCTGCGACATATGATCCATCATCGTTAGATTTCACATGGAATATCGCAGACATCGTCATATGGGCCATTGTGGAAGTGAACATGGTCACTGTTTCGGGTACGTTAAAGATAACACTCCACTGATCAAGACAAGGTTATAGATTACTTACTGTCGAGCAGCATGCTTTCCGATTATGCGACCCGCATTGATGTATGTACTGCGCCGCCTGGCCCCTGGAATATTCAAAGAGGAGTCATATAGTTCCGCAAACCCCAACGTTCCACGCACTGCAGGTTGGGCGACTTGGAGGCGAAAGCGGCAAGCAAGAGACACTGAGAGCAAAACGCTGGTTGACACTTTGATTACAAGTCAACTTACATCACTTCCAATTAGCAGCTACAGCACTGAAACGGCCATATTGACAAGGAATTCAACAATTACAGACAAACGGGTATTAGACCAAAAGAGATATGCAATACGCCCTATCAGTTCTGCTGATGGAAGGAGAGAAGGATGGCTACGCCCAGCGATGTACCGTCAAGAGCGGAATACGACGGAAATAATCACACCAGACAGGATCTGGGATGGTTGTAGGCGACATCTCACACCCGATGACCGGCGACTACCTACGGACTTGAACGTTGAAATTCCTAGTCCACGGTTGTCTATGAGACTAGGAGACACATATTCTTCGGTCAACTCGGTATAAAATGGATCAACTTGAGCTTTTACTATGTTAGTGGAAGAGGAGAGACGCTGATAGCCTCAGAACGCGCCTTGCCCGGGTGATGGATCATTCACAATAGGGCATGCAGCATCATACACCTGAGGATCCACGAACACCGGCTGTAGGTTGTTTTCTAGCGCCAACTCAACCAAAGTTTCCCGTGAGGTCTCATATGATGGCCAACCGTACTCAGCTAGCCCCTGCACAGGGTCTCGTGCAAAAGCAGCCCAAGCACCCATCATGTATGCCGAGACGGCATCCTCGTCAGCAGAGTTTGGGACCCCCGAAACGTCTTGCCCTGTGCCGAAGACCATCTCGACATCAGAGCCGTGATAAGCACCGCTACCCCTGGCCCCGAGACCCGCGGTACTGTTGTAGAGGCGCAGGTTGTCCCAATCCCCATGATACCTGTACCTCCAAGTCGGTACACCGCGTGCAACTCGATACTGTGCCGAAGATCCTGTCGGGCAGGTGAACGCACGCTGGTTGTAAAGGTCCCATTGCGACTCTGTCAAATTTACCCTGGCGGCCCAGGCTGAGAGCTTGTACCATCCGGCTTCAAAGTCTGCATTCCCAAGTAGATACGGTGTTTCAAAGAAAGATCCATTCTCTGCTAGGGTCTGATAGTTGCCAAACACTAGCTCGTCATCTACCGTTGGATGAAATGTAGCCTGGGCAAGGGCGATGGTCGGCAGTGCTGGCACCTTTGCCGCTGCTGCCAGTATTGCCGATGAGTTGGCCTGACGAACACAATTCACCACCGTGTCGGAGTCGTCATCGGGTCCACCACAACCAACAGCCTGCGAAACATTGAAGAAAATTCTCTGCGCATACTCCTGGGAGTTTGGGTTGAAGCTGAGAGAGGTTCCTGAGTGGGAGATCAGTCCTGCCACAATAGGTTCATCCTTCCATGCGAACGAGTAATAGTCCACCGATGCACCGCCTGCACTCTGTCCGAATATGGTGATGCGAGACGGATCGCCGCCAAAGCCTGCGATATTATCTCGCGTCCACTCTACAACAGATCGATGGTCACGCAGGGCGGCGTTTTGTGGCAAGCCCGGCGCCCCTGAGAAACCGAATATTCCAAGGCGGTAGCTGTAATGCTAGGGTCAGCTGGGATTTCTAGTTTTGAGTACTATTCCAAGGTGACAGGATACTTACTTCGGCGTCACCACAACGACATCCTCGGCAGCCGAGAGATACTGCCCATTATAGAAGGGGCTGTGCGGGCCAGGTATAGTAAATCCTACAACAGTCAGGGAAGTCCGGATAAAGATGGCAGGGTACTCACGGCCACCATGAAACCAAATGAGCACCGGCTTATTGGCTGATGGAGTCGGAGATTTCGTCCAGATGTTCAACATGAGACAGTCCTCGCTTGATGGATTCCCGTTCTGCGCAGCAAAGTTTTTCCAAACGTGGAGGCCCGACGGTTCCGAGAAGTTCGGAAAGGAGCTAACAGGAGGCTTGATAGATAGGCAGTCCCTGGATCATGCATCTGTTAGTACCATCAATACCTAGACTACAGCAACCAACAAGTTACTTACGGTGCCCAATTTGACGCCTCATACACAGTTCCCTCTGGTGCGAGGTACCGTTCGGGCGGAGCAAAACGCAAGTCACCAACCGGCGCCTTCGCGTAACGGATGCCCAAGAACTCCGTGACCTCAGATCTGTTCGCGGCCGAGTGTCCAATAATGAGACCGCTTGTGGTATTAATGGATGGTGATGTTGCGCATGTGGCCAGGGTGCCGGTCAAGAGTGATGTCACGGCTATGGCCGCCGTCATGATGGCGGACATCGTTACGTCTGATGATAATTGCTCTGAGGCTGAAGGCAGACGAGGGTTTCGGCAGAGGAAGATCATGAGCAGCAACGAATGGCAGAACAGTTCCGCCGCCGCATACCGCGACCCGCCATCCGACGACGCACACCACCGATAGCGCGCAAATCCGGGGGTAGGAGCCATTGGCCAATGAACATCTACTATGCGTTACCCATATAGATTAGTGGTGTGGGGTATTTCGGTGCTCCAATTGGTAGGCCCTCGAAGACACGCCTTAAATGGCAAAGCGTAGTATCACTCTCCACGCTCCCGAGCATCACCAAGGCCAACCTTGATGCCTATTGGAACTTTGAGTTCTGACTCAAACATGTAATTGCGCTTCTAGATGCGTTCTGTAGTATGACTTCTGGCAAAGGACGGTCCAAACAAGTAACCGGATACTTCACTATACGGCCTATGTACGAGTGAAGGTCCAAATTCGCTGGTAATGGGGGATGAATTATTAGGTGCTAAATGTCTTTCTGAACATTTCTAGTTGCACATTATGGACTAGTATTCCAATATCTCACCTCAGACTCACCCAGTAGGGCTCTACATTTCTTTACTTTTCACTGGTATGTATCGCTTATGCGTCGGACTCAAAATGGATACAACGAATTGCATAGTTTCTCAATGAGCATATCACCATGAAGGCAAGCTATCTCAGGAGAATGTCAAGTAGTATAGGTGAAGTGACGGTGCCGTTTCAGCAGGCATTTGCGTGCGGAGACGCACTGAGGCAAGCATCAGTCCTGGTCCCAGTTTTCAACTCCTCGCTTCGGCAGCAGTCCGCTTGTGATACAGAAGCTCTGGTCTTCTCTCGCTTTGATATCGCAATCAGCTTTCTTCCTTGTCATCACCACGTATAGCCGGGTACCAACCGAGGCATTGAATCATGCATTATGGAATAGATTAAATATCATAATGGCCATCCGTAGCCTGAGAAGTTCACTATTTCTCCTCGCCAGCAATCTGAACATGCTCCTCCCATAGCCTAACCCGCACCCCTTTCCCAGGACGTCCAACGATCTCCGCTTCGTGGTATTGCGCATCCCAGTCCCCGCAATACTCCAGACGATCATACTTCTGCAATATCCGCACCACTACATGGCCTCTTATTAGCAAGCATTCTTTGTCAAACGCATATAAACGCAGCTTTCCACCACTCAGGGAAGGTTGCATCGCCCTCAACAAAGAGAAAAAGATGGGAAAGGAAACTGGAGACAAGAGACTCACCACAATACGCCATCTCCGTCAGAGCGAAATTTTGCCCGACGCAGATCCTCGGCCCCCCATTGAACGGGACATAATTCCAGGCCCTCGGTGTCCAGACCTCCCAGCGCTCAGGCGCAAAGACGGCCGGGTCGGGCAGCGGCTCGCCCCTGTCGTCGATCTGCGGATACAAGCTGGGACACCGCTGCATGCTGAAGGTCGAGTAGACGACGGTGTCGCCCTCGACGACGCCGACGTCCGGCCCGCCCGCAGGGTTCGGCAGCGTCGCGTCCTCGAGCGCCGTGCGCAGGTTGTACGGCACAGCCGGGTAGAGGCGCAGGGTCTCGTTGAGCACGTGGCGGAGGTACACCATGCCCTTGAGGTCGTCGTACGTGGGGGCGCGCGAGCGGCCGACGGCGTCGATGACCTCACGGCGCAGCCGCTGGAACGCGTCCGGGTGCCGGCTCAGCTCGAGGAAGGCCCAGCTCAGCGTCGCGGCCGTGGTGTCGCGGCCGGCCAGCAGCACGGCGACGATCTGGTCGCGCAGCACCCGCGGGTCGCGCGTGTAGCGCGCTATGCTGTGTAGGAACGTGAAGCCGCGGTCCGAGTTCTCGAGCTTTTCCAATTCGTCGTGCGGGAGCGCCAGCGCGGCATCGATGTATGGCATGACAAAGCGGTCGATGGCGCGGATGCCACGGTGGTAGCGGCGCCGGGGAATTAGGGACTCGAGAGGCCCCAACATGGTCAAATAGGTCTGAATGCTCTGGACTTCGTTGAAGGCTTCTGCAAACTCGGCCCGTGGGTTATCGAGCGAGCCGACGGCGGCTCCAAGGAGGAAGTCGGTGGTGACGTCGAGGGTCATACGGTACAAGAGGTCCATCAGCTCGACCTCCTTTACCGGACCGGCACCGCCCTCGGCAATCTTGCCCAGCAGACCATCCTGGCCTACCCAACGTTCGAAGGTATGCAGGTCGCTGACGCGGTCCTTGATGAACATAGGCCTGATCAGGCTCCTTGAATCGTGCCAAAGGCTCCCATCAGTCGTGAAGATGCTGTCGCCAAGAAAGGGGCGCCACAGCTCGTGGAACTGCTGACCCTTTCCGAACGAGGTAAATTTCGAGGTCAGGATGGTCTTGATATGGTCCGGGTCCCGCGTAATCAGATACCGCTGACCGGGCCTGACCTGGAGCTCCACGATGTCACCGAAATGGGATGGTTTGGCGCGGCTGAACATGCTCTCAAAGTACTCGGTCAATGTGTGCTTCATCTGCGCGCGTGCGCAGTATAAGAGCCATAATGTGCCTACGCGTCGGGTGTCATTGGAGACATTCTCAACCTGGTTTGACAAAAGATAGTGATGGGCATACCGGTGATGGGATTTCCAGCAAGCACGGGCGCTCTCACGCCCCCTGTTTTGCGGATGCGAAGCTCATGCCGCGTGTATTGAATGAGATAATAGACCACGCTCAGCACCAAGAAGACTGCAGTGCCGAGAGCCAGATTTGGGGCACTAAGGGATATTTGCGTCAACATTATGTCAGTCTGAATCTGATCATAGCTGTATCCTGTTAGTTTTCTACGTATGGATTATGCAGAGTTTCCTGTCATTGATAAGTGTCACGCAGCATGCGTACGAAGATCTGAAGGGGTGGTGAAGTTACAAGCTTACCAAATATAAAGAGCCTATCATCTACCTATGTATACCCAACGGGCATCACTACATCGACGATCTAAATTCAATCTTCTTCCAGAGCCGTAACAAATCTCAATACCTAGGCAGGGTATGGACTGTGCAATTTGAACCGAACCAAACTAGCCAACCTACATCGTTTTGGAGACAGACGGCAATTGGTTCCAACCCCGCAGACGAGCTGTGCTAGTCCTGCGCACCTCGCATCCCAATCCAATCGCGTTAGGGAGTTCACACCAAGAATTACCAATTTGGAGTAAGCCATGGGGTTTCCATGGCATCTGTCTGCGTGACCTGCATTTGCAGATGTTGTTCTCTTTTGTCTGAGCCGAGGCATTTAAGATCATTGTTAACCGTTTTTGTCGTGCGTCTTAACTGTCTACACATGACTTTGATGTCTGACCATAACGATTGCCCAGACGAATGCTCGCGTGCATCCTTCCAAATGGGCCACGTCAAAAATGCTTTCCTGTGGCTCGGAACAGTCTACTTTTCTCTATCTCTCATCGAACATTGCAAGTCCAGCTTCCCAGGAACAGAAGCTAGGTGCTTTGTTGGAGGGGTATGCGGACTGAATGTGCTCGTGCTGGCCTCTGCTCCTATTCATGGACATATACTTCCGAACTAGGACAGTTGAGTCAAGACCATGGGCCCTAGAAGCGGACGCGGGCTGCACAAGAAGCCTAGGTATGCCATGGCCTTTTCTCGCATCGTTATGAATGACCCTGTATTATCGCTCTGGTATTTATGATCCGTGAGGAAGCTCTCTTCCCCGAGTACTGTACAAGCTCCGCAGTTTTATGATCCCTGATCCGGTATTGACAGACGCCGCCTTTCCTGAAAAATTGACCCTATTTTGTACACAATGAAACTTATGTCGCCCATTCGACAGTTTCCAGAGCAAGCATGACGAGTATTAGCGTCGAAGGGAGGATCCTGAATCAAAGTCAGCACGAAATCACGTTTTTTGCAATCGGAGGAACTTACCAAACGACGTAGCTCTGGAACAGAATCTTGGACATGACTGTCTCGTAAACCTCGTTGATCTGGCAGATTTGGGCCAGCTGAAGCGCGCTCGGAGCACCACTCAGAAGGAAGCATACGATGACGAAGATAGGATCATCGAGAATGCTGACCGGCACATACTTCGCAAAGACGGCGAGAATCGGGGCCATGATGATGGTAGGCAAGAGCATACGACTAACCAATGACGCTACAAGCAGCCGAGTGCCAATCTGTTCCTCTTCGAGATCCTTGACCTCCTGGTTCTGCGTGTTTCTGGCAAGGTTCGCCCCAAGCACGACCAGAATCAGGGGCACGGCAACCCCGGCGCTGGATGACACTGCACTTGTTACGCTGTTCTTGATGAAAGACCCGTCCTGGAAGAACAGACGCTGGAGATCGGGGATCGAGGCGACGATAATGGCAGCCAACATGGCCCATAGCGGCGGGTTCATAAAGTCCCGGAGTCCATTATAGAAACGCAGAAGCCCGTGGCCAGTTGCTGCAAGGCATGTCTGCACTGGCAGAGGAAGGCCATGGAAAGCTCGTTGGGATGCCCGGACAGTCCTATGTTTCAAGGTCGCGGTGACTCTCCTCAGGGCTAGCTTCGCTCGTACAGCCAAGCCCTTGAATCCGCCAGGTGTGTCAGGCTCATCTAGATCATGCATGCGAGGGAAGGACATAATTTCATCCCCGGATGCAGGCTCAGGTAGAACGAAAGTACCATTGCTCCCAGTGGTGTATTTTGGACTGCCGTTGCGATGCTTCTTTATAAGCATGGAGTCTTCTTCATCTTCGGACTCGTTGGGTGAGGCCCTCGACGTGCCAACAACAGGCGTGCGGCCGGCTGGCTCATAGACATCCGACCCGTCCGAGCTTTGGCCATCATCGCCGTGATCGTGCACAAGGCCGCCATCGAGTCCCGGTATGAGAGCTCCTCCAGCCCCTGGGGGTGCTTCATCAGTGCGGTTGCCTTCCTCCAACGTCCTGGTGTCGTCACCGTCGTCGTCGTGTTGCTTCGGCGCCAGTAAGACGTTGTATCCCCAGGTCCACCTGACAAGCTGACCCAACTGCTGGAAGATCATCAGGTAGAGGATACCTCTGGCGGCAACCTCGTCGTCGTTGTCGCCAGGGATACGGTCCCAGTGGAGGCCTTTAAGGGTCTGTGAAAGCGAGATGACAAGCGAGATGGGGAGCGAATTCGAATTGCCAAACACAGCCATGGCCGTGACAAAATTGGCCGGCCTCTTGTTGAGCCGGCAAGCCCTGGCAACGCAGACGGAGACAATGTACGAGACGAAAGTCTGGACCAAGAAGATGATGGGGATGACAGCCAGCTCAACCAGCTTGCTGGCATTCAGCTGCGATGCGAGCTTCGTAAAGATCAGGCACGGCGTGAAGATCTGGACGTTCAGGTTGGCCAGAAATTTTTGCTTCTCGGCATCAAAGTGACCCATCCTTGCTATGATGTAGCCCGGCAGTGCAACACAGACGACTTCCATAACAGCCTCGAAGACGAGTAATATGAGGTGGTCGATAGACGGATGCGAATCATGGGGCTTCTTCATGAAAGGCACGAAGGAGGGCATATCGGGCGCCCATTCGCCTACCACCGCGTTGTTGACGCGGAAGGAGGCGGGATTCGTCACGGCCCAGTCCATCTCTGCGGTGTCCGGTGTCTGTGGTGAGGATCTTGAAGGAGGATGACGGTGTTATGCCACTGCAGTGGCGTTGGCACGGCGGAGGGCCTGAAGCACCTCAGTGGTCAGATATAGGACGTTCTCCTTTGGCGAGGTGCTGCTGAATCGATAAGGTGGTGGTCAAGGATATATATGCGCGGTGTCAGGCGTCGCAATTGCGCCGTCAGGCGTCCCGAGGTCGGATCGTGGACGGGTTTCACGCTACCGTATTGATAAGACTGCTGTAATGAGACTGTGCTGTTGGAATAGCGATGGAAAGGCGGAACGAGACGAACGACGTGTCTCGGTGAGCTTCGACTGGGCTGCTCGGTGGCTCCAGATCCGTAAGCGTATATTCGATGACGAGAGAAGAGACGTCGAGTCGTCTGACAGCAACCGGAGGCTGTTCGTTGGTGTAGAAGGTGGAGATGTACGAAGGATTCCAAGGGCGCGGGGACGCGCTGGCTGTGTGTATGCAATGAGGGAAGTCGCAGACTGCGGCTCGGACCTTGGTGGAAGATGAAGTTGAGATCAAGCTGAAGGAGCCCTCCGACTGCGACCAAGAATTAGAATGTTTCCTGGAACTGGAAGGGCCAAGGATTTGGTGGAGGGCCACGGCAAAAGGCAAGGGTCGCAACGACAACCAGCGTTTCAAGGTGGCGCCCTGTGCCTGGAGATCTTCGCGATTGATAAGAAACAGGAATTGCGGCGTTTCGGGCCTAGCGCGGGCCTCTGGCGTTGTTCTAGCGCAGGCTGAGCTGCACTGCTGCAGTCTGCGTCGGGGGCCACTGGGGCCTGGCGCACAACGTGCAGCAAGGAGGCGCCGGGGTTGGGCGGCCGGGCTCCCCACCGCTGCCACCCTCTGACGGCACGGCACAGCCATGGATGAGCTGAGGGAAAAGCTCGTCACAGCTCCCACGCAGGTCGAGTATAGACGTAGCCAGTCAAACCTTGGTACCGGTTCAAATTCCGCCACCAAGTCACCAAGTTGTATCATGCTCCCCGTACTCTTACTCACTAGACCAAGGCTACGCAACTGGACCTGACCTCGCACTACCGGCGGGCACCTACGTAGTCGCTCAGGTGGGACAGAAACCCAGCACCCAGCACCCGGGGCCAAGGCTGGCTGTACCACAAGCCTGCGCGACGGACTGACGTTATCAGCTCCAGTCGCGACCCGATTCACTGGCAAGCGCCTCCGCAACTCCCGCTATTGGCCGGCGGCCAAAGTCTAGCCCCCAGTAGGCCCCGAGTGCGCTGTCGATGATGGGATGGCAATGCCCGATTCCATCAGCCAAGTCGGGACAACACACGCCTGGATCGATACTAATTAATGTCCGCATTCGCCCTCCTCAATTGGCGTGGCCCTGTCGCATGCGCCCGTCATGCCGTTGGTTACCTCAACCTCATTCTTGCCTTCCAGCTGCCACAGCCCCCCCATGGAACTCTGCGATGGTCCTGCATGGCCGTGCCTTTCTGGACAGCTCTTCGCCGTTGCAACGGCAGGGGATCGAGATCAGATAGAGTCTCGGAAAACTGACGTAGTTATTAGGTATTTGCTACCGGGGAAGCAAAACACTTGCCCGGCCCCGCTACAGGTTAACTAGCTCATGCGCCCTGTGCGGTCGATCCCGATAGGATAGGAGCTTCTCGTCCCGGAAACTTGGCGCTCGTATGCACCCCTTCCGGAAATCGGGCAACTTGCATTCGTGCGCAACGATGAGCAGCCGGGGTATACTCTACTCTTACAACGCTCTGATAAATTCTCTAGGCATTTAGCCTGTCGGGACTGCCAATCATTACAACTTTAACCATGCCGCACAACGTTGAAGAATGGAAGGAATGCTTTGCGGATGGTGACCTAACCCGTCACTGTTTATTCTGAATCACTGGCTGGTTCCATGGGCCACTCAGGTGGGAAACCCATACTATGTTCATTAGTAAAAGTGATGGTGCTTGCGGAACTTGCATCCAAACGACGCGTTTAGATCCCCTCCGTTTCAATGCGTTCGTGTCTACAGAGGTATGTATACTTAATCTAGTGGGTCACTAGCGCACCTAGCAGCATAAGCGAGAGCACTGTCTCCTCGATGCTACCGAGTATAGTCACGTCCGCCATGAATTTGTATATTGTGCGCCGCGTCTGACACGTGACTGAAATATCATGAACAGACCTGAGCCTGAGAAGCCGGGTCCGGGGCGAAGGATCTAACAACGAACCTGGACACTGCCTTCACCCTGGTAACACGTAAGCCGGATCATCAGGCCGCCGTGCACAGCCAACATCAGTTCGCTGGGGCCGAAGCGGTCATGCTTCCTGAAAGAATCGAGTTCATAACATGATCAAGCCACCATTAGTATTCGACATGTTCAACTGCAAACATATTTTCTCTCAAAACTGATTCTCGAGAGGCAAGACGACCGCGGCCAACCGTGTTGCGACTAGCAAGAGCCCAACCGCCTTCATATTTGAAGGCTTCTTCTCCTTAGGGTTGCATTGATACGGCATGGACGAATCTGTACGCTTCGATCTTTATCTTCTCTGTATGAGCGCTAATGCCCATAGACCGTCATTTTGGGGCCTGCCAATGATCTGGCTATTCAGTCCGCTTTACAGGCAGCAGACCAGCAAACGGCTTTGACTTTGCAACTGCAAATGCAACAAGCAAGTTGGGCTATGTGGCAAACGGAAGGTGACAGGGACGCGACGCGCCAAGTATCCGACAGCGAGAAGGTTTTCGGGCTTGTGTTCATGAGTGTCGTTGTCTTGATCTTAGTCTGGGTTTCCATTTCATTGATATATATGTAATTAAACAAGTTCTATCAGGAGCATTATGCCGACAGAACTAATAAACAGAGGGGCCGTAATTCTGAAACTCCTGACTCAAGTCAGAGTAAGCGTATAACAGTAATGATTTTTGGTATCCTAGCTATGGCCCTGTTGCAAGGTCGACTTTTCCAGCCAAATTATCGCCATCGAAAGAAGAGCAAAATGTTACAAAGGTTTCCAAAGAGCGCAGGTTAGGTATTACCTTGATGGTTAATTTACTCGAATAAAGTCGGACCCCATGCTCTATTACTATCTTTACGCTTCATAGCGACCAGTAATGTAATACAGAGCTATGATATCGCTCTAAACACGGCTTAAAGGCTTTCAATGTATTATATTCTTCGCTTTACACACACTGCTCGCATTCCCTTTCATATAATCCTTTCTCAAATGTACTATCATATATAGACAAAAAAGCTCAATGAGTTGATGGAATAGTCATCCAATGAAACGATGCAAGATATGCAAAGGACATGTGTTATTTTCCCGTTGATTGTTTCTCAGTCCAAAGTTATTCACAGTGAAAGCATTGTACTCTTCTGCCGGGCATCTGCCTCGTTGCCTTGGCATTCATTACAAGAGCCCCAGGCGCCAAGGGTCGGATTTGATCCCGTTGCTAAACTGGCGGCCGCGGAGGAACAGGCAATGGACCGATGGAATGATCCTATGGGAATTGCCATTTGATTTAATGAATCACGATCGCGTAGGAGCCAAACAGAGTCGTAGCCGTTTGCTTAGAAAAATGTTTCGTGTATGATTGAGGCGTGAATCTAGCGTTAATGTCCCAGGCGAGCGATGTAGCGTGAGATTCGACAATCTCGTGGATTTTATCTTCAGACTCTGCCTATTCATTCATTCATTTCATTGATGTTGATAAAGTCAGTGGTTTGTGAGACAAGCCGTTCCGCACAGATTTCTCCGCATTTAATTGTATTCTCCCTATATTGCAGAACTAGAGAGCTTTGGGATATATATCAAGAATGAGGTATGCTCATTCATCGCTCCATAGGATACTTGTAACTCTTCATCTGACCTGAAATCAGTGTGGTTATAGTCAGAAATATTCCGTGACAATTTCTTCCACTTTCAAGTACCCAGGCGAACAACTCTCAATAGATTCTATCCAAAGGTCAACATGGGCTTGTTGTTGACATACGATGCCTTCGATTCGCGGATATCGAAAATTGGTGCCTCCATATTCAAAATTATAATTTGATTCGGGAAACAGCGAATTAAGTGCGAGAAAAAAAAAATTCATCTGAATTCCACAGCACTTCTGATTATGTCTAAGCCCAGTCCCTTTAACATGTTTGCCCAACGCTGTCATCTTCGCATAGGCGAACTTCATGAGCAACAGCCAGATCTGGGCTTGACATATTACTTGTCTTGTATTCCCAATATTGCAGAACAATATGACAACGGTGTCCAGAGCTTCCTGATCCACGAAGAACACGAGGCTTTACCTATTGTGACAGATAATGGACAGATCATGATTGGTCATCGCCATCTGGTTGAAGCCCGCGCTTTCGACGTAGCACCACTTTTGGGGATCCAGCGGTGTAAGTGAGCTGGGGTCTGCGGGATTCGGCTCCGAAGATGCTACTTCGCCATCATCCTTACCAAACAGATTGCCGCTGTCGCCGTCGCGGGAGATCAACATGATGCTCCCCTTACTTCTCGTACCCTATAAGAATAAACCCCTGCACTAACTAGTATATAACATTCGTACCCTCCTCCCTCTCTCTCCTTTTCCTCACTTTTCTTCTTCTTCTTTGTTTCGAAAGTGCTCTCGATTGGGGAGACTTTCATCCGAAAAGGGCACCCAGGGGCAAATTTCACTGTCTGTTACACAATGGAAGGGAGGGTTGGATGAGCCAAATTGCAACGGCGCAGCAGACGAGCAGCCAAGACCTACAGCATGCATGTTCGCCCTTACTTGTAAAGCGACAGAGGGATTTCCTGCCTTTCTGCTGATCGCATATATACGTTGATACCCCGTCAGCGTAGGCAGGGCGTTTGAGGGTCAAAGTCTCGTTGTATGCACCCACGCGTGCTGCTCATCGTCCTGGTTGGCTTGTCTCCGTCCAGTATTCATCTGAAAAACTGCGCCAGACGCCGATAATTTTTCGCACCCATAGCTCACGCTCTACATACAATTCTGCTATCTTAGCACTTTCCCCTCGGGCACCCACGACAGTAGAGTACAGTTGCGGGTCATGTCGGACAGCGACCAGCTCCACGACAGGGCAGCATGGGCGAGGCCACCGGGCAACTCCTCTGGAGTCCGCGCAGAACGCGCCCCGGATAAGCTGCACAATCCGGTAAAGTCTACAGACGTCGAAGGCCAAGCTCAAGACTGCCGCCCTGCCGAGTCTATGACCAGCAATCGTTTTGGATTCGGCTTCCTTCTCTTATCTATCTATCTATCAATATTTCTAATCGCCTTGGACCAACTGATTATTTCGACTGCGATACCTCAGATCACCAATGACTTCCATTCTATCGAAGACATAGGGTGGTACGGCTCAGCCTACCTGCTGACAAGCTGCTCCTTTCAGCTCTTTTTTGGCAAAATTTACACTTTCTATTCCGTTCGAGTTGTCTACCTGAGCGCAATCCTGCTTTTTGAAATAGGTTCTGCGATCTGTGGTGCCGCGCCGAGCTCCAGTGTTCTCATCGGAGGCCGGGCAGTTCAGGGCGTCGGGGCGGCGGGCATGTTCTCTGGCTCGGTAAGTCATCTGACCGGGGTGGATGCCTCTATGCGGATGTGATGCTCACGCTACGGCAATAGGTCATTGGTATAGTCCATACGGTTCCTTTGAGTCAGCGGCCTCTATACATGGGACTCTTTGGAGCCATGTCTGGGATCGCCTCCATTATGGGGCCCCTTGTTGGTGGAGCTTTTACGTCAAATGTGTCCTGGCGATGGTGTTTCTACATCAATCTTCCCTTCGGCGCTGTCTCGCTGGTGTTGATCGCAACGCTGCTGCGCGTGCCGCGAGGAAACACTGAGAAGCTTTCTTGGAAATCAAGGATATCACGGCTAGATGCTGCCGGCACTACTTGTCTTGTCCCTGGTGTCGTTTGTCTGCTGTTAGCTCTTGAGTGGGGAGGAGTGCTATACGCCGTAAGTTTTAGTCCTCGCGATGTCCTGCATAGTTGATGGCTGCATACCTCGTACTCATACAACAACAGTGGAACGAGGGCCGAATTATAGCCCTGTTGACACTTTTTGGTGTTCTACTGGTTGCCTTCATCCTCATCCAGGGCCTTCTGCCGGAAACGTCAACCATACCGCCCCGGATCTTTAAACAGAGGTCAATGTACACCGGATTCGCGGCAATCTTCTGCGTTGGAGCGCACATGAACTTGTTCCGTAAGTACTAGTTAAAATGCAGTGGAATGACGTGCGCTGATCAAGCATATAGTATACTTCCTCCCCATCTGGTTCCAAGCGATTCAAGAAGTCTCGGCTGTGCAGTCAGGCATTCGCCTTCTGCCAATGACCCTGTCAACCATTGTAGCGTCGATAACTGCCGGGGGAGCCAGCGCGTCTGTTGGCTTATACACGCCTTTTCTTCTCATTGGAACATGCCTGATGGCGATCGGCGGAGGGCTTCTTAATACACTACAGCTCGATACCGGTATCGCAAAGTGGGTCGGGTACCAATTCCTGTACGGTTTTGGGCTTGGAATGAGTATCCAAGTTCCAAACCTCGCTGCCCAGACGGTGCTACCAATGCATGATGTACCTGTTGGCACTTCTTTAATGCTGTTTGGTCAGCTCCTAGGAGGTGCCATGTTTGTTTCGGTCGGCCAAACGGTCTTCAACAACGGACTGATCACAAGATTGTCTGCATTCCCAGAATTTGACTCATCCAGCGTTGCGCGAAGTGGTCTTACAACCCTGAGTAGTTCGCTTCCAGCCGAACTCAGAAAGCCAATCTTGGAGGCATACAACGAAGCTCTCCGCGATGCCTTCCGCGTGGGCCTGGTTCTTGCGTGTCTTACTATCATCGGCGCAGCAGGCATGGAGTGGAGAAATGTGAAGGCTAATGAGACGGAAGCCAAGGCAAATGGTGTCGGGGAAAGGGGTACTGGAGATATGCAGAAGGCTCAAGAGCATACATAAGTAACGGGGGTAGCTAGGTAGGAAGATGCCGTACAACGTCACAGAAAGAAATAGTGTTTACGCCTGTTACCCCAGCCATGCATATCTATCACAGTCGGGCACATGGCGAGGAGAGTGTTCAGTAACCCCCGTATTGGTCCTTTCTAGTTAAGCACCAACCTTAAGGGTGAGCTGCTGATAAAACCGTTTGAATGACATACCGAATCTGTTTTTTTTTTTTTTTTCTTTTTCTTTACGAGACTGCGAAATTCAAGCATGAAGCTGCAAGCAAGTTGCGTACGGCAAGATCTATTTTAGGATACTAGCGTCTTGATCTTGAGAGATGAGAGGCTCAGCTATCAAAGGGACCATTTTTACTTACAACGCCACTAACGTCAAATCAAAGCTTAGAGACCCGACGCATGACATTCCTTTATGGTCCAGGGCAGCGCCGATGTGCCTCAAGCCATGATGGCTAGTTTCACAAGAGCAGATAAACGTGGCGGATGCTGGGATTTTGACTGCCCAGGTGATCCTCGCAAGCCTCGTCCCGGCAGGACGGATTAGCTCGCCGCACTATCGAAGCGCGGATACCTAGCTAGCTGTAGATCATCGCATGATAGCCCAAACCTCAGCTTTCCCGGCAAAGATCTGATTGACTTGGGTCGAAAAGCCGAAGAGACAGGGCAATTCGACGCGTGCAGTTGTCGAATTGCCGTAGATCTTGTTCCGTTGGCCGTACAAAGTCGTCATCCACAGCCTGGTCAGCAGCATCCACTCAACGGAGTCCAGACAAGGCTCTGGGGTAGACTGGCGGCTTGCGTGCATGATAATTAAGCCCTATGAACTACCGGCGTCTTCTGCAGGAGCCCCCGTAATGCAGCTTCAAACTATCGGTACGTCGTACACACGTTGAACTTAAATCGTACGTACACGCTGCCTTGTGTCCGCTCCGCTGGGATCTTTGCTGCGAGTACACATTCTGACGATACCTAGCCATGGCACCTGATGGCACCCAACGGCTCCAGAGCTGCGAAAACCCAGCCAGCCCACAACTATGCCAGCGCCCCCTTTGGAAGCTTCTTTCAGCCTTCTCTGGGCTCCGTCTGTGGGGCGTCCAATGTTCGGGGAGATTTCGCTAGGGGTCCTGGACCCGTAGCGCGTCCTCCCTCGGCTGTATCCGATTAGCTGGAGCTCCCACGACCCCGTTTGACGGTGGGCAGACGATGCCGTATTGGGCGCTGCCAATTTCCCTGCAGTGACGGCACATTGGGTTTGTTTTTAAGCTCGTCACACCTCTCCCGAGGATGAAGTCGCTGGTCTCTTGATCTTCTCCTCTGCAGGTGCTGGGATTACTGCGCCGTCTTCCGGAATCACGCCCATTTACCTGAGATCACCACGGACCGTGCGGAGCCCCTGGCATCCCGAGACCGCCAGCGACTGGGCAGCGGCGTTGGATGGTACCGAGTGCGGAGCCCTGTTGGGTCGGGATATTTCCGTCGTCTCCAAGACTCAAGCCAGCCATCGTGAAGGGGCCTCTCGTATTCGTCGGATGCGTACCACAAAACGTCCCAACCGCCCCTGGATGGAGTCTTTCCTCAACTTCTCCTTAGGTCTGGAGTCTTGTTCGCCTTTGGGGGAAAGGGTTTCGAGCCTCGCAGGACGGTTCCTCTAACACTGTCCCTCCGTCGTGTCCTTCCTTCTATTGGGATCGACATGCGCCTGTAATCTGACACTTCAGCCCCACTGTCAACCGCTCTCTTCGTGGAAATCGTCTTTCACTCCTAGGCTAGCTGCTATTTGGGTCTTTGGTGACTTCAGTTTCTTTGGCACTACTCTTGAGTGTTGAGCCTCATGATAACCTGCTCCATTACACTGCGGTCGAGCTACCCGTGGCGCGAACCCGGCGCTACCTCGTCGATGAGATGGTTTCGTTATTCGGGCTGAAAATTGGAGCCGAGAAAAAGCGGTAAGAACCCGCACGATGCCGGATGCCGGACAGTCCAAACCGTTACTGATCGACGTAGAAAACCCGAACAAGAATTGTCGACGACCACTTTCCAGCAGAGGCAGATCGAACAGTGGGCTAGTCGGCATACAGGCCAGCGCAAGAATGGCGAGGTCTCTCCCGGACTGCCTTATGTTACAGGTCCTCGGCCTTCGACGGCGAAAGCCAGCCATGGACCACCAGTGAGCCATTCCATACAGGCTTTCTATAATCCAGGAACCCAAAATTTGGCATCTTCCAGCATGCTCGACCTCTCTCGCCAGGAGAGCAACGGTGACGCAGCCCTTCCCACGTTGCGGCCGGCGCTATCGAATCCGAATCTTGGGACGCGATGGAATAACGGCTCGTCCCAAACTTTAGGGACTGCAGCATCAGGTGGATCGGGTTCAACCGTTTCTCAACCGAATACAGCTAGGATCAAGCCGCTTGACGTCCAGTCCACCAATGTCTCATCGACACCGACTACGACTTCGCCCTTGAGTCAAGAACATCCAAGGTTCCCAGCAGATGACGAGAAAACATTGGCTCCCAACATGGACACTTCCCATCCGTTGCCACGTCCACTACAGATTCATAAGGCACAGCCTCCGGCTATCCCGCCCAGGAGTGCTCGGCGCAATGTGCCTACGCCGCCGCCGTCGGTAAAAGCATCAAGTGAGATAGACCGACTATCGATCTTAGAGAGGCCGATTTTACCCGCTGCAGCTCTCGATGCTCGACCGTCAAGTAGAGGTAGTAATCGGACCATTCCCACCAGCATCAAGGAGCTGATGGACACGGATGACTACATGAGCCCTGGATCCGTGTCCGTACCAACGCCACCACCCTCCCTGCCTCGAGCAAGCAACGAGACTATCAATCGCGGCTCTATGAATGAGTGGGGCGAACCAGTTATTCAAACTGTTCGGGCCAAGCGAGAAACTATGACCATCAGCCCAGCCCGCAGGCGGAGCTCGGAGAAGATGGTTGAGAGCCTCGACAGGTCTACCAGATTGGCTGAAGAGCAGCGTCCCAAGACCGCCGGGAACCCTCGAGCGGATCGACCAAGCCCGCTGAATATGGACCTCAGACCCGACACTCCAGACTTAGGTGGCCCAAGCAGTGCCCCCTTTCCCGCGCGACAGCGTTCAGAAAGTCCTTACGGCGGACGTTCCCGCAGCGCCGCGCGTACTGGCGTGCCGGCTGCTGCTGTTGGTGCGCGTGGGCGTCCAAAACGACCGAATGCAAACGGCGTGCGCCGCCCGGCGGCAAATGAGTACGACATTCACCGTGCGGAGACCCCTGTGCAGATGTTTGGTGATATTCGCCGCGTGCAGACTCCTGTGCAGGTAGAAGATGTCCGCCCTAAACCAACCCCCGTGCAAGTGGGAGACGTTCGCCGTGTGCCAACTCCTGTACAGATGTTCGATGACATTCGCCGTCGACCAACGCCGGTGCAGATCGACGATGTTCGCCATATACCAACTCCTGTACAGGTCGAAGATATTCGCCGTCCACCAACCCCTGTACAGGTATTCGACGACATTCACCGTGTGCAGACACCTGTACAGATGCTGGATGATGAATCCATTCGCAGCTCTGGTTCGGAAAGTCTGGATCCCCCGGACAGCCCTCTTCTTCCACGCACAGGCCCGTTAGCCAGCCCTGTGCCTCCATTTGAGGAGCCGCCGGTTCAGGTACCGCGAGGGGAACTCAACCTGGGGTTCAGTTTCCCAGACCGATCAAGAACCACAGGAGATCTACCGCGATTTGTGGACAACACGAAGTCAGACGAGGGCTTCAAACCTCCTATCGAGTCTCCGAGTTGGCCTCTGCCTTCGACAGCTCTGATGACTGGTGTTGAACTTACGACCTTGTCAACAACTCGATCACAGTCTCCTTTTGCCATACCTTCTTTCAGTCGTCCCTGGACGCCAACGAACGCCAGGCCAGGCACGCCTGTGAAGATGGCCGAGCAGCTCGTCGTACCAGGGATTCGAGGGCCAAGTCCAAGTCCAAGAGGAGCTCCACCGAGAACAACACCAAAGTACGCTGTAGGCAACCCAAATGCTATCCCAGAGCGGTCTGGCGCTAGCTTTATTTGAGAGACACCATCGTTAGATTTCATATGTTGAGACCATGCATAATACCCAGGGGGTTTGAGTACAGGGCAAAAGGAAAAGCATTCATAATAACGACGGCGTTTGATGGCATACTCGAGAGACCGCCTTCTCTCAGTCTTTTGATACCCAGGGTCAGGAACCTACTATGTTTGGAAGGTTCTAGTCGGATACTACGAAGGCAATTTAACTCCTATTTACTCTTTTCCAAGTATAAACCTCGCGTTCTCCTAAGGGCAGCAACATAATGACTACTGACTGCGTGGCAACCATGTGCTAGATGGGTTTGCGAGTTCAAGCCGCAACTTCGCTGATTCTTGCAAGATGAAATCGCCAAATCTCGAGACTTTGGATGGAAGGATGGTTAGTACCAGCTCTCTAGGAGGGCCAGAGGATCGTCTCCATGATATCCTGAGATTCTTCACCTATAGCAAAGAACTCCACTTCCGCTTGGGGGCAGCAATAAGCCCTCCAATTTTTTATTTTTTTTTTTTAATTCGACCATTCATCACATAAACGAGACATTTGAGAACACACGGTTACAAGGCATGGGCAATGTACTCGTCAAAGCTCTCACGACCTTTGTCTCCTTCTGATCCCGTACTTGAGATCTTTTGAGCTATTGTAGGAACTATATGGGGGGAATTTTTACCGTCAAGTGCTAAATCATTTTTGACAGGATAAGCCCACTAGTCTATGATCAAGTTAGAATAGGGCTATTCGTCGCACGCGGGCCTTTTTGAGGGTATGAGCGTTGATTTTGTGACTGGTCGTTCTTTCAACATCATTCTAGATCGATAAATTATGATGCACAAATAGTCTAGAAAAAGCCACGCACGAACTAATATCTCCGTGAGCAATTCTACTAATTAGTGGCAATAGCCCTGTATCAAGTGGTGGTTAGTAAATGCGGTGGTTTTCTCTCCGCAGGTCCACCCACTGAAATAAAGGTACGATAATATAGTTCCAAACGTTCCCGAGGTTCCCCTCTTCAGCTGCAGCGATCCATTTTTAACAAAGTTCCAACATCGCACTACATACGTCATCGCTAGGCGAAGCTCTGCCGGGGCTATATTTATATTTGGTAATTACCCCTCCGACGAAAGAAAAGATACACAGAACTTCTAGGCTATATTCTTTCCAAATTTCTCAAAATGGCGAAAGGATCTTGTCTGTGCAAGGGCGTTGAGATCGACACCAAGGTCGACCCTCAGGCGACAGTGGCGTGCAGTTGTACCAGCTGCCAGGCCTGCAGTGCGAGCGCTTTCACCATCAACTTGGTATTCCCCAAGGACACTGTGGATATCACAAAGGGAAAAGAACACGTCAAAGTGTTCAAAGGTATATTGAATGAAAGCAGCATACTACTCTGCAAGAAGTTCACCGTGCTGACGCACTACTATAGAAAAGGCTGATTCCGGTAGAGATGTGTTTCGTCACTTCTGTGATACCTGCGGCAACGCCATCTACACATTGGCTGCCGATGGAACGTGCTTTGTGAAGGCACCGGTGCTAAAGGGTGCTTTGCACAACGACCCAGTTGCGCACATATTCACGCGCAATCTACCAACCTGGGCCGAGGGAGTGAAAACAGGCGATCGCAAGCGAGACGGTGCATGATAGTCGGTATCTAGGGAAACCACCGTTTCGTAGTGCATTTGGTAGCGAAATGCACAATACTCGCGTTGTTCGTCGCGTATATTGGACCGAACAACGCATGATAATGAGAGTCTCTAGTCAACCTCGGCTAATGGAGTGCTTGGATTGATCAAAACGCAGAACGAAGAGGAGAATAACTGAATAATTACAACTGCTTCCCCTAATTGGCCAAGTATACCATGCTGTCGGTTATAGTAAGTCGTCCGTGTATTCATGCCATCGACTTCAAATCAGAATCTTCGGCTCTCACCCGCCTGCTTGAGCCCTACTCGTGTCAAGGAATTAGACTATATCAAATCGAGTTCAACGAGAATCCTGCCTCGCCGTATGCGATATGTACTGTAACATGAAATTTTTACGATCCCGTCAACCATATAATCTTCTAGTCATGTTGTGATGAAAGTTTATCCTGTCGCTGTGATGTGATACTAGGAACTTTCGTTGATGAAGTTGCTGGGCCTTCATCCTCTCAGCGGTACTGCCCCAACCCATGAAACAAGACGTGGTGAGGAGCATCGATACCTATAGACTTCGAATTAGAGCGGCGAGGTAGTTCAAGTTGCACAGAGTATGGAGTGTCCTCCCGAAAAGACATCCCCTGAAAAAGCCTTAACTCTCGGATACAAATATCCGCAGCTTTACCAGGCAAGAGGGGTTGACAGGTCTGGACTCAATTATGGTATCGTTTGTGATCGTCTATCACCACGCGAATCACATTTGGTTCAGTGAGGACGTGCCAATCTGGGTTCTTGCCGCCCTGCAGTCTTGGGCGTAAACATCCTGTGGCCGTATCACCCTCAAACCTGCATCAGCGACGGTGCGGCGAGCATGCGAAATGGCGTTGGTGCTGAAAGGTGTAGATGTTGGGCAAGCTAATTGGTTCATAGCACGCATGAAATCACGTTCCAGAGCAAGTTGTGAAATGAACCATCGGATACTTGGGCTGGTCCATCATGACCATGCTCATCGGCACTAGCTGCACCGTGGCGAGATGCAATCTTGAAACCCTTTGTCAGCATGCCCAAGGTTCCTGGAGCTCTTCCTGACGGACGTTCTTGAAGTAAAGGAGGAGCTTTTTGGTGCCCAGCCAGGAGACTTCCAAGAGTTATGGTCTTACCCTTTCCCTGGTTTGCTTTCATAGTCTTGCCATGAGGGAGGGAGGTGTGTCGCCCATAGCATAGGGAAAGCGACTGTCCGTACGCTAAGGTTGCTGGGTTCTCGGTCAAGGTCGGACCCGCATCCGAATTCTTTAGCAATGATGCAACCGGCAATACGTAGAGCAAAGACATTGCTATGTTGTCACGGCTATATCATTTCTCATAGCCCCAAGTAACTTTAACCCTCGGCGACATCAATATCTACCTCCGACAGGTCTCCGGCAGCGCTGCGAAGATAGCCATAGCCCTACTAGGCTTCGCTTACTGGCAGTTGAGATGTAACGCGGTTCCTTTTATTCCATTTTCTCTTTTCTTTTCTAATGCCTTAAAATCATGAGACTAAATTCAAGCCATCGACACTTGCCGTTTCATGTGTCGGAGGAAGCAATGTCGCCGAATAACGGCGAAGTTACATAGGTTATACCTCGGACACTCATGTTGGACCCTAGGTCACATGCAATTCACCCTAAGAGAGCAACACGCACAATCTTTTCATATGCTTAAGAGGCTCCATTCGGTCACTTAAGAGCTTAAGAAATTGTAGAGGAGCGGGGAATTCTGACACGGTGAGCCACGTTACTCAATAACACACCGTTCTCCTATGATAGAGTTAGGGGGGAGAATAAGTCGCACCAATCTGATAAACAGCCACAGACACTGCGGCTATTCGATGAGGTCAACTTCGCGTAGTGACGATGGCCACAAGAGCACGACAAACAGTTGGGTCCTAAACACGATCACCTGTGCCACGATAGAGACGTTGGAGTGCTGAATTGGCGTACCCGGTGCCGACCGAAGAAATGGGCGGCAGTGGTCCGGTGTGACAGGGTAGGCCAGCTCCAGGGTGCGGCACCCCCGCGCTAGGTGTTGGTACGCCAATAGGAGCGGCTGCTGTTTGGTCAGCATCCCTGCCAGCCACGGAGACAACCTTCAGCTTTCGGTCCTAGTCCGTGGCGATTGGCGGGTCCCGAAGGCGCCAAGGTAGAGGGTGCGCCCCGCTAGAGCTCGACAACGACCGACCCAGACCTGCGGGTGGGTAAGGGGGGAAGGGTTTTCTTTTTTTTTTTCTGCCCGTGGCCGCGCCGAACGCTCGTCGTGGTGGTCTAATACAAGAAGGCATTTCTGGTCGCGACCTTGGATCCTGCGCCCCTCACCCTCTCAGGACGCTGTGCTCATGCCCTTTCGCTCCATCCCGATACCCTCTTATTCAAACCACGAGCTGGCACTTCGGCCGTCGATGTGCCGTCGCTACCTGCGGTAGTTTCATAAGCAAGCGACTTCCAAGTCTTTGCGCTTGCTTTCTGGGGACGACAGAAAGACTTAATCACTTTATCAACTGAGAAATCATCTTAGTTTTACTCCTAACGCCATCAGGAGTCACTTTCTCAGCACATTGGCCTGCTTTGAATGAGATACATTGACACTGCGTCAACAGCGGCTAGAGCGATCCGCCACAAGATTCATAGGTGGGCAATGTCTTAAAGATAGTGGCTTCTTGCTGCAGATTTTGACCCGCTATATAGCTTTTTACACACAGTGGACTCTGGAAACGAAGGCTATAGCCCGGTGAATCAAGAGCCACCCGAAATGGAGGCCAACAAGCATGCTGTCCCCCAGACGACAGTCCATGTGTCTGGCGGCAACCATGACCAGCACACTCACAGCGCTGCTGACCAGGCCGTGATTGCCACCGCCATTCATGAGATTGAGGCCAAGAAGGTGCACTGGTACTCCTACTTGACCACGGTCGATTTCTGGGTCGTCGTTATCATCGGCCAGGTCCTTGCGCTCTGCATCACAGCCACCAACACGTTCACGTCGCTGCTGCGTATGGAAAACTGGGCCATCCCCTCGCTGCAGAGCATCTTCAACTATACCTTGCTGGCTCTCATCTATGTGCCAATCACTTTCTTCAAGCATGGCCCAAAGAAGTACGGCAAGGTGGTCCTGCGCGATGGCTGGAAATACTTCATCCTGAGTTTCTTGGACGTGCTCGGAAACTACTTCACGGTGCTTGCGTACAACTATACCAACCAACTGTCAGCACAGCTCCTCAACTTCTGGTCCATTGTTTGTGTCGTCATCATCTCCTTCGTATTGCTCAAAGTGCGATACAAGATCTTCCAGATCGCAGGTATCTTGATTGCCTGTGGAGGCATGGGCCTCCTGCTTGGGAGCGACCACATTCAGGGCACCAATGGAGGTCCCGGCGTGGACCTTTTGAAGGGTGATCTCTTCGCCCTTCTCGGCGCGACCCTATATGGTATCTCGAACGTCTTTGAGGAGTGGTTCGTGAGCAAGCGGCCCATGTACGAGGTCCTCTCCTTCCTAGGCTTCTTCGGTGTTATCATTAACGGTGTGATCGCCGGCGTCTTTGACCGGGCGAGCTTTGAGGCTTCGACCTGGGATGGCAATATTGCCGGTTACCTTGTTGGATACACCTTGGCCTTGTCCATCTTCTACTCGTTGGCTCCTCTCATTCTTCGCATGGGTTCCGCTGCGTTCTTTGACATCTCCCTGCTGACCGCCAACTTCTGGGGAACCATCATCGGTATTCACGTCTTTGGGTACACGATTTACTATCTGTACCCGATCGCTTTCGTGCTTATCATCATCGGACTGGTCGTTTACTTCCTGGCTGGCAGCATGCTTGGCGACTCCAAGAAGCCGTGGTTGGGCGACAACCAGGAAGATGGTGTGGCTGGATTTGGTACTGCTAAGCTCAAGGCACTGAACATGGCGAGGAAGCAGGGTCTTGCAGCTTCTGATGGCGATAGGATCTAAGTTCTCTAAGGTCTCGCTGCAGAAGCTTGATCCTTCGGCTGACGGTGGATGGGACGTTTGAATGAATATGACTTCTGAGCTGTAGATTATCTATCATCTCATCTCTGCCTTGTGGTCTGAGTAGTCGATAGTCTGATAAAAGAATTCACGCAAGTGTATCAGTCTTAGGATAATTCACTTATATATCTAGCTCCAGCTATTCCGCGGACTTCCAATCATTTCTTCTCTAGAAATTTACTCCTGTGAAAGGGCTCTGCACACTGCCAAAGCCCTGGGGACACTGTCTACCTAAGGCAACAGATCCGCTTCGCATATAACACACCTTGGCTGCGGCGCACGCTTCGCTAGTGCAATTTGGGCTTCTGATACTGCTCTTCCCCTGAAACCGTTGAACACACTCACTAGTGTCCGATTGCGCTCCATGGCCTCTGTGACTTGATGCCAGAAGGTAGCGTTTAGGGGCGCGTCGTCTGGCCATTTAGCACCAGCGCCGTACGCAGCTCGCGTGCTGTACTCGAGTTGGAACACAGGTCCAGTCTGAGTGGTGTCGATTTCCGAAAACGAGGATACATCGGCATAGAACGTATAGGCGTCGTATATGTCCCAAGACCCAGTGTCAACTTCGTAAAGGCGGTACCCGGAGTTCAAGTTCGTAAGAGGTGTGAGACTTGGCCCAACCCAGGCATTCGCTATGGCCGTCTCGGCCGATGCATTCGTTCCATTGTTAGCATAGTACACGAATGCTTGGTCCTCGTGCGTGTGGCCGAAAAAGACTGCGGCAACGACGTGGGGGGAATAGCGCTCTATGATCTGATAGAACAATTCTGAGCCATTGGGAAGCGGGTTGGATCCATCCCAACCTGACAGCACATGCCCAACAATCCAGACTCGCTGGCCGAGGTCCTCAGCTTTCTGAAGCTCGCTAATCAGGAAGCTGAACATGCCGCTGAAGTCCGGGTTTGATGCGTGCAGTAATGCGAAGTGGTTGTTCCGATAGTAGAGATCTGTGTTGAGGGTGATGACGCGCAAACCTAACGGGTGCACGACCGAGTATGCAGCGTAGTGTGTCGCGGCTTCGGCAGCTGTTGCGTTGTCTATCCATCCATAGTGCTCCCAAAGCGAGGAAACGTGCTCATAGTTCCATGAGAGCTGCTGTCCCAGCGGTCCGTTGTCATCAATGCCGTGTGGCACGTCAAGATTGTCAGGGTTTGTGTCGTGGTTCTGTGTTCAGGATCAGCTCAGATCACTGGTTTGCCATCCAGATCAGCAAGAGGAGCTTACCCCCAGCGCAGCATAAACAGGCCCTCCTATGTAAGACTTGAACATGTGCCATATGGATAGCTCAATGTCCTCAACATAGTCTCTCGAGCGTTGGTTTTGGGAGTCGTGCGCAACTAGATCACCAGTGTATAGGGCAAATGCCGCCGGGTTTTCTTTCGAAGTCCCCGTTAGAGGGCCTATTGACTGAAGAGCAGCCAATGCTAGATAATAGGGCGAATCACACTTATAGTAGCCATAGAGAGGTGCAGGCATCTGAACCTGGGCAGTGGTACTGTTGGCTGGGGCTGCGGCGTGGCGGCAACACATGCTTGACGTACAGTTTCCCTCTGACCCTGCTTCATACCTAGGATCCAGGTGTAAGTCGGACATGTGAAGCACCTTTACCTTCTGCCCACTTTGACTGGGTCTCGTTGCATTCAAGGGTTTTGGCTTCGGGAAGACGGCCTTGAATGTCGATGTGACGTTGGGGGATGGGCAGTATGCTCCCAAATAAGCACAGATATACTGTCCATCTAGACCTGCCACCTCGGCGATGGACAGGATCTGTGTCCAAGTTGCCCCGAAGCTTCCTGCCTCATATGTTGACTGGCAGCTAGAGTTTGATGCAAACCTGGTGGCCTTGCACAGCGAAACCATGGCATCGGGCAAGTAGCTTGGCGCCAGTTTGGCCGCCATCTGTGCAATAGTGAGCGCAGCGACACATCTTGAGCAGTTTGAGGCCAACGCAGTGTGATTCGCCGTTAAGATTGTCAATATTTCACCTGAAGCTGCTGTGATGACTGCCTCGGCGCTCGCTTCGGATAAGTTTGCCAGAGCAGCAGGGAAATACACCGGATCCGCGCTATGGCTTTGTATTGACAGTGGGTCGGTGACATTAAAGGCGAAGGTTTTGTTCAGTATAGGATCATACAGAGCAGGCTGCGGCTCTATGGTTGGCCCAGGTTTCACTTTGAGACAGTCGTCAGCTTGTCTACCCAAGAAGAGGGGTCTGGCCGCGCACCATAGTAGCTTGAGAACACCGAAGTTGGGAAGGCTGCAGGAACTGTGAATGAAGCTGATCCAGGAATCGAAGTGGCTAGGGCTCCCAGAAAAACCTGATTTGTTAGCATACAGAAAACAAGTAAAGTAGCCATGTCTGGATGCCGACCCGTCGAAACTTGTTCTTGGATGTAATGCGATACAAGCAGTTTGCGGTTTTGACCGAAGGGCGGATCTAAGTTACTCTTATCACACACCTGCATGTTGTTGTAAGCTGCCTTGAGCCAATTCAGCAAGCGTTACCCGTTTCTGCACACTTAGCAGTACATGCAGTGTTTGAGGAGGGGTAGGCTCTTGAAGCAATGTAGGGCACGGCGGGAGGACGGCTGACGACTGACCAAGGTCCATTAAGCTTGTTTGGATGGCAAAGGCTTGCAAAAACATACATTATTCGTCTTACTTGACTGACTTATCTCTCATAACTTTGACGATCTGCTGTACTGTGTAAGGAGGCACGTGCGAAGCTATCGACGAGCTGAATACGGGTGCTGCCGTTTTCCCCTTGTATATGGGAAACGTGGTGAATCAATGCCCCGCGATTGGTAGACAACGAAGACAAGCATTGCCTAGGAGTGGGCCTGCATTAGCTCCAACTTGGTCGTTAGTGGCCGCAGCGATGGATTGCAAGCATGTACAAAGCCAAGCAGATTGGATGTTAAGAAGATTACCTGACGAGATATCAATGACATGGCATAGCCTATCTCGTTCTTCTCAGGAATCATCAAGAATGTTGTAATAAGCTACTACTAAGTCCGTCGCATAAATGACCGGGTATCAAAGCAAACACACCGATAATCAGACCACTCCAGGGCCGCATAAACTCCAGTCAAATCCAGAAAGCATTAGGTGTTGTGTTTGGTCCAGCCAGATGCAAGTGGCCACCTCCATAGTTAGCTACAGTATGGTGGGTGAAGAGCCGACAAGTTGCCTCATATCCTTGCCTCATATCCTTGCCTCATATCCTTGCCTCATATCCACCTCGACACATTATCCACGGTCTCAACCCCCATCGGTCGAGAAAGTCCAATTCTCTGGTAGTGATCATCACTCAAGTTCTTGTTTTCGAAAGTCAAAAGGTTCTTCTCTTCAGGTTGGTGGAAAGCTGGATCTCCTGCACGAAATTTCTCTGTGGGCGCTGCCGCAAGGCCGTCATGCATGGACTCGGGCGCAGGCGCCTGTCGCAAAACGACTTTATCGTGATCATGGTCGGGCCACATTATTCGTTCCGCTTCTTCGCGCGTCATCTTTCCATCTCGTTCGTTCATTTCGTTGCCCAGATTGTCGATTTCGACCAGGCTTTCGGTATCAGATATTTCATTGTTGAATGCTAAAGTGCTCTCGTCCTCGGAACCTTTTGACCTCGAAAACCTTCAAGATGAGCCCTCTGATTATCGCTAGTCATGAGATTCAGGTCCTCGACGGTCCTCGAAGCCTTGTGCTCTGGGTTATCCTCTTTGAGTAGCTTCAGCTCCGACCGTGCTTCTTCTTTGCTCGACGCACCGCTGAGTGTCCATCTTTCGGGTATGATGTTCTTCGTTTTCTGGAGGAGAGATCGGTATATGATCGTCTCGTTACTCTTGAAAGCTTCAAAGAACGCTTTACTGACCAACGCCACGTTATAAACCTGGTCAAGGCTGTCCACATGCAACATGATTCGCAAGGCCACGTCCTCCATCGTCCGCCTTGCAGCATTGTGGTCAGGTAACAGGGCACCAATACTCAAGACATGCTGTGGTAGGAGTGATTTATGCTTGCTCAAACCCCAGCCATGCTTGCCACTTATGGAAAACAGCGTAAACCCGGAAACACTATTATATATATCATTCATGGCGGCTCTGAAAGCTGGAGTGAAGTCACAAGGGCCTTGATGTGTATTCGGTGGGCTTGCCACAAATCGAAGACAGTCGACAAGTTGATTCAAACTTCGTTGTGGTGGGGGAGGTCGACGTGAGAAAGAGGAGGACTGCATGAGCTGCGGAAGAATATGTAGCTCATTGAAGAGCATCATGAGCCAACCTAGACAAGCAGCGTCACAAGAATGGCTGCCTTTCAAGCATCGAGGCGCCATAGTCGGTGTCAGTCCCGTGGTAGTCGTCCCTTCTCTTTCATATATAGGGAGGGCAGGGGGTGGACATTTGAGATATTCCCCAAGAATATTGTTGCAGCATGCATATACTTGCTCAATCTTCGCTCTCCGAACAGCCCATATTCTGTCCTTGACATTCTGGGGCCAAGGCTTTGACTCAAGATCCTTGTCATTCACGATGTTGAGAATTGCAGTTTTGGTCATCCTGGTAAAGAGCCTTCTCAGGCCAAAAGCATAGCTTATCAGAAGCAAGCCATCAGGCATGTCCTCTATGGCCTTGTGCATCCATTGTGGCAGCCAGCGATACTCAACAGAAAGCTCGAGGGGAGAAGTGCATTGGTACCGCATACACACTTCGGCGATGGCGACGAACTGGTCAAATTCGATATCCCTGGGTACCAAATCGTTATGCAAGTGGGCGGCATGTAACAGCACCTCAAATGAGCTCTTGATGTTGAGCTCGAGTTGAGGCATTCGAAAGAGTTTCACCTCAGCTCCATCTTTACACGTGTACTGAGATGGAGGGGCAGGGAAAACAGAGTTGGATGCGCTGAAGGCTGCGAGCAGTGAAGGGCTATCAAACATGCGAGCAAATATTGGCGAAGTTTCGACGAGCATGTGAGATGAGACCCTAAAGCGCAACACCGGATGGTCTTCCAAAGACCCTTCAGGCGATATGTTTGCAAATTCTAGTATGGCATCGCCACGTTGAGAGATGGTGACCTCCCGAATAACTCGGTTTGGCAGTATACCAGACTCACTATTCTGGAGCAGCCGCCGCATTTCGATGAGATCAACTTTCAACTGATCATAATGTCGGAATCTTTGCTCGTATTTTTGAAAAAATACTGGTTCCTTGGAGCCTGCGCGTGCTTTGCTTACGCTACGCATTCGTGAGATTGCGGTCTCTCTGAACCTCTGATCGACAAACAATTGGTCGACCATAGCCGGACTGGCCTCGGGTTCGCATTCGCGATATGTTCCGATAAGTGAAATGTGCAGAGTATCGAGTAGCTTGACTAAGCAATCAATCCAATCATGGATCAGGTCGAGGTGCGGCTGGAAGGCCACGGATGATTGATAGCCTTGCTCTAGCGAGGCTCTCGAATTTATGGGTGACCTAGTTCCATTGGTAGATACGCTGGATATATCGGAAGAGACGATTTGGTCCTCATTGCTATCATCCAGCGGGCTCAATATCGATTGGGATTGGCGAGATGACTGCGGCAGGAGAAGATTTTCACAAAGCGCACCCGCCTCGCCTGCAATCTTGCCATACTCGTTGAATGTGACATCGACATGCTTGACATCAGAAGGCGCAGATCTCAACTTGTGAATACAGTCGCGAAGCCGCTGGCAAGTTATCTCGTGTGGCGAGAATGCCATGCCGCCAGGGGATGACGGGGTAAGGGAGAGACTTGATCTAGCAGTTGAGTTCTGCGATAATCCCACACACATGTCAGTCAATGAGGTGTAATTATCTCGCCGTGAGGCACAAAATACTAACAGAAGCTGTATTCCCGCCGTACTTTGAGGGTCCCTTGAACAAACCGCCACCCCATGTCCGCTTTCGCGCAGTACCAGAACCCTCGCCGTCTTGCTTGTATGTTCTGGCCGACAGGTTCACGCTCGTACTTGTACTGTAGCTTGAGGGTCTATCACCTTGTTGCGCTGCCATGGTAATGGTTCACGAGGGCGTTTCTTAGCCCTCCGTGGTCAATATATAGCATGTGCCGCGACTGGAACCGAGTGTTGCGGGATACGAGGCACAGTGGCTGCTGCCTAGTTGGCACGTATCGATTGCAGCAACAGCCTGCGTCTCGGACACAGTGATACGAGATCGAAATACTCGACACTCACTTTGATCATGAGACATGCACGGGTTCAGTAAACTTCTGCCTGCTGCGCCGAAGATCGACAAGCCAAGTGGTCAGTCGGTGGGAGAGCCGCGCTGAGCCCGGCAGGGACCGATGCGGCAGGCAAGCGGGGCAGTCAGCGGGGTCTGGAGTGGCGGTATCAATGGCTGACTGACCTTCACCTTTCATATAACTACGGATTAACAATCCGTGATGCAAGTCGGGTATCGAATTATAATGTGCTGCTGGTCACCAGCCGTCTTATCTGGCAATCAATTGACCGTGCTGAAGAGAGAATGAAGAATACCAGGTTGACATATGGACCAAGTTGCAATCCCCCAGATATTTTCTACCGGTATGGCCCGAATGCCCTCGATCTGTCCAAGTTATGTGAGCTGTAGGGATCATCTCAATAGATCAAGGTAGCTCTACGACTTCTGTAGCGTAACATTGGATTAATGTAATATCTCGCTTCGCTCGTCTCTTTTTCAGAGCGATCACTGCTGTCTAATGTCCTGCTTCACGCGTCCTAGGGTGACGATGCTGCTTTACTTTCACTCCAGCACATCTCCTGCTTGACAGTTATGCTACTCAGGGGTATATCATCGCTCTGTTCGCTCGATATTCGCCTCCCACTGACAGTCGTTTCTCTTTCCCCTTGATATCCTTTCGGCCATAGGTTTGTCACTGATGTCTCTCCAGACTCGTCCTTCAGCCGCTCGAAAGATCCAGTGCTGTCATCGCCTTTCACTTTGGCAAACGCTGGTCGATGGATGGCCCTTCCGGAGCCGCCACCGATGGTGCCGATGGGCTTGAAGCCACTCCTCTTGCTTGTAGACTCGTTTCGCACTGTCGCCTTCGGTGTCGTGATCAACCTCACGATGATACCCACAATAGCGCCTCCTACCGTAGGGAGACAGGCGCATATTATTCCCATTGACGTTTCGACAACTGTCCAAGCCCAAAGAGAACCAGCGGAATCTTATTCTCATCAGCACACACCGCGTGGTTAGTGCTTCATAGAGTCCAGAACTTACGGGTAACATCAGCAGTCGGGTCGGTGAGAAGTGACATACCGCTTTGCAGCCGGAGACCACTGATTACGACGGTACTATTTCTCAGTTAGACTTTTGACGGGGTGGGACCGAGTCTGTAGAACCTACACGCCACCAAACAGGAATATCATGAAGACACCCGTCTTCTTCACCAATACCATTTGCAAGGTCGCCACTTCATACAGCGGGAGAGCCAGGATGAAGACATCGATGATTATGTTCGGGATGGCATTTCCAAGGAACAGTCCAACCTTGTCTAGGAACACTGCAGTGCTGAAGAACCTCAAATCCCACAAGGCGTTCAAGGGCCGGCTTTGTAGAAACGTCACCAACACCACGGCCAGCCACCACAGGATAACGGCTACGCCGAGTATATCCGTACCTTTCCTAAGGAGCGGGGTCGGGAATAGACTGCGATACATCGCGAGGACGGACAGCTTGATCAAAGTGATAAGGATCGCGTAGATGAGCTCCATGGCAAAGAGGCACTGAGATGGTCGTAAGACAGATGTGAATGGACAATTGGCTAATCTTGAATCTTACCTGCAGCGATATCGTGAGGATATTCGGGTCCGCGTTAAACACCTCGATAGTGGAATACCCTACTCCTCCTCGATAGACAGCTACTTCGTGTGAGCATTCCTTCTTGTCAGGTCTAGGGTTTCTGATTGCTTACCCATCAATGCTGTTACTGCCTCGGCATACATGAAAGGCTGCCGCCGTATTAGCCACGACGCTGCTCCTACGGTCAACTTGTGTTGGGTGAATTCCGTACCAAAGCCGCAACGATCAGCCAGTCCTCCGCACATAGGTGGGTTCGGGAGCGTCTAATCGATATTCGTAGCCCGACAACAATTGTCGCGAGTAGAGTAAACACGATGGAACATGCCACGACTGCGTTGATGCTGGCGTAGTTGGGCGGAAGGAGCACCCACGGCCCGGTTGTCGAGTCTTGCCGTTTCATGATGCCTATTGTTCTCATTCCAGCGCGAGCGATCCTAGTCCCAGTACGATACCCACGGCCTCCGTGTCATTGCAATATGCCTCCGAGCAGGAGAACGTATCGCAAGAGCCCGTATTCCAGACTAGGAGACAACACAAGGAAGGGTTCGGTTTGAATACCGAAGTTGAATACAGACCAAGAAGACCTGAAGACTGGAGATAGACGATGCCGACGCGCTCGGTGGTGCCGAAGCATTTTAAGACCAAGCAATCAGGAGCCAGTTCGCCATTGCATTGTTCTCGTGCCTATACCATGTCATTCAGCAAGGGTCTGCTTAAGCGACCTCCACTTTCAAAGTTTAGATCGCCAGCCCTCCCTGCACCAGCACCCTTGTTGAACTCGTGGCTCTAGGAGGGTCGCTCAGCTCTATTCTTGCGTATGTCAATTCAATAGTTGACATATAACGGTTCCATAGCCTCTCCAACATCGGAATGTCTTCGCCTGGCACCATGCGTCAGGGACCAATGTTTCGGGCTTGTTGAACGGCAATCTGGAGCCCAAAGTTATCATGAGGAGGGCTATCCGCAGGATTTTCGCATCCCCTTGTCAATATCCCCGGCCTGGTAACTCAGCTTGGGTCTAGCGCCGTTCATCGGAGAGGGCTGACGTTTGAGGACGCCTGTAATCATGCTGCCGCCCACATTCTGGTACACACTGGACGAATCGGCGGAACAGAAGCAAAAATGTCACATTGAATCTTGGTTCTCTCGGGCTTGACCCGCCCAGGCCCAGGCAATGGACGAACACACTTAATATCTTAGCATGCTCTGGTACGGTGGGCTCTGGTAATCTGGGGTTCGCAGTGGAAGTTGCCGTGGTGTTAGAGGCCGTGACTCCATTGCGGGCACCATTTTAATGGGTCTAAGGGGTCGGCTCCGCAATCGTTGCGAATCCTCCTGAAAGAGGGAAAGGAGGCTAATGAACTCGGAGAGACATACTAGGTCAAGTAGACAAGCCGCCACAGTCAAGACAGTGGGAATAACAATTCTTCTCTTGGGATAGATACAAACTGGCCATGGAAGCCGCGTGCAGCACCGACATGCAAGTCGCTGACCCAGGACGCCTTCGCCATTGTCTTCTGGATAAACACCGTTTTCCCCATTGCCCACCCTATCGGGCCTGCCCACCAGGGGGAAGCTAGATGTGATACCATGCCCACGCTCATGGGCGATCTGCTACGCTATTAGGTTTTATTCTCCGTCGTGCCTCACGATCTTGGCAGAAATCACCAAGGAACCGCTTGACCGGTGGTAGAGAACTTATACGCACAGACAGTCCGGTCAAGTTGTTCCCTGTCTCTAGTTGTCTAGGACGATACGGGAATAGTATGGCACATGTCAGTTGACGCCCATAGGTTTCGGCTGTGGTGGCGGCGGTCCAGACCTGTCAGAGATCTGATTAGAACCTTTGATTATTTGTCACCACTTGATGAGTTTGACTTTGACTTTGAATGCTGACGCATTCCAACCACCACCGCAAGATCGACGCCGGCATACCATAGTAGGTAATACCGCAACCACTATTGGCATTCTGCAATTGCTGTAGATAGCTCCATATGGGAACTCATCAGATAAGAACCAAGAGGTCAAGAATGAAGGCTTGGTGCCGACTGTATCGGAACCCATATTTGGTCGTCCCATTCAGTATCCATATGCGTCTTCGGGACCTACATCTTCTAGTATCAGAACGCTCACAGCCTTGACTCAAGCTCAAAATCGAACACATGCCGAAAGTTATCCGAAGATAAATAACAAGTCTCACGCAGAGCGTTCTCTGCCCTAAGCTTAGGGTGCTCAAACAGCTGTCTAGGCCCATGGCCAGCATGCAGTGGAACATAACAGCTGAAAGGTGGATGCCCGAGGAGTAACCCGACGCTTCAAGTTATCACCATGGACAATGGAGCGGTGGCACCACACAAATTCAATTATAGTAGACATACATAGCTCTAATTGTGCTCGCCTACTGCTTTTCATGGGCAGTAATTTCTGTTTGGTGGCTTGTTGACGTATACAGACCTTTCAGGTCTAGCTGAGAAGTACTGAGTTCATATTCACGAGCTGTTGATCACCGTCTCTGTGACTTACATAGTCATACTACAGTCTAAGCTGCTGCTATACAAGGGCCGTTGGCACTGTTTAAGATGCCCGTTCAAGACTTGAACTTCCTCTTGTCTATCAATTTTCTCCGCCATCAGTGAATGGGACATAAGCGACGCGATTCCGACCGTCAAGTATCAAACAGATATCTGAATCCTTCCATTTCAAGATTATGTGATCGTTCCAACCTAGGCAGTCTATCTAACAAGCTCATATCAGCCATTCTTCGCGGATGTGTGTAAGAGATTAGTATGTTGTTGAACCTCGTGCCATGTTAGTAGATCCCAGCAGGGTCGTGTCCAACACGCTTGCTCGAAAAAAAAAAATGAGATATTTAATCAACCGACAGACGACTTCAGGATCATGACTTGAGCATGCCAACAATGGCATCAAGATTATGGTATGACAGGAGCAGATGCATAGTACTGGCCGATATTGAGTTCAGCTACAGAGATGACGACAGACCTTCAGTGTATGGGCGATACAAGGTGAAGATTTATCGCATCTGGCTTCTCTACCAAACCCCATGCTAATTGGTACTTCGAGCAGAGTTCTACCCGATATTTCTCCTATCTAGACTTGACAGCAAGAACAATAAGCATATCATTTTACGCGCTGACAGAGCGGTAAACGATATTGGCATTGTGGCAATCCCCAGCCAGTCAAACAAAAGCCATTGTCCAAATGAAGCGGTACTATTGATAGCGTAATATACATGCGTCGATTGTCATAAGAAGTGCAATTTATTGGTCTTTAAATCTTGATGTGCAGCTGTATTTGTCTGGTTCTCTCGAGCTTGCGATGAGCGTATGCCCTCGGGTGCCACCTGATATCGACACCGTGAAACTGCTTTGGTGCATGAGTTTAACGACGCATGCACATATCCTTACATCTTTCCGTCTCTTGTCCCTGCGGCTGTTCTTTCGCTGCAACTCGAACTGTGCGTTAGGATCACACTCCCCAGCCGGAACACTTTGAAGCAGGAATCTTTCCTCTCGTCTTTGACCACTGCTGAGTAAGAAGTCTCTCTTCAAAGTGTGCACGCAGATACATTCCGTTTACCTTCCTATAAGAACGATGAAGTTTCGCGATGGCATGGGCACTTGCAGCGTGAAGTATTCACAGGACTTAGCGACTGCAGTTGACAAACGACGATTCCGGCTAGTAGCCACAAGGTATCCACGTTGATAGATAGAGGTTTGGATTAATGTGATGAGCTACGTCTTACGTGTTTTCAAATCTGTATTGATGTGAATTTAGACAAACGATTGGTATAGACCTGGTTCCATTCACTCCTCCGGTAGTACTTCATAGAGATTGCTTGCCCCATCATGTAAGTAGATAAGGGACACTGAACGTCAAGACTAGCCAATCGATATCGCTGACTCTTCCTATGCAAGAATTAAAGCTAGTATACGATTCATGGATGGGTCAAGCTTTGGGCACCTTGGGTCACTGGTTGGCTGGATCGCGAGTTTATGCTGTTTCTCCTCCACCAATTACCACGTACGCCATCTATGCTCAGAAACATCTACAAATCTAGATCACCAACATGGGGCAAGCCCCATCTTCTAACCCGCATATCTCAGCGTCAGCAATCAAGGTCTAAAACTCGATCTGCTACGTAATCAAGACCAGATGCGGCCAACCGCCTGAAGGAGCCGGAAAGCTTACGAGCTGTCTACATCGATCACGCATGCAGCAAGCGGTTTGTGACGCACGTGCTCGATGGCAGCGGGGCTTGTGGGACTTGAAAATTCGTTCCCCTGCCGGAACACAACGCAGTGCGTCTTCTTCTCGTCTGATGTTCCTGCCCGGCTCTCGGACCTGCTTCACGTCGTGACCGAAGAACTAGCGGCTGTCCGATGCAACGAAGCCGACGAAAACGCCCCATGTCACATCCTGTACGTGATACCCCAGGATCTTACGGGATATACATCGCCTGCGAATGAACTATTCGTAAGCGGATCACAAGCTAGGGAACTGAGTCGTCGGTCCTGTGTCAACCCCCGGACACCAGGAATCCAGCGCCACGCTACCAGAATCGTCAGCGCGGGGCTCAAAGAGTGACCGACAGGAATGGGGAGAGTGGGGGGCAAATTCCATAATCAGCGATGATAAATCAAAAAGAGCTGCATCTTGGGGCTGCATCGAGGCCTGTGAATGGGTGGTGAGGTGCTCGGCGCTGCTGGATGATGGTGTATATGTGGGTAGCGCTGCAGTTGCATGCAAGCCAACGCAACTATCTGCAGGCTGTGGATATAATTAGTGTGGTCGAACTACTGCAAGCGCCTAGTGCATGCGTTTTCGAGCAACTACTCCGAAACAAGGGAATGTGAATGAGACCTTGGAGCTAGAAGAGCTTCACCAACTGTGCATACTATGTGGTACGCATTGTTCGCTGGGCGTGCCCAAAAGCGTGCCCAAGTATACGTTGCAGCAGGGGCCCTGTACATCTGTTCAAAAACCGTCGTCGCTAGCTTGAGAGTTGAGGAGAGGAAACCTCGCTTAAATGCCCACCCAGGTGCTCACTGAGAACTAGTGGGTTGTGGTCTGCTTCAGTACCTGAGCCTACCATTGGGCATGATCTGGGCGGAGTCCATTAACCCGGCGGAGACCGCGCGGGAGTCCAGTTGGAAGAGTCGAACCGTGTGTAACACCCAAATGATCGTCATGAGGAGGACATAGCTGCTTCAGGAAGTTCGAGTGTCAACTTCACGGTACTATGGTAGACTTCATGGAGGGTACCTTGATGGACATGGCTCTTCTACAATGCCACTAAAAGAATGCGCTGCCGGTTGATGAGCTGGCAAGCTTGCCTACGGTTGAGGGTGCTAGAAGTGACACCAAGTCGATGTTCTGTGGTTTCCGGTACTCTTGGTCGTCTTCAACGTGATAATGACGAATACTATGCAGTACAGCTCACCCAAAATGGGCCTGCCACATTGCTTACAGGTTGGCTGAAAACTGCGCTACAGTCGATAGAATTTGGTGGAATCCTCTATATATTTACGTGGTCCCAGCTCTTTGATCTTTGAGGATATGAAGGTTGTCGTTATGTCGACGGGGGCTGGAGGAGTCATCGCAAGTCGATCACCCTTCTAGAAGTGGCCAAAAAGGAACTCGATGTCTGATACATCTATACCCAGACTGTCGGGTAGCAGTTCAGTCTGGCACTATCAACCTGTGGAGAAGTCCCTTGCGCCAAGGTCCGTTTAGACAGTACCTCTGGTCACTCCCCAAAGGGGACGTAGACTCAAATTGCTGGGAGTTGTTAACGTCGGCCGAGGTTAAACTAAACTCTAAATGTATTCAGTATCTGCCGTAAGGACGTTCCAAGACCAGCGTGCAGTTTTGCTGGTGGTTGAGAATCTCGTCCTGCAATTAAGTTGCTTGGGTCGTCTCATTCCGGTGGGGTCTGGCATCGGAACTCCACATTCGAACCAGTGCCCACCCGGCAGGCACTCTGAGGGTCTGATTCTTGGATGAAAAGGAATTCCAACCCTGTTGCAAGTGAAGTTTCAAGATGTTGAAATGATGATGCATCTGCATTTCCAAGTCCGAGCTCCCCGATAGCTAGTCCCTTCGGATGAATAGAAGTACACAGTACGTACTTTGTTTGGGCTCTCTCAGAGCTACTTCAGCCAGCCAATAAGGGGCATTGAGTTATTCATAGGATACCTAGCTGATATTTTCGTAGCCCACAAGGTCCAATTGTCGAATCCACATCATTGTACGAATTCAACCGAAACTTGTCACATTTCTGACGTCGCTGCAGTAAGAAACGCCACAAGGCTGACGGCTCATTGGAGGAAGGCTGTTAGCACCATGCAGCCCTCTCCGAGTATTGGAAAGCTGGATTCTTGACGATTCCTAGCAGGCCAGGCAGTTCTGGCAGTTCAACCCGAAGAGACCCCGGCAATGATCAATGAGTCTCGCGGTTCAGAAGCCGGTGGCAAGATCTGCCAGTGAATGTGCCATCCAATCAAACGAAACTTGATGAGGTAGAAGCTGGCAGAGGCAGGAGTTTCTGTTTAGAGACATTCAGATAGCAAAATCGCCGCGCGCGAGGCAAACACGTCGACGCTGATATCAAAAAGTCACCTCTTGTCAAACGACGCGTCGAAATGGTGGGGACGTGACGGAACGAAGAGGCCATAGAGTGGGGCCGAAGGAGAAGCTCGGAACAAGCAACGACCTCGCCAAGTTACCTCGCAATGGCCATCTCGCGGTCCTACGATACCCGGATTTCCGCTAAAGATGGGGCAGGCTGGCAAGGGCATGTCGAGGGCGCGCGATATGGTCCGAGCCGCTCAAGTAAGCTTCAAGGGCTTCCACTTTGGAGCACTGGGAGGTTTGGCTCTACAGACTTTTAACTAGGTATCGAAGCCTTCTTAGTGGAGAGGTATGCAAATGCTCCCATGCAAGGAGATATATAGGCATATAGGTCAGCGCGTGCCTGACAGCCGTGAATGCTGGGGGCAGTGAACGTCTGACTAGACACCGAAGTAGCAGCATGTCCCGGTGCCCGTGTCAGTCAGGCGATTGCAGATTCCGAAAAGCGCTCGTCCTCAGAAAGGGGTTCGTGGAGAATGGTGGAGGTTGCAATCAAAGGAAATTCGAACGTGCGTGCTATCGACGCTAGTGACGCTAACGACACAGACCCCGGGCGATCCAACGGCAAGGAAGCTCGGGGCACCTTGTACCCAGAGCCAGGCCTGCCAGGTCTGGGGTTCTCGAAAACGGTTCGAAGGAAGCCATCGATTGACCAAGGGTAGAGGAGGTGGTTTGTGATCTGTACACGGTAGTTGGGTACTCATGTATCTGTTTCTGATTGTCTCGGATAGCCTTTGCCCTACGTCTTCGCTATCTAGGCAGGGGGCTGTGGTCGTTTACTTGCTTGCTGTGTGGTGCGGGCTTTCGGACAAGTCGAATGGTTGGCGAGTGTCGGCAACAAATCAACACCTGGCTCGGGTACCACTGTCGCAGCGAGGGTAGACTGGTTCGCTCGTGAGCACCCGAGATTTGCGCCGCGAGGGTCCTAAAACGTTGCCTGCGGCGGCGTTACCTTGACGCCTCGGTCCACTGGCGTTGTCCATCGTCGATTGGAACGATCAATGGCAGATCCCGCGCGGGCAGATTACAACCGTGGGCGCGCATGTGGTAATCACTGGCATCAAGGTCACAACCCAGCAAGCGAGATGCAATTAGCTGTGCCGGGCGGAGTGTCGGCGAGTCTCATAATCCGCACCCTATACAGCAGGTATCTGGTGTCTTCCTAAGACCCAAGTTGCAGTGGCAGGACGGGCCAACAGAGCAACAGAGCGGGCCGTACCACCGCTCCCCCAGCCCAGCGTGACTGGGAACTTAGGTTGATGTGTTGCAGAACACGGCTGGAGCAGCTGGAGGGGATCGGAACCATGGCCGGCAGTGACCGATTGCGGTTCTGCCCGCTCCTCGGGTGCGTCTGCTGCACTTTTAAACTTTGGTCAAGCCCAGCCCCAGGTAAGATTGCTGCCAGCCGCGTGGCTCGCCCTACAGATTAACTATTGCTCAAGTCACAATTGATGCCCGTCCGCGACCTTCTGCTTTGAGCGGCGTCGCTGAACAAGTAGACGGACGGGCGAGGGCAGCCTGCGAGGGATCAACCCTGGCAGGCGTGGATATCGAATCGATTCATGACCGGATCTGAGTCGCGCGGAAGCAACCTCCTACAATTTGCCAGTCTCACCCAAGAGAGAAGGACTGGCAGGGAACTGACTGCTTCGAGGCAAGCGAACTTGTCATGTTACCCAAGCCAAGGGCCCAAGGACCTGCGCGCGGTTCTTCTTGACCCGAGCCTCGAGGGGTGGCTCGTCCTCATTTTAATTCGGTCCCCTATCCCCTCCAGGGCCATCACAGATCAATTCCACGGTCCAAAGTGCCGTCTTTCCCCCAAGAGGAACGAAGTACCTTCTACTTCGGTGCCATCCCCACAGGCAACCTGGAGAACCAGCAATCAATCACAAGCACCCATAACCCCCCCATCCCTCGACTCCACCCTCTAAATTCCCCTGAGCAGGACAGTGGAAGAGGGGATAGAGATGATGGAATGAAACGACGAGCAAGAGGGTGAGAGAGTGTCATGAGCCGACGAAGCTACCTGGTGGTGCAGCGCATCTTACATAGTAGTATGTAGTAACAGGCAATCGGTCCTCCTCGTCCACCACCACCACCACTACCATCACCCACGGCCATCTCCCCCCTCCGTGAACCAGGAGGTAGACGGTAGACGGTAGACGGTAGACGGTGGACGGTAGACGCTTGCAGCCCATCCCCATCCCACGGTGACCCCATCCCATGACGACCTACTGTGCCCGTACCGTACCCATACCAATTTGGCGCGTGGCCCATTTCGAATTTGGGAGTACCGTAGATCTACACGTCGTCGGCCTGCCAGCCCACTCGTCGGAATATTTCCCTCTTTGCCTTGCCAGCTTTTTTTTTGAAGGTGCCTCTCCCTCCTTTTCCGCCCGCCCGTTGTCGCCTCCCCTTTTTTATTAATTCACTTGTCAGTGACCAACACAAGCCCGCGACTCAACGGCCCGCCCACGACCCGTCGCCGCCGACAAGTCATTCGGAACAGACCAACAAAAAAAAGAAAAGAGTGGGAAAAAAAAGGAGAACGAGAGAATTGCCGTTCCCTTCCTTTCTTTTTCTCTAGTCTCGCGCAGTCGCATCAAACGGGATCAGAGTTCCGTGTCTGAAACATCCCTCCAGCTTGGGCACTAGGAGAGAAAGAGAGTTGGCCTTGGATTCTGTTTTGGTAAGTTGCAACCGCAAACGAACGAGCGAGACATTTCTTTGGCACCAAACGGCGGGCGAGGGGGGCAGATGCGGGCCGGTGGCTCGCGTGCGAGATCCATGGATGCCAGTCGGCCAGCCCGCCAGCAGATGCGATGCCATGCGATGCGATGCGATGCCATGTTTTTGGGGGCGACAGCACTGCCATGTCAAAGTCAGACTCGGACTGCGCAACGTGCGCGCACCCCTTTGTTCTCCGCAGGAACTTGCTTCTACCAACGTTCCACCCGGGAACAAGAGAGCGCCTCGTGTGTCATCTGGACATCTCGACGTCGTTTGCTCGCTGAGGGTCGCGTTTTTTTGTCGCCCTGCTGGAGGCTCTGCCGCCCCAGCTACAATCCACCACCAGCACACCAGCACCCGCACCCGGACCCGACCTTGGAAGGCGTCGCTCTGCTCCGTTGGCCGCGCTGCATACAACATTCGACCCAACCGGGAATCCCCTGGCGACTTGTGCATCGGCATCGTCATCGTCATCCTGCCCTTCGTCCCGTCCCGCCTCGCCTCGCCTCGTCTCGTCTCGTCGCCCACCACGCCGCCGTGCCGTGCCAAATTTGATGCTGCGGAATTCTTGAGACGGCAACGCTAACCTTGAACCTGTCCAGAATCCCATTGCAACGACCGGGTAGCAAAGCAAACGGCCGTCCACCATTTCTGGCGTCCCTCAGCACCGCCGCAACCCTGCCGCGCCGTCGTCTCGCACCGACAGCCAACTGCCGCCGCCCTTCGTTGAAGGCTTCGAACGGCAAGGGAAATCAAAGCAGAGCCGCACTTGGGAGTTCGATCGGTCGATCAAACAGGCTTGCACCATGTCTCAATATTACGGCGATTCGCAATGGCTAGGCGCTGGCGGCGCTGGCGGTCAGCCTGGTTGGGATCACCAGACTCCTCCGCCTCCGCCTGCGCGTTCAGGTGAGTTTCTCAGCCATGACCGAGCCGTCAAACGCTGGGGATAATAAAAGCATGAGTACTGATACCGCAGCAACAGGCGCCAGCTCTGCCATCCCACGTGAAGAGCCAACCGCCTTCTCGCAGCAGATCGAGGGTATGTTACAATTTCCCCTGGGGGCCATGTGCCGCGCGCAAGCGTTTGCGCCCCGTGCGGCCAGAGATGGCGGGACTGGAACAGATCGGACGAGACTGACATTGTTCTCCTGCAGAGGTCGACCGCGCCATAGACAACCTGGTCAAGAGCGGCAAGATGTTTGGAGGTGCCAATGGACCGCGTCGTGAGTTCGCCCCTGCGCTGCAGCACCAGCATCAGCACCAGTCTCAACACCAACACCAACACCGACGATCGACTCCTTCGATGGGACGGCGAGGAGGGCGGGCGCGTCTGTATTAGGAGCTTGCGGGATGAGCACGGCTTGGCTAACGGGAATACAGACGGCAGAGGAGCTTCGGGACCTGGGCCACAGTTTGGCGGTGATGCGCGCAGCGGCGGTCCGTCCGGCGGCCCCGGCCTGCAGAACTTCTACGCCTCTCAACGACACCAGTCGTCGCGCGGATCCAACGAGGCGGAGCAGATGATGCAGGCAAAGCGAAGAATGGCAGCCCAGCGTGAGCGAGAGCTTCGCAACTACCATCAGGAGCAGCAATACAATAGAAGTAGGCCACCCTCTGTTGTATAGCAAGCAGGCGTACCCATACATACCCACCTACCTACCTATGCCACACAAGTCACAAGTCACAAGTCGCAAGTCGCAAGTCGCAAGAATAAGCACTCTGCCCAAGAAGAATCGCCCAAGTCCAGCCCGTCCCGGGCTAGATTTCGCATTCGGCGATGCATCCGTTGAATATTGTGCCAAAAGAAAGAAAAAAAAGAAAAAGCTCAACCTCTCTCCCTTAGAGATACAACCCTTTCCCCCGTTCTCCCCCTTTGCACACAGCACAGCAGCCCTAACACGAACCCTCTACCCCTGTTTACTTCTGGACTTTGGACTATTCAGCTAACTCTGAGTTGTTCCTACAGCTGTGCTTGCTGATATGAACTACCCTAGCAAGCCTGAGCGCGCCCTTAGCCCTGGAAGCATGTCGGAGGACGACCGTCGCGACTTGATCGCGCGTCAGCGAAGTGCTCTCTACGGCGAGAACGGAGGGCTCGCCGACGAGACAGGCTCTGCTCGGCCTGGTGCCTCTGGCCTGTCTACTGGCCCTTCAAGCCACCGCGGCCCCTCTCCTCTGGCCTACGAATACCCACGAGGCGCTCCTGAGGGCGCTGCTGCAGGTATCGACCAGGGCTCTCGCAACGCTAGCCCCCAGTCAAACCCTCCCAATAGCAGAGGTCCCTTTGACGCTGCCGTCCACGCCAGCCGGACCAGCAACTCGTCCCCTGGAGGCTCACCTCCGCGCCAGGGCGCGCCTGGCCAGCCGGGTAGCACCGTAGCTCCTATCGGCACACGACCTTCCATCTCTGGTCCGAGCCAAGCATCCAACCCGGTGCTGAACAAACGGTCCACTACTCCTCTGCCATCCCCTCTGAGCCACGGCTTCAGTGCTTCCGGCAACAGCGACAGTATCCAGGCCGTCGCCGGTGGCTCGTCCAACCCTTCCAGTGCTGCACCTGATGGCTACAATGGCTGGGGCGGACGCTCCGGAGTTTGGGGAAAGCAGTCTTCCGGATTGGGAGTTCAAGCCAGTGTCTGGGGTTAGGATCCGCATCGACGCGCAAGCAACCCTACGCCGAAAGTCGAGGTGGATGATGTCGAGGACGAAGATCAATGATCTTGTCAGCAAAAAGCAAAAAAAAATTGGTGTTCAGGGGCCTGTTGATTTTCGACGAAGGGCAAGAGTATTCAGCATCAGCATGAGGTGTTTCGGCCATCACGGACGCGGAAAGACGGATTCAGGGCACATCTCAGGGGCGGAAAATCTCGACATGTTTTGTTTTCTGGAGTTTTATTTTTTGACCCTTTCTTTCTTGACGCTTTTCCCAACTCAGCTGGCATGCCAGTATATACGACTTCGTTTTCGGACAAAAGGGGGAGGAGTTTGCACAAAAGGAAGGTTGGCAGGTTTACGATTGCCAGTTCGTATTGATTTGGTGTCGGGTTTTTTCAAATTTTTGCAACACGGAAATGGCAAGGGGGTAAAGGCATCTCGGAAAGGTGGTTTATGCGTTGTCGCCTTGTGTTGTTGGGTACCCAGAATGGAGTTCCGCATAAGGGCACTGCCGGCAGAGGAGTTTTATTTTTCTTGTCCTTTTTGTAGCACAGATCTGGCGGTAATGAACTACGAGGGAGATGGGGAGGAGTCAGACACGTATGTTTTTCTGTTCGCATTCAAAGGCGGAAAGATTCACCACTCGCAAGCATGGGGAGTTTGGCATCCTGGCATTTGGCAATTGAAAATGGAAAGATCAGACTCTAGTGTCAGCAGCGGCGGCCTGTTTTCTCGTGATGCGAGGTGTCACGCCGTTATCTGAAGAATGTGTGTTGGACGAGGCAATTGTTAGGCCCGTGAAACCTGTAAGACTTAATGTAATGGCAACGGACAGCAACATCAACAGTCCAGTCCGTCTTGCTGCGGTAAGGCGCAGTCATTCAAAGGTCGGCATATTGGTGATGACTTGGAGTACTTGTCCAAAGAGGTACATTCGATTAAATTTTGCCTTCAATCTTTGGCTTCCGTTCATCTTCTCTTGTCTAGACAACACTATGCATAGGAAGGAAGCGCCTTATTAGAGCTGACTACAGCTTTCATCACGCCAACATAGTTCAGCACGAGGTCGCTGTCCGCGTTCAGATCCTGCTGCACCCAGAACGACTGGATCTCGGCTCGAAATCCCTTCATGCTGCGCATATGGTCGTTCCTTTCCGTCCTATCGAGCAGGTCGAGGATTGCGACCCTCTGCTCGTCCGTCCGCGCCTCGCAGGCCAGGATGAACATCGGGAAGAAGTGCTCGCACGCCGGGGCCTGGATCGGCCCGGCAAACGCCCGGTCTATCACCGAGTCCAGGTCCGCCGGCGGCTCCCAGGGGCTCTGCGAGGCCCGCAACAGGTAGACGAGCGTGGCCGTTTGGTAAAGCTCCACAGGAAGTTGGACGTCGGCGCTCGTCTCGAGCGAAGTTGCGTCTTGGGGAGGGGAGGCCGGAGGGAGGTTCCTGATTCTCCATTCCAGGGCTTTAAGGCGGTCCTTGTAACGTTCGTCGTGGCTTGCGGGATCCGATGGATCAAGCAACGTATCGCATACTTCCGAAAGCAAATTCAATATCGCATAGGTAGGCCTCGGAGATGGCGATACCTGTGATTGGGTATTAGCAAGCAGTGATGGTGGTTTTTGCTGGTGAACAGACGGGTGATTCTTTTGCGAAAGGCAGAAGCCGGTTGCCTCCAAGGTCAGCAGTCGCTGCATCTGTGGCACTCAAGACCACGGACTTGTGACGCCAATGAAATGTGGCAAACTGAGAGACTGCATGGTGATAATAGACCCAGTCGAGCAAGCTGCCGATGTCGCTCTCGTTTACGTGTTGCACCAGGAGAGCGCTTTGTACGATTTCCATTGCTCCTCGAATATACCAGAGCCATTCGCCTGAGCTTTCCGATGGTAGCAAGATCTACGCGGAGGTTCGTAAGCATGACTGTCAGTACCGTGCCAAAACCACCCTCTATGACCTACCTCAAATGAACAGAGAAGCATGCACGTGGCGACATGTTGAGCAGCTTCAAGGGGTCCCTGGGTCGCCACCTTGGCAGAAGCGGAAAGGGCTTGTAGGGCAGCCACCTTGAACTGCATAGCCTGCTGATGCAGTCCGCTGCGTCGGACGGAGGAGAAAGCAACTAAAGCATATAAGAGAGCGTGCCCCGGAACCGTGTCATGATTGAGTGCCATGTGCAAAAGCACGTCTCGCATTTGCGACGTGGTTGGGCTAAACGTAACCAATGAGAGATATGCGGCATTATGGACTAGATAACGTATGACATTAGCTGGTGATATCAGTACTATCAAGAAAAGACTGGGTTCATGCTCACAATAGCATATTAAGTCCATGTGCTTCACTTTGGATTGCGGCTGCCTCCAGACTTTTACATTAGGTTGGACTGCACCTGTATTAGGGGGACCTACAGTACCCTGCTGGGATAGGCCACGGTATATGTCAATGTCCCGCCAATTTGTGTTGATGAATAGGTGACGAGGCCTCTTAGATACACCGCCTCCAGCTAGTGCTACTAATGTTCCTGTAATTGCGCGCCGCTTGTCGTTGTCCCTCGGCCATGACAGGCGCATTCCATACCCTTGGCAGTCTCGCCAAGCTCGGGCACAGTTCAGACAAGTGGGCGTGCCTTGATCGCATTGAACCTTGCGGTCTGAAAAGGACCGTTAATAGAGTATACACAACATTGGCCAGGCACGGTGGCTAACCTTTACAAGTCCAACAGCCTTTCCCAGCCCTGGTAATAGGGCCGGACATACTGCACTATCGCCGGCAAGTCTAAGCGTTGCGAGGAGAGGAAAAGCCCCGCCTGGATGGTATACGAGGCAGTATCAGAGGTCAGGATGGAGCCTCAGGTCGTGCTGTGTCATAGAAGTCGGGAAAAGTTGTCTTGGGTGGGGCAGTTTCCTTTAAAACATACTTAAGTAGGTAGGTAATTGTACTAAGCAGGCAGGGTTCGCTGGTCAGATTGTGAGACTGTGCCACTCTCTTGATGGCAGATGACAAATGTCAGCTCGGAGAAAGTTGCACTTGGTGGGTCAACTATATAAAGTTGTCCCCACTTTTCCTCTGTTCATCCATCAGATCAACACCCCTGCTACGATGGAGATAACGTCAAGCTCCGCGATCAAAGTTGTTAGTATTCCTCCCGTGAGAGAAATTGATCGAAATTAGGGAGAGCTTAGAAATCCTTGAGCAATTCGCTTGACCGCGGTCAGCTGTCAGGAGTCGCCTGAACCCTGGACAGAGCTATATAAGAGTCCGTCGCGTTCCTTCCAACGTGATTGATTGACAATTTCTACAGGCTTCCCTCACAGACTACTTCCTCATTTCTGAATCATATAGACATCCCTTCCAAGACACTCTCCAACATGGCTAAATACCTTGTCACGCAGGCAACCGGCTACCAAGGCCGATTGACAATCACGCACCTTTTGGCGGCTGGCGCCAAAGTCCACGCGCTTGTGCGCGACCTTCAGCGAATCCCGCCAATCCTCCAGAGTCCTGGAGTGACAGTTTTCAAAGGGAATAGTCACGAGTTCGAGGAAGTGTTTCAAGCAGCTCAAGGCTGCGCAGGTGTCTATTTGAACACTTTTCCTATCCCGGGCTTGGAAACGCAGCAGGCCAAGACCGTCGTCGACGCCTGCAAAAAGGCAGGGCTGAAGACTATTGTTGTCTGCACCACCTTCTGTACGGGGAACAAGGCCATGTGGGACGATACAGTGACAGAAGAATGTGACTTGCGTGGGTATTATTCCTCCAAGGCCGAAGTCGAGGATATTGTACGCCGGGCCGGCTTTGACGCCTACACCATTCTCCGACCAGCATTTCTGCATGTTGACTACATGACTCCCCATGCTTATGGAAACTTCCCAAGACTCCCGACACACGGGGAGTTAGATCACGCATACAATGATGGCGTCCGAATGTCCCAGACGGATGCAAACGACGTTGGCAAGTACGCTGCGGCTGCGTTGCAGAACCCTGCCAAGTTTGGTGGCCACGAAATCGATCTTGGAAACGAAAATTTCACCATTCAAGAGGTTCGTGACATTCTTGTTAGGGTCAGCGGCAGACAGGTTCAAGCAGGAAGGAGGAGTCCACAGGAAATCGAGGAGGCCAAAACCACCGTCCCGGGTCAGAAATTCCAGTTGTGGGCCAACTTCAAGGACTTTAGCGGTGGTGTGGCCACTGCTAAGGAAGTGCAGGCCAAGTTCGGCATTCCGTTTACTTCACTTGAGATGGCCTTGAAAAGAGACAAGGAGCGCCTTTTGGAGTGTCTGCCAGCCCAGGCTAGTGTCGTGTGAATGTAGGAATAGATTTCGCTTCGGCGGGCTATCTATGGATTCGTCAGGAGCCCTCAAGAAGGATTTGCTAAATATGAGGGCCATCAGGAGGGCCATTGCGAGTCCCCAAAGATCTTTCACTAGGCTTGAGATGTGTTCTACTTCAACGACAAGAAATCGCCGCTCTTACTTTCAAAGCAATTTTTCATAGCTGGTAGTCATTCAAATCTAAATGTTATTAGATAAACTGACAAGTCTTAGACCACATTAACGGACTTCATTTCATCTGCTCTCGGTCATGAATGGTGTCCACAATGGCACCATGGAAGTAAAGAATGTGGACAATATACCAGGATCTACCGGAATGATAGCACCTCGATATCAGTGGAACCTGTCCAGATGTCGAATAACCAAAGCGATGAGAATCTCTCGTGTCTTGCTACAGAAAGGGGCTATACGTGTCAATTCTCAGCCAAGGTTGTGGCGTTTTGTATTTCAGTGAGTGTATGTGCTTGTGATGCTTGTGAATAGCGTGAGGAATGACCTACAGGATGTATGAAGCCTACTGTATGTAGCAAGTGAGTGGGGGAGAAATATGTAGCTATTGCCATTCTCATACTCGGTATGCAAAAAGAAAACAGATATCGCTAGGTATCCCGCTCCAGAACGCCAAGCCGAGCCGGATATGACATAATATACACCATCCTTCTTTGGAAGACGACTAATCGCGTACGTCCACTCTCACACACCAATATGGCCCAACTGTTGTATTTTACAACCCTAAAGCCCTGACAGCAGCATCCATGTCCAAGCAGTTATCCGCCCGAACCGCCTTTTCAGCGCTGACAACGGTTCCCCGGCCGTCCACGGCAAACAGACCGGCTTGCTGCCACTTGTTTCCCATAGCAGTACTTGGCCCTATCTCCATGTCATCTGCCATGTCTTGGCCTGTGCCTCTTCTTGCCGGCATGGTGCCGTTGGGAGCCGCACCTTTGGGCGGAGCAGGAGCACCTCCTTTCAACTGCTTATCCCACGTCTCCGTCCGTGCGATGGAGGTGGCGACCTTCTCACCAAGCCATCCCTTTTCCTTCCAGGCCTCTCTTTGTGTTGTCGGGTTGAACATAGACCAGACAGTTCCCAGACCTAGGCCCCATGCTGCATAGAGAGCTCGGTCTTCATCGACGATGATCTCGATGTTCCACGAACCGCCGAGGAGATCGATCCACTTCCGGGTTGCCTCCGGCGATGAATGTGACACGGCGATACAGTGCAGCGAGCCCTGGTGGCGGTTTGCGAGTGCGCGGAGGGCAAGGAATGATTTTTGTGCAACTGCAGGAAAAACCGTGAGCAAGCCAGATGATAGGAGGGCAAGCGAAGGCCAGATACTCACAAGCGCATCCCACACATCGCATAAACAACACGACGACCTTCTTGCCTCCTCCGAACTGAATCTTTCGATCCCGATCCAGTGGCGCCAGATCGCCGACCTTGGGCATCTCAGCAATTGGGACCGGAGGCGGTACTGGGGAGAGCCACGCCTGCGCTGTCAGAGGCAGCTTGCGTGTGCTCATCCATGCTGGCGGCCACCCGCCTGAGGACTCCTCATCATCCAGACCCGGTTGCGTGCCACTGGATTTTGAGGGTTTTGTGGACGAGTTGGTTGTATAGGAGTTGATGTCGAAGGTGTCGCTCTTGATGCCGACCTTCCGTAGGGCAAGCTTGGTGGTCAGACTCGAGAACATGGTTGTTGAAAATTCGGAAAGGCCCGCTTTGATATTAATGCAGTTTCTATAGAGGTAGAGAGGAGTTGTGAGGGACAACCAGTATCAGTCGGTGATACAATCGAGCTGTGGTACGTATTGTTGGCTGCTCTGTCCGTGGTAACGATTTCGAGGCATCAACACCTCTTCTGTGCAGCAAGGAAGATAATCAACGACAGTTTAGACAAGGGAACAAAAGAAAGGAAAGAGACCAACAATTGAAGCCGAGGACAAGAAGAGAGGGTTCGAAAACACTTGAAACAACTGCTGTTGATAGGCCCCTTGACACACAGAAGCCGTCGCAGAAGCTGCGCAAAGGGCAAAGCTCGGATCCCCAGGCTGCCTGATCCCTGAAATTGGGGAGACCCCTGGGCGAGGCTGGACTGCCAAGCGACGCCTCGATGGGTGATCGCCCGTTGGAGCGTTCCTGGATTCGCCTGGGCCCGATTGGCCGGTTGCGACGCTTCGCCGGGTCAGGGGTCAAAGGGGTCTTTCGCGGGGTATTTAGCGGGGGTGATGGGTGATGGAAGGGAGATCTCAGCCTGGCGATCTGTGCACAACGCTGAACATACCGACATTGACTGATCAGACCACGTCCGAAGTCCAATGGCGGATGTATGTCCATTCAATATGCCCGGCGGTGCGGGGATTGACTGCGGTATGTGCCATGGTTGTCTCTGCTCTCCAGTAGACGAAATTTGGCTTAGATGAGGAAATGAACTACCTACGGCGAAATTGGCGAGCACCAGCACCACCTCACCGCCAGCAGGGGAGCTCCCGTTTCAATGCGGAATAGACTATCGCTAACTTGGAGCATCCTGGTTCGCAAGCTAACCGTACGTTAGCCTTGCGTCTTCCCATCTTATCGGATGATGAGTGCGTGTGGTTGGCCTGTAGCAAACTGAGTGCACTGCTTGGCAAAGTCGCGCTGCCGGCCAGGAGGAGGCAGAGGCATGAATCTCCTGATGGCCCAGAAACTCAAGCTAGCCAATCACAGAGAAAGAATCATTGCATAGCATCGCATTTCCTGGAAGTCACCAAAGCCGCTGTATACCTAGTTACGACAGACTACACATCTGCCCAGTTATGGATTTTCGGTGGGGGTGAACATTAACGTAAGAGACACCCGGGAAATGGCTGAGACAGTTCCTCAAATGACAACAACAATGACGCCCTCGCGGTCCATGCAACTTCTGACATCAAAGCGCGACCATGAACCCCCCGAGAACGCCCAATTTCGTCAACGGAGCGATTGGCCCCAACCAGAAACGCGCCTACAGCATATTTAGCTGGGGATCGCTCGCGTGTTTAGATTGACTTGCACTGGCGCGCGATGTCGCCCGACTATACTGTAAGTGTATGGCGCTAAATACGGATTGATGCAGGACGCTACACCAATGCTACGACGTGCGTTGTCGACCTGTCAAGTAGTTCTGTCATTACCACATGGCGGGACGGAGTTATCACAGGTTGCCAGACCCCGGCAGCTTGCGTCACCGTTCATGTCTGAGGTTGACTTACCTGGCTCTGCCAACGATTTGATGGGAGGTCAATCAGTAATATTTGAAGAAGGAAGAGCTATTGGTGGACAATTTCACAAGTTGTACAGGGCCAGCCACTAGATCAAGCTATCGTCATATCGCTGCCAGATGAATAGCATACTCACCGGGTGCCCGGCAAAGTCAGATGGTACTTGCTTGCACGCTTCCGCCTATACATAATGCATCTTTGAGTTATCTGGTCGGTATACTTTACCTAGCCATCCGGCTCCGTTTCCCGTTTTACTCCAGAGGGCTACAACGTTTCGCCAATTACTTACAAGATGCCGCGAGGCTTGCATAGAATCATCCTTGGTCTTGCGGTACCTGAAAGGCTGCTGCGGTCAAAGTGATCCTGCCATCCGCAGCGGGACCACATGCACTAACGTAATGTCTTGGACCTAGCAGCATCCTGGAGGAGCGACGCTGTACTGATCTGAGGGTTTTCGGGCATGGCTGACTTACTAAGAGTGATTTGGATCTGCGGGGGAAAGTCACAAGTATCAAGTCACGCCGGATTCATTCCGATATACCAAACCGATGCCGGCTTCAGATTCGATGGGCGCAAAACTCAAATCTGTACCAGCATTGTATGGAACCGCATGGGCTGATGTGAGACCTATGTCAACCCGAACTAGAAGCTTTTAGGTTCTGTACAGCCTGGTGTTTGGGTCATATGTTGTGGAATGTGGCGACGATATGTGAGAAGCTGAGGATTGAGAAGAGAACGAGAACGGTTACTCAAGCTGAGTATGGTCGTGCCAACCATGAGAGTCTAAGATGGTTCTTGGTCATAGGGTGGAATCGAAGTCCTTCTTATAAATATGTCTTGTTAGTAGCATATTCCAACGGACCTATGGTAGCCTTGAATATGTTGATTGCGATGTTGGCACCTCATGTAATCAGGAACCCCATCGACAACTTGTGATCTGAAAGCTTGCCCATTGCAATGTCTCGACTATACGCCAGGAATCAGATTGAAGCAATCGTCACATCTCTTTTTCAAACCTGTGAGATCCCTAAAGGGCGAAGATTTGCGATTCCCTCAGCTGACGGGCTCGATTGGGAACGCATGACTATCCCCAAGCAGCTCTGGCATCGAGGCGGAGGGTGCGGCTCAGTAAGACCGGGTTTTGAGAAGTGTTCGTGGGGTAAAAGGATGACATGCCTTAAAATAGAAACATGTCGGCAATATCGTGTGGCTCAATACAAGTGCGCCGGCTCGTATAAGCCGCGGCGGTGACAGTTCATGAGCAAGTGCGGGATCAGGGCCGAAAACACAGGAATTCCGTGCACGGTATGAGTCTGTCCAGTCGCAACAAAGCTCGGCGTAGGCTACTGGCCAGTATATCACAGTCTATGAGTGGCCCGGGAAAATCCTAGGATGTCGCTTTTGGATAATGGGGCCACTGTCGTCAGCCCTCGCAATAAGCTGGAGGAGCCAATGCTTCCGGCCACTCAGCCAGGTTGGAGCCAAGGGCGGCAATCTAGGCGTTGAGGAGAGCCGTGCTGATACTGTGAAGCTCTCAGCTCTGACCTGTTACCAGCCCAACCTGCACGTCTGAGAAGAGGGGAACACGAGTTTCGTGGTATGTACTCAACTTGAGGCCCCCCTTGGAAGATCAAGATGCTTCTTACAGTAATTTCGGGCCGGACCGTGACGTTATGCCTACGGACAACAAACCTCTGTACGTATGGACGTATACGCGCATGCGACGGCCTAGGGCTTGGCAGCAGATGCAGAACCGGCTGAAGTGAGCTGAGTAAAGAAGTAGTTAGCTGTTTCTATACCAGCCCCTGAACGGGCTAACTCGAGATACCTTATGGAGACGCTGGTGAGCTGTCAAAGTACTCCAAGCTTAATCTCAACATTGAGAAACGATTGAAACAGATAGGAGCCGCTACAGGGCCCTGATCTAACACTGGACGACTTGTCGAAGGCATTAATTCCTGACTCCCGGGTGGCTGGCTGCGATGATGAATGAATGAATGCTGGCGTGAGATTGGTTTTTTGGAGTGCCCTAACGAGCTACACATGAATACAACCCGCCACAGTACAGGCGCCAGTACAGGTCAAATGAAGAGAACCGCGAAGATCAAATTAAGAACAAAGTTGCAAAACCAAGGCAATGGTGAGATCGAAGCATAAAGTCCTCAATACTATAGTCACTATAGTCCTTGGAAATATATCGATGCCATCGGACACAACCCGTGGAGGAGATCCCAGCTTTGGTATTGAGCTGCCTTTACCAGCGGCCCTGCAATGCGCCATGGCGGAGACAGGCACATGCGCTCTTTCCTTCGCCTCGCGCGTGCATGTAACAGTCCCGATTCCCGACGGAATGGGACGCCTAGCGCACAGTGTGCCCAGGTGGTCTCTTATGATGCAATAGATGCAGTAACTTGCTGCCCCTTTTGTCGGTGGTGAAAGGGTAGTCAGGAAGTGGGCTGACGACGAATTCTAGCCAATTTTGTCAGGTGGCATTTGTTCAATGGTGAAGGCGTCGCGCCCTGTCATGCTGTCAGGCTCTGTCGATCAAGGTGATCTGCTGAACAAAGGAACAGTGGCTGAAGTATAATACGCTGCGGTGGGATCACCATCATCTATCAGCCAGCCCTCTCTGCGAACCTGAGCACACCGGAGCTATGCGTGACAGAACTTGTAAACGGTAAACGGAGTACAGCTCACCACAGTGGTTAACTAGTGGCCGGTCTGGTGAGAGGCATGATGACGGTCTGCGACGTTCTCTGGCCCTCATGCTAATCTGCCCTGGCGCATTGTGCCCCACTGAGGGCGATGAACCCCGTAAAGTAGCTACCCAGGTATCCTTTCAGATGTCGCGCGCCGGGGGCGAGGGCTAGCCTAAGCCCTGTATTTCACGTAGTATGTGTGCAACATGCTGTGCCAGGGTATTGCCAGTCGATATTTGGCTTCCTCGTGTTTGAACGCCGGCCGGAAGTTGTTTGTCCCTTCCAATGGGCGCGGGTGTTGTGTATGGTTCCAGCTCTCGATCTGCACCACGCGGCTTCCATTGCATTGGCACTCTGACGTGCTCTGGGCCACGGGTGGGTGCCCGTGTAGAGAGTCTGAATGACGGTGCGGCTGCGGGATGAGGGCAACAGATCTCGTCCACCCCCTTCTGTTCTTGCAGATAGTCTCTCTCTAACTTGCCTTCCTGTACGCAATGTACCTACGGTGCCTGTTCCTAGGCTTAGCGAAGCCAGCCAGCCAGCCAGCCAGTCAGCCAGTCATCCAGTCATCCAGTCATCCAACCGCAACATGGGACGTGACCCCGACCTGAGCGCCGGTACACTTGCCCTCATTTGACCAAGGTTTTAACTTGAACCCCTGGACCTGGGGGACGGGAAACGGCAGGACAGCAGGCAACGGGTACTGGACGGCTATGATGATTACTGCGGGCGCCAAGCGCATACCAGATTGATGCGTCCACACTATTGCCATTTGCCTACTGCGCTACCTCCCCGGGGAACGTTGGACCATGAATAGAATATTAGGTACCTGTTAGCAATTTCATTTTGCAGAGTAAGCACGCAGGCTCATCTAAACGGAGAAGCTGAACAGAGCGGGGACTGGAAACACGAGAAAACAAGACGAGGCAGCACGAGGCACGAGGCAGCACGTTGGCTGGGGCGGTGGTGGACGGTGGATAACTTTTAGCAGCACATGGCAGTTCGCCGTCGGCAAGTCGTGCCCTGGGTACCCGGGGGGGACTGACCTCAGGCACGGACACGACACGCTCCTGTCCATCAATTGAGCCCCTTCAATTAGATGGCGTTGTATTTTGTGGATTGATTGATTGATTACATACGCGACGCTACCGGTCCCCTTCTCCTCCTAGTAGTTACCGCCCACCGCCCACCGCCTACCGCCTACCGCCTAGCACACAGCACGCACTACGCAACCACGCACCACGGCTAACCACCATCTACCTCGCTACTCCATACCTCCTCCTCCGTGGTGCCTCTGCTGGGTTCTTGGTCCTTGGTCCACTGGTCCTCTTTGCCTCTGTCTGCCCCCCCCGTCTCTCTGCTGCACACCACGGCTCGAGGCCCATCCAGGTAGTCTTGTTAGTCAGTCCGTCTCTCTGCCCCCCAAGTCGGTCGGTCTGCGACTTGGCGCTGCATCCTGATCTGCTCCACTGCCCTCTCAACTGCACCCTGCCGTCAGATCTTGGACTGCCAGACTCGCTCCTTCTTACCTCACTCCGGCCTCTTCCCCGTCTCGCCTCTTACATCGCCAGGCTGGCTGCATTTGCGACCGACTGCTGCTGCTCCTCCACCTCCTCCGCCGCCGCCTCCTTCTGCCGCTGCTGCTGGGACTGGGACTGGGACTGGGATTTCCGTTTACTCGCGCCGATACCCCCTCTTCTTTTGCCGGATCGTGTCCTCGCAGACACTCTCGCCCATCACGTCGACTCGTGGTGTGTGCATGCTTGTTCCAGTCGTTCTCTTCTTCTTCTTCTTCCGCCGCCAGAGATGCGGTAACGCCAAAAGCCCGTGGCCCCCCTTTTGAATGTTGCGAGAGTCTTTCGACAGACGAGCGTCGATAACCTCCCTTGCCGTCAGCGACGCGACTTTTTATATATAGTCCCGTACTCGTTATTATATCGATACCCGCGACCCAGTACCGGCCGCATCTTCCGCCCTGCAAAATCCGAATCGCAGCCTCTGGATCTAGCCTGCTCGTTGAACGCTTCTATCCTCGGTACCTCGCCCGAACGATCCCCGTTGTTCCCGGTTGTGCTCTCGCACCGGTCATCTGCTCGAGCTGGTCAGTTGGAACCGGTCAATCGCCTCCAGAAACTTCCAACACATCCACAGTTGCAATCACGAGCGCGGCCATCCTCCCCCCGCCCATCCGGACTTCGCTCCTCTCTGTGTTCGTCACTTGCTACGCCTCGCGGTCTGTTACCACGCACCGCCTCCGGCCGACGATCATAAGCATTTGGCTGTGCGGGCTCTCCTCGTGACACCCCAGGTCAGACAGCGCAGGTTTGACGGTATATCGACTTGACCCGCGTCGCCGGCCTTGACCACGGCGATCCTTTTTCATGGACGCCCGGCCGACCACGGCAGACTCGAAACATCATTACCCTCCGCACCTGCAACTTTGGAACCGTTCCATCTCTAGTCCGGCTGTTCCAAAGCTCAGTACCTTGAACCTGCACACGAGCGCCGTCTCGGTGTCCGTCACAGACACAACGACTACAGTGCGACCAGAACAGCAGCCGACGCAGTCAACGCAGACGCAACCGCAGCCGTCCTCCCCCTTTCCTACGCACATCGACCTCCTCCCCATCCTCTTCCCGCAGCAGTCTTCGCTGTACCACGCTCAACTCCTCCAGTACAATAAGCTCATCGCGCCGGCACGTGGACGCGGCGGGGGACTGCAGACGCCCCCCTTACCGCCGCTTCTGTCGACCCCGAACGTTCATACTGGCCCTCGATCACGATCTTCATCCAAAGTGTCTAACAAGGACGTGCCCCGCGCCAAACCCGGCACGCAAAATTGCCATGGGAATAGAGGCTCGCAGACCAATACAACGAGTAAAGGTGACAGAGCTGTTATAACAGCGAAGGATAAGATGCCTCCGTCCAAGAAGGGCACAGGACCGGATCCAGCCCATCCCCTTCCGTCTCGCCCGGCGCCAGTTTCGACCTCACCGGCAAGTCTCTCGGCCGCCGCCACGCAGCAGGCCCACTCAAACTCGGTCCCCTCAACTCCGCATCAGCATCCTAGGACGTTCTCGTTCGAGTCGAGAGAGCCATCCCCGAATGCGAACCAGGGGCATTCCCCTCGCTCTGCTTACTCGGAGACCAACGGCAACGTTCCATCCCTCAGACCATTACCACCGAGGATGGGTGGCTGCAAATACGAGACGGCTACGGCGAGCTATAGGCGGAGAATGGCATATAGTATAGGGGACGCCATGCTTGAAAAGTCGGATCTCACAAAGATATCGAATAAGATGACCGAGGATGACGAGAGGAAGCTGACCACAGACATGCGCGAGCTCTACGACCGGTTAAAGCCTACAAGCGCCGTGGAGGAGAAGCGACACAAACTGGTGCAGAAGCTGGAAAAAATCTTGAACGATGCCTGGCCCGGCTGCGATATTCGTGTCCATCTCTTTGGGTCATCTGGCAACAAGCTGTGCACAGATGACTCTGACGGTTTGTCTTTCTGACCGTGGATCATCTAGATACCCATTTTGGCTAACTGCTGTGCCAGTGGACATATGCATCACAACCCCGTGGACCGAGCTCGAGAAGGTCTGCAAACTTGCAGAGCTTCTTGCTAATAGTATGTCTAGCTCCCCCCCTTTCTCTCCACCCCTTGTCACCGCGGCGCGTATGTGTGCTAATATAATTTGCAGGTGGTATGCAAAAGGTTGTGTGTGTCAGTTCTGCCAAGGTCCCTATCGTCAAGATCTGGGATCCTGAATTACAGCTCGCCTGTGATATGAACGTCAACAACACGTTGGCCTTGGAGAATACACGGATGATACGGACTTACGTTGACATTGATGAGCGCGTAAGGCCGCTGGCCATGATCATCAAATACTGGACTCGCCGAAGGATTATCAACGATGCTGGTACGCTAGTCCACCCCTTCTCGCGTCTTGAATCTAGTGTCAGTCTAACCAAATCGTGCATATAGCATTCGGAGGTACTTTGAGCTCCTACACCTGGATATGTATGATTATTGCATTTCTTCAACTACGGCAGCCGCCCGTCGTTCCTGCACTGCACCAAAAGGCCCACCAAAAGTCAACACGAAAAGATGGAGACATTGCACCGTTCGCTGACGACCTGGACAAGCTGAGTGGCTTTGGATCGAAGAACAAGGCTACCTGGGGGGAGCTTCTCTTCCAATTCTTCCGCTATTATGCGCATGAGTTTAACTACAGCGATGATGCGATATCAGTCAGACTTGGCAAGGTCATGTCCAAGAGAGATAGAAAGAACTGGATACTTGCCACCAATAACCGCCTCTGCGTCGAAGAGCCTTTTAACACGATACGGAACCTCGGCAATACGGCGGACGATACTTCGTTCAGGGGGATTCACCAAGAGCTACGCCGCGCATTCGATTTGATTTCACAGGGCAAGCTGGAAGAGTGTTGCGAGCAGTATGTGTTTCCGAAGGAAGAAGAGAAGGCCACCATCTTCCAGAAGCCCACTCCTCGACCTGCGGTCCTGATGAGAAGTGCCTCGCAGCAGCACAACAATCGTGGAGGCCGTGGAGGTGCCAGGGGAGGAAGGCAACAAGGACAGTTCCGGAATAACAACAGCAACCATGGAAATAATCGCAGAGCTTCATCCAGCACACCATACGACAACAACGGGAACATAGCGTTTTACCAAGGCTATCCCTGGGTCACTCCAGACGGGACAATGTTTGTGGACATGAACCAACAGCTGTCGGCCCTGCAGCTGCAGCATGAGAATAACCTTCGATTGTTGCAGTACACCCAGAATCAGGCTCTGGTGCAGCAGCAGGCCCTTGCCCACGCTCAACGGATGCAAGGCAACCTCTCCCAGCCAGGAACGTCGACAGAGAGATCTAGGACAAACTCGATCGACAACCCCCCTCTGACTGCCCCGATTCGCCCGGAGATGTGGTACTGGCCACAATTCCAGGGCCAGCCCTACTTCGCAACACCTCAGAGCTTCACTTCCTATCCGTCGTCGCCGTCGACCAACCAGGCGAATGACCAACGTCGCAGCTCTCATAGATCAACAGCGCCGAACGAAGCTGGCGCAGCAGCGTCGGGTAGTTCCTTGCGATCTCAGTCGCAGCCTGCTTCTCGGCCCGTCCCTGTCGCACAGAGTATACCAGGGTACTCTGGGCAGAATTCTATGGCCAACGGCATTGCCACCGTACCCACAAGACAGCTTAATGGAAGGGCCATCCCCAGCTTCATGCCGGACGAGGTAAACGAACCCGATCAAGAGCCGAGCCCGAGTCATACACCACCGGGTGACGACAAGGCCTACGGCACCCACCTTGAACCTTCGAACAGCCCGGCACGTAGCGCCAGTAGCATTGCCGCCGGCGTGCCAGCCTTTGGGGATATTGGACTGCAAGCCTCGAGCCAGAGCAATCCAAGTCGGCGTCGATTATCATCCGATCTCCAGCAGTCAATTCTGGACCGAATTAAGCGAACATCACGGTCGCCATCTCCGCTAGGTCATAACAGGACTTACTCGGTAGGCACTGGTTCGGCCCCTTCAGCAGCATCGGCCACTTTGCCTCAGGGGAATAATCGTACCACGCAAGACAGCAAGCCCTTGGTTGTGAACGGGTCGGTTACTAAGCCGGGAAGCTCTACCTCGATGCGGCAGTCGTCAGTGAACGAGCCTGCAAGCTTTCCAATGCCTGCTTACGATAACCCGCTTTATATCAATCATCTGGTCAACGGAAACGGTGTTGAGGGCGATGCGCCAATATCCCAAATGTATTTGCCTGCAAAGTCCGATAACACTATTTCCGACCGCCCCCTCGTCGTAAACGGATCGAATAATGGGAGCAGCCCGACCAATCAATCTGTCCCTCGGTATGGAAGTGATGGTGGTGTCTTGCCAGCAAATGGAACTGCCGGAGGGCTCTGTTTTTCTCCGATTACAACAGTACCAGCTTCACGCAATTTCCCTCCGGCATTTCAGAGAGGGTTTGTACCGAGCTCACCTCATAGCCCGCTGATAGCCCAACTCGACCTGGCAACTGAGCGCATGCACTCAACAGACCCGCAACATCTCTCACCAATCACAGAGGCCACGCCGTCTCCAACCGCAAATCGTAAATTTGACCTTCCTACTACCGTTCCGCGAAACCGTCCCAGCAATTCGGTCGTCACATCAGGGCTCAGCAAGGGCACAAAGCCAGAGTTGAAGCCGAAGCAGAGATTGCCTGCTGATGCAGAGCCAGCCAAAACGGAAACAGCCCACGCGGCAAACTCGAAATCCAATGGGCCTGCTCGAGAAAATGGACACACCAGGGGCGCCAAGAGTGAGAGCGACAACAACATTTCGAGCGGCTGGCAGAAGATTGGCAAAAGCAGGAAAAAGGCCGTGGACGGGAAAAGCAAAGACAACTATTTCCCTCAGAGCGAGCAACTGCCCAAGAACGAATCTGAGAGGAAAGGAGGTTGAATGATGTGCCGAGAAGTTGTTGATTTCTGATGGAGTTCCACTTCTTGGATACGTGCCCGGAGCTTTAGCAGCTGCTCAAGCGTGCAACGCGATCGAATCTCAAACTTGAGATGTGTTGGTGCTATATTGGACAATCCATGTGGTCCAGGTTATCATGAGGATAGGATTTTGGACGTCGAGACACGTCTTGGGGAGTGCGAAGATGTACGTTGCGGGCCTTCATTTTCACGACGGAGTACGCGCATGATGTCTAGAGGGTTTTTGGTCCAGCGATTTGTTGTGCTCAGCTGTGGATGGTGAGCTTTCTTTGGATCCCGGCTACTTAAACATGTCTTCAGCCGCGTTCACCAATTTCTTTGGGGGGTGAAGTATTTGTTTCCTCGGTACATCAGCTAAGAACGCATGCATTGGCGCGCAGTCTGGAGTCTATCTGGCATTTATATCACAAGGGTTCTGGTTTCTTTACACCACCAAACTAGCCTTCGAAATGGTTCAACAGAAAAGGCCAACAAGGGTAGAGGCGGTGGCCCACCAAAAGTCGCGAGGATAGAGGATGCGGCACGGCATATTTCTAGGCGTAAGTGAAGCTACTCAGGCGAGCGTTGATGGCGCGAAATTCTTGCATCTTGATTGAGTACCAACGCCGCTATCAAAGAGCGGGTTCGGCGGTGCTGGCGCGCCTCCCTACGGAGCAAACGTTTAGACAGGGACGGAGTGACTTAACTGGCATACATCGGTTCACACAAGCACATGTATAGAATTTAGGACAGGGGTTAGGCGAAAAGATCAATAAAAGGCAAAAAAAGTATCAAAACGTACGCTCGACTTGTGTAATGAAGGGTGCCACTGGAGTTTTGGCTATGGTCAGCTTCGGCTTTCACTGCATCTCGCCCTCATCTGTGGTCTTGTTGGGCATTTCACCTCACCTCTTGACCTCGGGTATCCTCTACCCATTTCGCTATCAGTTTGATGCACTCTTCCCGCTGGCTCGGAAAGGGGCTGTAGCCAGTGGACCCGCTCAACTCGGAACCCCGGGTCGTGTTGATGAGGCCTCTTGTGATTCCAACGGCATGGCCTTTTTTCTTTTTTTTTCTTTTCTTTTCTTCTTTAAGCTGCAACTGATATTCAATGCCAACGGCCTCTAGTTTGATTAAGCAACGGACTTGTACACTTGTAGTGACGATGGTGGAGGCCGCAAAAAGCCGGGTGCTGGCAACAAGTCATATGCTCAGAGACAGTCTCGGCAAGTAGCGCAGGCGGCTTTAAGGGAATAGGCCACAGCTTTGGACAGCAGGCCTCATTGCTACTCATCCGATGCAGTTCACAGACTAGGAAGGCCTTGGTGATCTTCAAAACTGCCACTTCGAAGTCTAGAGGTGCTTCAAGGGCGCCCAGCGAGCAAGGCACCAAGATCCCGAAGCACCAATCCACCTCCTTCGAGAGTAAGTCATGCGAAGAAGGCGTGCGTCCCGCTGTCAGTTATGCCCATGAGTTGATCCTGCAAAGAGACATTCCAGAAACCTGAATAGGCCAAAGGAGCAAAACCTGGACCGCTCAGATGAACTACGTATTTCATTCATGCATAGATTCCTTCCTAATTGACTCGGCACGTGAATCTCACCAAGGCAAACGATCACAAAAGAAGAAAGCTACTCGTTCTTTCCCAAACCTATACTGCCAAATAAAATACGAAGGCTAACACCATTGATGCTCTTCTTTGTTTTCTACGGCGTATTTTGCTAACTTGAATGAAACGGCTTAATCAGCTTCAGCTTCCACTACGAAGCTACCAGGTCCTTCATACACCTGAATTCTACCATTTGGATTTGGCATTTCGTTTTCCCATACAATTTGATCCGCCGTGATCGTATGAATGGCATGCTGATGAGTAATAGAGTTAAAGATCTCCAGAGTAGCGCCATTCCCTTCTCCCGACCCGATGGCAGTCCACGAAAAGGCAAAGTCGGAAGGGCTGCACTCAGTCTTGGGCAGAGAGCCCAAGACTTGAAATGAGTTTCCCGCACCGCTGCAGGTTCCATTGGAACTTGAGGTAGCTACATTGAGAGCAAATCTGAGGACATCGCGTTAGAACCGCTCGACCGAGCATAAAGATCTCACCCATGAGTGAAATGTTGCTTGATTCGAACTCATCGGAAGATTGAGCAGTTATATAGTAGTATGAATTGGCAACTAATCTCGTGACAGTGCCATGAGGCTCGGCAGAAGCGGAGGCATCACTGATTACCCACTCTACATCCGCCACGATAGTGATATGTGCGGTAACCGTGGTCGCAAATGCTATTGATAACAAGTCTGATGGCCTCATTATGAGTTTCACTGAATAAAAGTAGATATCAGGCCAAGTGGTCAAATCCAAAGAAAAACTATATATGTTGCTGAGAACAAACTTTCGATCGCCACTCTGCTTCACATGGAGCCTCCCATGAAGTGGCAGGCCTTCGCATGATATAGATACTCTGCATTGCCTAGGCTGCAGATATCAGCCGGATGCAACGGGGCTGTTCTAGCTGCCGCCGGTGGAGCCCATTTCGATTGGAAGAAGCGTCAGCTGACGCTATGCAAACTAGGATGGAGATGCAATGATGCGCTGACGCGCCACATCGAAAATTGTCGCCCAGGGTGCTGCTCACTTGAGATGGGCTGCCGCCTAGAACCAGGATTGATCACCACTTCCTATAGTCTAAGCTACGCGCGCTTTGTCGTTTTTCTCTTTTATTTACGTATGATCCACTGGAATTTACATCTCAAAACATGCAAATGCTATAATTACCAGAAAACTAGAGCAATTTCGAGCATTAAGGAGTTGTTAGATGCTAGGCTGCAAGTTGCAGCCTTGGAGACCCCAGGGATAATTAATCGCACAGTGCCTGCTAGTCAGGGAGGAGCTGAAATACGATGTGAAGATGGTGTGAATTCTCTTCCTAGTCAAACTAATACCAGCTAAAATAATCCTCCATACTCAAGAGTGCTTCCACGAAGGAGCCAACTGGAAAGAACCATACAATATGTGGTCCACTACACTCCAGCCGCTTAGTCTAGCTGCGTCTTCACTTTGAACTGACTTGGGCCCGCATAGTAGTGAGGGTGAACATCATTGATCACGAAAGGACGATCCTTGATTTGGTCTGCCGGGATGTCGTGAGTGGCGTGTTGTTTGGTAGTAGCATCGTAGACCTCAAGGGTGTAACCATCTGATGCGCCCTGTCCCTTCGGAGTCCAAGAGAAGGCAAACACATCTGGGTCGCACTTCGTTTTGGGCAATGCACCGAGTGGAGCGCCAGTCTCTTGAGACTCAGCCTGACAGTGAGCGGTCTGGTGGGAGACGTCGGTGGTAATAGTCAGAGAGTAGCTACATATGAGTTAGCAGGTAAGATCAAGGGGAAGAAGCAAAAATGCGAGGGGTTAGAGAGTTGGGCCCGATGCTAATCCTTAAAACCTGTCATGTATATTCACGAAGACGGGAAGTATGGAATATCAAAGTGGGTATGAAATTCATGAAGAGGAAAAGTCGCGCACCTAGTGGTGAGTGCTCCATTGAATCCAGGAGTACTGTTGGCAGACACGTCTGAAAGAGTCCACGTGGCATCCTTTTCAATTCCCTGGGGTGCAGCTGCCGCGAGGCTAATAAGATAACTGGTGGCGATGGCAGAGAACTTCATATTGAGAAACTGCAATGGAATATACTTGCAATAAGTTGTTGGTTGGTGTGGGAGATTTCTTGGCTGCTGCAGGAAGGTAACATTGACAATTCGGATTTCTTGGCGGCTTTTATAGACTTCATAATCACTCTGTGGCGTTAACATCTCTCGTCATTACGAATGGCCATGAGAGAAAAAGACAGGGTGTCTCTTTGTTGGCTCCTAGTCCAATTGTTGAGGGCAAACGAAACGATCGACATGACATTCGGCAGACCAAGCCTCAGACTGTGCCTTATTTGATGCCCCTTGGGGATATATTTTTCTCCTGATTACAGTCTTGTGCAACTTAGAAGGACTCTCAAAAAGCACCTAGGATCAGCTGAGAAATGCCATGCCCTGGCTCTGAGAAGATCCACTGGGATCAACTGTAATCTTTTACTCACAAGACCGACGTAGCGCCGGATCACCGCACAATCAATCCATACCATTGCAGTAATGAATATGACTTTGGCGTACTGCAGGAGGCGTTATAGGTCTTTCTTGGCAGGGTTAAAGTTTAGGCGCTGACTGGCTTGATCCTCTTCTCAAGATTACGTGATCTCGTAAAGCTGAGAACTTCCAGCATTGGTCAACCATGTAAGACAGTTCAAAGTTTCTTACGTCAATGTCTCCGGTGCCATTGGAACGGTAATTTCTCCAACATGTGGTTGTTATTGTTACTATAGGTCGAATGAGTCCAGCTGTATGAGTAGATAATCGCAATTGCCAGCGGACGCCGTGAACCTGCTCTCCACTACCATGTACAGGTCTTGGCCTAAAATTAACTTTGCCACTCCTGCAGCTCTTCCTTTCTGATTGGCTCGAACTGTACTACCTACTTAACATTGGAATGGGGGTGATCATGCTTCTGATCACACGCCCTACGGTTGCCTTACGTAAAGGCTGCGCTGTCGGAGTGAGGAAGCAATCTTGTGCGACAAAATAGGTAATTGAGTCTGCCAACAGCCCTTCGTGTAGTAACAGGTATCCCTTTTGAGCGAGTCACTAGAATCATGGTGTTTCGATAGGGGTTTGTTAGACCCAAGTTTATGCGGCTGCATGTCCAAGACAGATTCCGTTAAAGCGTGCATCTTCAATGTATCTGTACCTGGTGATTCTTTCTGTAGCATCACTGCAGACCATAGGGCAAGTCCATGTTATATCATGGAAGTATACGATGGCTACGATGCCGCATATGTCATTAGGCCCGTAAGAGACTCGGCGGCCTTTGGAACTCGCCGTCACTTCAGCTTAAAAGGCAACATTGCTATATCGGTGCTATAGTCAATGATGTCCCTTAATGGTTCTTCGAGGAGAGGCCTCTATAATGCTTTAGCTAGTGCCTACCTCCTGAGCCCTAAGAGCGGAAACGTTTTATTAGCCCTTAAGCTACTTATCTCCTCAATCAGGCTTTCTGGACTAGGGGAGTCGATGAACTCCGAATCAAGAAAATTGATGGCCTATGCTTTTTTATGGTAAAAACGACGACGGCCAGATTGCTAGAAATATTTCTGTGCCTCACTTCGGAATGTGTGCCCCCCCATTTCAGCTCCAAAAGCCTCAAGTGTTGGACGATAACTTGCTTTAGTTGACAACTTCAAATATGCAATAAGCGGAGGACCCTTGCAGAACAGGTCACTTGATCCCTGCATTCCGACCTTCCGGCTATGGCATTTGTGTTACCTCCTCACCTGGCGGTGCTAATCTACGTCACACCCAGGATTTCAAAGAATACGAAATACGGCGTTTAACCGGAACTAGGCTAGCCATTCGTTTAGGGCCAATCATACGTGCCATAAGTAATGCACTAGTCCAACCTCGTGGGCGCCTAACGTTAAGCTGACATCGTTCAAGACCTCGTCGCAGTTCAGCTGGTATCAAGCCTCCGCAGCACCGCCTTTTAAAGAGCTGGGTTTCCGGGACATCACTCGAGTCCAAAACTTTCTCCATCTAACCTTCTCAGCATATGAAATATTAGATTCGAATCACAGTATGCCTAATATGTCGTCGACACGTCAGAAGGGGAAGCAGACAGAAGCAGCAGATATCCCACTTGAGATTTCGGACTTGCATTGCTTTACAGAGACGAACGGTGTGATCACAACAACAATGTTTGACATTCCTGGTTACAAGGTCGTACGAGTTCTAGGTGCAGTATATGGAATTACTGTGAGATCGAGGAATTGGGCTGCTAGCCTTGGCATGGTAGCCAAGAGTGTAATCGGAGGCGAGCTGAGATGGTTCACAAACATGGTATGCAAACCGCTTCGTACCTTACAAAATGTATTAACTTATCCTAGCTATATTCGGCCAGAAATGATGCCATCAGCCGTATAGTGGCTGAGACCCAGTCCCGCGGCGGCAATGCAGTCATATGTTTAAGGTTTGATGCGGGAGATATGGGTGGCTTCGCCCAGTGTTGCGCCTATGGCACAGCTGCAATTGTTGAGAAGGTGGATCCAAAGACCATGACCGCGTCGCAGTTGGAGGTTACAGCTGATAAGCCAAACCAATGAGTAGGCCGCTGCAGTCCAACGTTGTGGTTTAACACAGATATCATTGGTCAAAGATTGAAGAGACATGTAATGAGAACATTCCAGTAATAAAAAAATGCGAGCAAAATCTATTGTATGATGAAAAGTGCCGAATCGCTCTCATCTGAATAGTTCTTTCCCCGTTGAGCTGAAGCAGATGATTTGGTACTAAGTAGAAACCAGCTCCATATAGTGACTGTAAAGAGTACTACTTGCTACTGTTGTCATCCTTTATTCCTTTGTCATAGCACTTAACTGTCCAAGAACAAAACGTGTTTAATTTCGCAAAGAAGAAACCGAGAAAGCGTTTGAAAGCCATATGGGCTTATAGAATGAGGACACAGACAATGACCGCAATTCACTGTAGCCCATAATGGAGTTGTTATACATGTTGCTATATATAAACTACATGTATCCATGTGCGCTGTTTAGTACTGTAGAATTCTTGAGGCGAAGATCGATGCTGTTGACCTAGTCTCCTGGTTTACTTACAAAGTTATTGTGTCATCTGCTGTACCCCCAGCTGCCTTCCAGAGATCGAAAATATTCCCCATTAACGCCAGATTTATTGCTCATGCTGCAAGCTCTTGGCCTTACGCTGACACGAAGTCAACTTCTTGATCGAGCCTCGGGTCTGGAGGAGAAGCTTGGAGCAACACCCTGGAAACAGTCGCTGGAAGATGAGGGTAAGTATTATGAAGATGGAGTTAGTTTGGAAGATACACCCTTCTGGTGCCCAAAGCTTGCAGAAATCCTCAACGATATCGAGACATCCGTCACTTTGACAAATAGCGCACCTTCGCCACTACTTGCGCGCACTAACTCGATCCATGACACGGGATCACCAGTGCCCAAGTGCACACCTGCCGGCAGTCTCACTCGGCATGGTACTAATACAGGTACGCTTGAAGAACTAGTGGTCCCCTTGTACCAACAAGAGTTGCCCACAACCGGCGATGAACAGAATATTGACATAACCGCCACTCGCGCGGGGTATGAGCTCGCCAAATACCTACGATCGCGTGATTTTGCTGTCCTACACGTGCTTCCCCAACTTTCTACCATTCTGCCAGATGTGGGATGTTGGCACACATCGATTCTGATCAAGCTAATGGCCTCCTTGATCCACAATGCATTGCTCATAATGCCGGAATCGATATCTGCCTTATCTACAGCTAGCAAGGCGCTTTCTGAGGCCAATTTCAGAAGGTTCGAGAGCGGCGATGCTGAGAGCTTCGAGGCAGGTCTTGAGATTCTAGCATCGCTTCCACCACTTGATATAAGCGGAAGGCGAGAACTGGTGATCATCGTGGATGGCCTAGACACAGCTGAAAGCGAGAGAACACAGGACAGGGTGAGAAAGTTCGAGGGGGTTCTAAGAAATCTGTGCACAAAGCAGAAAGCGCATTTGATATACACCTTGAGTGATAGCCTCAGCATGGTCGGTAGGTAAGTTCTTCAGACTTTGAGATTAATCCAAAGCAGAGCAACTTGGCATTTCTTGCGCGAGATCCCATAGTGTGGCTTTAAATCAAATCAAATTTCTCCTTGACACCCAAAGAGTGTATATGCTGCGCTGGAGAGAATTTGGACTGTGCTTCAAAACATGTCTTTGTTTCTTTCCACCGTTTTCGGCAACAAAGGCCAACTCTGTGCTAGTAGTCAGTGGCTCGATTCACTTTATTCAAACGAAGCCAATCCATTCTGTCCTAGAGGTGAGCGAGCAAACAATTGAAGAATTCTTACAGCGAGCCGCAAAAACCAACCACCCCTCTCCACAACAATGGCCATAAGCCAAGCCTCGACGGCCCTGAGGAATTATTTCGGGCAGCACAAATCATTCGAGCTTGAACAGATTATAGGCTCTGGGGCTGATGGAGTGGCAGCACTGTGTAAACAGAAAGATCGGGCAGGGTCTTACACAATGCGGCGTTGTATCGTGAAGCGCCCCATAGCTCCAGGTATTGACGGCGAATTGATTCATGAGATCCAAGTGTTGAAGGTGGTTCCATAATCTTATCTTGTCATTTGTTACATATAAATTTCTACTACTAAGACTTGTCGAGTAGCACTCCCTGCTGACTCCTTTGGGCACTATCTAGGCTCTGCGTGGTGCTGCCCACATTGTCCAGCTCCTCTCGTCCTCAGGCGGATCTACAAGTGCACCACAAGCCACTTTCTGGTCAATTCTGAGAGCGATGATAAGTTATGCTCGTAGGCGGTTGCTGTTACAGAGCCCTTGGCATTTGATAGGACCTGGGCTGTCAGGACCAACAATCGTGATGGAGTACGTCGAGAACGGCAATTTGACAACGTTAATGCAAAGAGTTTTAGAGCACGGGGTTCATTTACCTAATCGCATTCTCTGGAGCTTCTTTCTATGCTGTAAGTTCACCCTGCTTGAATTATACAAAAAATACGCTGAGAAGTCGATCTGTTGCAAAGTAATTAGAGCTACCATCGCTCTCGGCTACCCGCCTCAGGAGAGAGTTACAGCCAAGCAAAGTATTGAAAATATGCCAGCAACAGGCAGTACCCCAAGCATGCTCGTACATAACGACCTGCACCCAGGTAATGGTACGTACAACTTTTGAATCTCGATGGCTGCTGTGCAGACAACCAACTTATGTAAAGTCATGATCCAGGATTTCCTGCACTTTCCTGAGGAACACCCGATCGTGCCCAGCCTCATATTGATAGATTTCGGGAAAGCTAAATTCGGTTCTCATCGCAATTCTCAAAAGTGAGTACATGTTTACATTACCTGGGGACAATACGCTGATGACTTACAGCGAGAATCCACTCTGGGGTGTCGAGAGGAACTTGTTGGACATTTCAAAGGTACGAGAACTCCGACGGAATAGTTATACCGTAAGGGTGAGACTGACAGGTTGGAATTAGCTCATGTATACGCTAATGACTGGGGATGATATTGGCTATAACCTTCGATTTGCGCCTCACTGTGGATGTAGTCCCTTTCCGGACAGGCCTGAACATGTGATAGAAACATACGCTGTCCAGTTGATACAGCCGACGAAGTCCGAGAATACCGCAACAATCTACCCGTTTCTTGACCGAGAACTACTCCTACTGGTGGCGAGATGCCTCGCGGTCGAAAGACAAGACCGACCAAACCTAGAGACGTTACTAGATACCGTGCAGAGGGCCTGTCATGAGCGGGAAGAGGCATACTATGAAGATCTTGGAGGTGATCAAGAGGCGGACAGTACAATTAAACAATTAGTTCGGGACCTGATACTGGATGCCAACGATCCGCTATCCTATACTGAGGTCGAGCAAAATCAATGGATCTTGGTCACAAGGGGTGACCAGAGCTGAGGAATTCACGTCACCATGCCCGCTGGCTTCTGAGATGAAGCAATCAACCAAATGCACTCATTCCGCTACCCATAATGATTTATGAAGTTACACATACACAGATAGGTGGATTTACCTATATTTCATGCGTTATAAGTAGAATTTTGACCCACAAGAGATAACGATGTTCAGACATAGGAATAAAGCAAGTACGTCTGTGTGAGAAGTAGACCTAAACGATGCCGTGATGATCGACTCCATTATTGCATCAAGAATACCTCACATTCTGTCCAAAACTTCAATCCAATGAGATCAGTCATCAGAGATAGCTGTATTGACTGTCAGTCAGCAGCAATTGACACAAATACAAGAACCAGAAATAACTTACCGAAGCGGCTCAGAGAGCTTTGTTTAGCTCTCTGCTCGATACTCTTCTGAGCTGCCTCTTTGGTCACCTCTGTGCCAGCTGTGATGGCCTTGAGGATGGTCGCCGGCAGCGCAGCGATGGCTGCCGTTGTCTCTTTGACTTCGACGATGCGGGTTTCCATGCCTTCCATGATTTCGCGCTGCTTCTCAACTGCAATTTGCTAATGGGGAATAACGTTCAGCATGATGAGATTTCACTCCAAAAGAAAACAGAGGCTTTTCTGGGTAGGTGGAAGTGTATTGAAAGGGATGGCCTACCTGGACTCGGTTGGTCGCATCGGATGACCACTGAGTGAGTACGTGGATCTTCTTCTGCATAATTCCGGGGTCCTTCTCATCACTCGTTACGGACAACTCATCACACATACGCAGTCCCGGTAAGACATTGTCCTTAGACAATGTCACCCACATCTTCGCGATGTCACCAAAGACACCGAAATAGGAGCGCAATGTGACCGCAGCTGAATATACTTGCTGTATAGTAAGGGCATTAGCGAATAGAGGCTCAAAAATACAGGGTGGCTTGTTGAAGCTTGTTGGAATAGTTGGGATCGATAGAGTTACAACGCACCGATCGTTGGAAGTCAGTAAATGTGTAGTCGCCAACTTTGTAGGCTTCGTTGGGGTCGTCGCCGTCAGACGTGATTGCTTTGACCGTGGCGATAAAAGGTTCAACGTGATACTTGACGCAGACCTCGACAATGGATGCAATGCCCCTGAAGAAGCGCACGAGGTTGGTAATTTGGTCTTTGAGGTTGAGGATAAGCTTGATGCACTCGATAAGGATCCTCTTGATTTCGGCCTAGTGGAGATGCTCATGTTAACACCTCACGTGAGTTTGCTCGATAGTTGGGTGTAGGGCAATCAAACATACTAGCTCGACGTTAGAGGCGGTTAACTTGGCTAAAGTCGCTTGAATATCAGCTAGTTTATTCTGCTGCTGCAGAAGCATATCCGTTGTCTTGATGTAATTATCTTGTGCTGTCGTGAGCATTTGCGACGTAGTTGCTAACCGGTTCTTAGCTGATTCCAGGACCGCTTGTGCTTGAGCTGTTTTGGCATTGATCTGTGCTGCTTGGACTGCCGGATCTTGGGCAGGCATTAATGGGATCTAAATGAATGGCTTGAGTCAGTTTACCATTTTCACGCGATAGAAACACGAACAACACCTGTGCTCTTGAAGTAGTTACATTGGTCAGGGTCAAAACTCACGCCGTTGGCTGCAGTGCCCGGAACTGTTTTTGCTGTAGCAAGAAGAGTGTTGGCTTTGTCGTATGCATCAGTAAAGTCGGATTGCCACTTATTGACCTGCTCAGAGTCTTTTGCTGGCCATTGAGACATTACCGTCTTGGACTTTTCAACCTCTTCTTGTAATTCAGCGGCAACCTAAACGCACAAGAAATTTTATTAGCGTTCTTTTTTCTTCGTTTTGAAGCGCAAGGGCATCGCTCACCCGCAAACAGACTTTCAGAATCTCAGACAAGGTGCGGCTGGGCTCTTCACTTGTGGCCAGTGGAGTGAAGCGGTCTTTCGAGTCGCCCAGCATCGTCAATATGAACTTGATTGCTGACTTCGGGCCACTTTTGCCAGCGCTTCCAGTTCTAGCCATTTCCCAGTCGATATCACCATCCTGCTTGCCATTCACAATAACTTGAAGAGAAGAAAGGTAGGCGGAGATCTTTTGAATCTCTGGGAAAGCCGGGTCTGTAACCTGCCTCGGCAGTGGGCGGGGCGGAGTGGCACTTTGCGATGTATTGCTGGCGCCATTTGATGTCCCGAAAGAGCCCTCAGCGCTTGCATTACTACCCTTGGGGGGATTCACAAAGCCGCCAACGATACTCGCCCCGGTTTTCAATTTGGCCATAGGATTGAGGTTGTCCAGCAGTGCCGGAAGGGCAGCGTTTAGAGCAGTGGTCACAGCGCCAGCTAGGTCTCCAACGATCTGTTGGCCAAGGAGATCCCAGCTGTGAAGTCCTGGGTTAGCAATGATCGATACAAAGGTAGAGGATAGATGGCCTAAAACATGAGGGCGATAAACTAGCCCTAAGCTTGCTTACCCGGTAGGAAACTCGTCCGACGCTTTTTTGAATGCTTCTGATGCAACACCAACCTGTTTGCCCAACTCTTCGTGGGCCTTCTTGGCCTCTTCTACCGTCGACTTTTGGTAATCAAGGCGCGAGCCCTCTGCCACGAGGTTGATCTCATTGCTTTGCAAAGCCTCGCGTGTGTTATTTTCTTGTTGAACACAAGCAGCATGCATCTCACAGACATACAACAGCCAATCCTCAAACTTTTTGTCCATGGCTATGGCGCTGTTCAGACAAGTGTTGGCGCCAGACTTGAGTGTTTCCAGTTGCGGTCGGAGCATCTTCTTAGCTGATACAGGATCGGCAATAGTGGGAACGATCTCGTTGATCTTTGCGGGTTTTACGTTAGTGTGCAATTGATACAGAGGTCTTCATATGAAATGATGGCCCAAATAAATTCTGACCTTCCCATTGATGACCTGAGAAGTCAACTGAATGACACCCATCCCGTTCTCTGCCTCGAGAAATGCCATGCGTCCCATGTTGCCACATTCAACGAGATTAGCTTGCACTGAGGTGTACCTGCAAGTAAGAAATTCATCAGTATGTTGCTAATCAGGCATAAATCAGTTAGAAGGTTGCAACTAACTTCAGGTACTGAAAACCTTTGCCAGGAGGTGAAGTAAGCTCAACAACTGCTCTCGGGCTGGAACTGGCAATGAAGCAAGCTCCCATGCAGCTGATGGCCGTCGGAGCCGCCTGTAGAAGTTGTTCCCAGCTGATTTGAAAGATGAGACTACTCTTAATCTCGTTGATTACCTGAGAAGAGACATTGGGTGCCAGATCACGCTTCTCTTGCGCTACCAGAATGGTCTGAAGGTCTCTACTATCAGACGACATTTTCGGGGGTACTGAAAATCCGAGCTATTGAGATAATGGCTTGAGAAAAGAAGCACCGAGATGGGCGAAGGTTAAAAAAAACTTAGTTGTGGAATAAGTAAAATCCCTATTACCTATTAGTGCACGCAGAATTAACAGATGAGATATTGAACCTCGCATTCCCTCTCTATTTATATATCGACCATAAACTAGTACAGTCGATCTCCCAGTGCCGATCAACTGTTTTATTATGTCTTTTAGTCACTTCTTTTTGGTGCTCTATGGAACATATCGGGTTCGAAACTACATATCTCGACCTTCGCATTCTTGAGGCTAATAATTAAGTCTTGTAAGTGTCTAATCTCGGCTTCGATGAAGGTCTACCGCAGTTATCAGAAATCTCTTACAACTGGACAGAATACGACGTAGGATAACTTCCAGACATGTCTGACATGCTCTAGAGCAAGGTGGATGAATCCTTGCTCCAAGAGCGGACTAGGCGGAGCGTTACGAAGCAGCTGAAAGGGTCTCACCTAGGAGGGACTTGTTCCTGAACTTGAGGTTTGCTCTATTATCTAACTAGGGAGAGGCAGAAATGCTAAGCAAGCCACAAACGCCAAACCACCAATCACGTCGAGTCGCTTCCCTACGGAGCCCGCCATCATGGCTCCGAATATGGTTTTCTGGAACGGTGCGATCTAGCCCTGAGAATTCCTCACTCAAGGTTACTTAGATAACATGGCCTGTTATCAAAAAGTGAAACTAATGAATGTCGGCAAGGAGGCTACATCCAATCTACTAGTATATGTATAGTTCACTCTCGCGGGCTCGATGTATTAAGTCTGCTCCCATAGTTCATTACTTTATGAGAATTTGACGCTCTTCTTTGTTGTTTCACGCAATCCTTCAAATACTAGCGCCATGGATATCTTGTCTATCTCTGGCCTTTGGCTGCAGCCGCAATTTGCATCACTCGCTGCGGCTATTGCTGCAGCACAGACCGGATTTGTTGGTGGAGTAATGCCAGCCCAGGGGGCTCAAGAACAGGCCGAGGTCAATAAACTCCAAATGACTTTGAATACTGCCGGCGACCAGCTTAGGAATATTTCCAGAGACCTTGACCAATCGGTTGTCCAATGCGGCAAAGCAACACTCGACAAGCTTGAGTTGGCAATGGCTAAAGTCTACAAGTTAGCCGTTTTCATTCGCGGAGCTTACGACGACCGCAACCCTGATACGTTGCAGCGCGATGACCTTTTAAACCAGATGGTCAACGCCTTCCAGGATATGGAAGACTGCGCCGAGGCTGGCCTGAAGGTCATTAGCTACCGGCACGCCATCGTTATGGAGGTGCAAAACACGAAGATCCTCCCGGCCCAAGCTGACGTCCATATGCTCCTCCAGAAGACTGAGTTAGAACTGCAGAATACACAGGGTCAGATCAGAACTTCGCAAGCCAGCGTCGATACGATTTCGCGAAGTGCACAATCCCAAGCGGAAGCTGTCAGTCGGCTTCAAGATAAGATTTCGGATACTGAGATTGCCAAAGGTTTCAGCGACGTTGGTGTGAGTTTCCTTCGGGCTATTTCTGCAGCCGATTATTCCTGATAATTTCGCTGATCTCTCCTTTCTGTTTGCTTAGTTTACAATTGCTTAGTTTACAATTGCTTAGTTTACAATTTTGACCTAGGGTATCGGTAATGCTATCAATGGCGGGCCCCTGGATCCTGCGAATCTGCAGGGCCAGCTCAATGACGCTCGTCGAGCCAGGGACGAGGCACAAAACCAGCTCAATGAAGCACGAATGAAGCTATATGGCTTGCAGAATGAGCGCAATGCGCAGGATATGCGTCTACGATTCGTACAGCAGACAGAAGCCCTCGTTCCCACTCTAAGTCTGTTGGCAGAAACGACGGAAAATGAGTGTATTACACTGCAGCGTCGATTTGCGCCACTGAAGGACTCAGCTTCACGGTTCCTTGTGCGGGTACGTGAGATCCAGGAAGGCGCCATCGTTACAAAAGCATTGGCGTATTCTAAGAAGGACTTTGCTTTGGGGTTGCTCGAAATCTCCCAGGATGCTCTCTTGCATCAGGCGCTTGGGGACGAGGTACGAATGGTAAGAGATGAAATTGCGAACGAATATGGCGAGAAGATTCCAGAAGATGTAGAACAAGCATTGGCTGGGATTGATGAGAAGATTGGAACTTTCGCAACGCTGCCGAGCCTGCGTGGTTAACTAGCCAATCTATTCCCCACTTCTAGCCTCTAAAAACACGTCGAGACGTTCTATGCTTCCGACGCAAGACAATAGTTTAACTTGATACCGTTGAATGCATCAGTATGGTATTTGAAGTTACCGGAACATTCGTAACGCGACCTTGAAAAATGTAGCAGTTAAAGATTATCATTTCTAGTCAACTATGCATCATGCCCCAAAGCTCTAACGCCGTGACATAGTAGGTAATTTGTCATATTACCTATACGGTAAGTGAGTGTCGTGTACATGTACGTAATATCGCTTTGTGGTACGACGAAGAACTACCACTGACGATTCTGCCTTGATAAAACTAGTTTCCAAAATTCGTCCTGGCGCTCAAGGGCTGGGAAGTTGGCGAAATGAGCTTGAGACACATTGTTCAGCTTGTCCTAGCAACAATCAGTTACGCATATTTCTACTAGATTAGGATGAGTCATGAATTCCAAAGCATGTCTTGAAATAGGTTTCAGATACTCAATCAAGCAGATAACAGTCACGCCTATAACAATACATACCCAGCCCAGGTCCAACTGAGTTGGAGGTCTTGACCATATTATCACGTTAACGAAATAAGAGGTCGCTGCCTAATTCAGATACTTCCGTCTATCAAAATCAAATACGCATCAATAACTGATATACGCCCGTCATAATGTCCGATTGGACCACACCGACCTATTTGCTGCCAGACAAAACTGCCACCACGGGTACCCCTGCCTTAGTGACCTTCGCGGGTGAGGTGTGGTGCTTCTGGGTACATGGAAAGCTTAACAACATTTCGTACACTGCGACCACCAGAACTGGGTGGACAGAGCCAACTATTGTAGACAATAGCATTCGCGACCCAGATACCAGGGAGATCGCATCGGGTGCCATCACGCCTTATCAGGTACATGCTACCAGATCGGGTTCAGGCAAGCCACTGCTTGCAGCCGCATCGGCAGGGGCCATTTTGCACTTGATGTTCACATCAACAACAAAGAGCAAAGATGAAGAAGATCAATCATATCTCTACCATTTAGTATATAATGCTGAACTCAAGACGTGGGGCCGTCCCGCCAGGCCAGCTGACGGGCGCGGGGTTCTTATGGATGTCGACCCAACTCTGCTGCCACATTCTGGTCCCCTTGCCCTCGGAATTACCGACGGATTGAATCTTTTGCATCTCGGAAATGAACTTCAAGTCGCATGGCTGGATGCAGATGGGACTCGACGAGCCTCGGTCTACCAAGATTACGCTTGGAAAGATGTCACATTGTCGAACAACGAAGGCATTGTCAAGCCCGTATCAGCCATGGCTACATTATCTGAACGATGTGTCAGTCATGTGTTGGCATTCAGTTCGGAGACACAGCCGAAACTCATTGACTTCATTGCGGCCATTGGGTCTGGGAAGGCGCCTGCCGCACCCGAAGTTCGACAAGATGGGATTCCAAGCGGCTTTTCGACCAGTGAAATTTCAGCTTGCAGTTTCCAGGAGATAGGATTCTACGCTCTGCTTGATCCCTCTACAGGGAAGTTTAAGCTCTTCGAGTTTAGTGACAAGAGCAAGCCGAGAGAGTATCCGGGTCCTGAGCCCGCAATATCCGACACTGTTCCAGCAATCGAAGTGGCCAAGAACAAATTCTATTGTGTGTGGACGGACCGAAAGAAGAAGACCCTGCTCTTTTCAGTGAAGCCTTCGCTGGTCATAGCAGGAACCATGGACCGGTGGATGACTTATTTGCCCAGCGACACGCGTATTTCGCGGCTCACGATCCCCGGGACTCATGACAGCGGCGCTATGAGCAGAATTCCATTTGTAGGGTGTCAAATGACGACAATCAGACAGCAACTTGAGAGTGGAATCCGGTACTTCGACTTGCGAGGAGGCTACGGCTTGCGTGGGGAGTATACATACCCCGTTGTTCATCACAATGTAGTACCCATACTTGTCAAGACGCTAGGATCCAACCTCTACGATATACCAAGCTGGTTTGACGGGCTAAAGGTTGAAGATGTTTTCAACACATTCTATCAATTCCTCAAGGACAACCCAGGAGAGGGCCTGATAGTTCAGATCAAACGCGATGAGCTCGACATAGAGAACAAATTACACGATGACGAGATCCTTATCCAGTTCGCAAATGATATCTGGGCTCTAACACAGAAGGAAGAGGCTGGCGGCTGTTGGATCGTCGAAAGTGGTAAAATTCCTACCCTGAAAGAACTCCGCGGCAAAATACAACTAGTACGCAGATTTGTTGAAGGTATGGTTGTGCCCGATCAACGTCCAGAGCAGCGCAAGAAGAGCTACGGGGTACCAGTCTTGCTACAGTGGCAGGACAATGCCAAAGACACGGCCCTTCGTCCAACAAATGGCGTCAACGTTCGGCTGCAGGATTATTTTGACCTTTCGTGGAAAGAAACAGGCCTGAATCCGACGAGAGAGAAGTGGAACGTAATTCGGCCAATGTTAAATGCAGCATGGCAAGCTGGGCAATCCGTGGGTCAAGGACAGGTGCAGAACAGTGGCAGTACAGAGGATACCTGGTTCCTCAATTTCGCGAGTGGTGTGCAGGCTCCAAAGAAAGGTGCATCAATATCCAATGTCATTGGTAGTGTAGTAAGTATTATCAAGGGTCAGGCGCACAGCATCGCCACCGGTTTCTGGTTCAACAATTGGTTCCCCATCGTCGACCCGTATGGAATTAACGCCATGTTGTTGGACTATTTTAACGATCCAATTCGACAAAAAGGGGGCTACGGCACCATTGTGATGGACTTCCCTGAGCAACCTTCTGATTTGGTCCCGGCTTTGGTTCGCACAAACTTCACTAACTAGTGGCGAGTCTCGACTCGTTCAGCTTAAGTAGGCCTCAGACAGGCTCCACTATCAAACCACATTTTCAGACTTTGTCGAGAGCAAGACGGAAAAGCTGTATGCACAGCAATGAAAGCATTTATAATAAATATCGTCCATTTACTCCACTCAAGTACCAAACTCTTAGATCGACTTAGTTGCTGCCATGGACTCCCATCGTGTAACACCCCGTGCCTTGGCTGCAATAATCCATGCTCCACAGGCTTGTCCGGGCGAAGTCGAAGTAACTGCACCTCATAGTGATGGCGCCAGGCGCACCGCCTCGTCCTCACCAAAAGATTCCAAGCCATTCCAGCCGTCGATGAAAGATTGGAGGTTGTGCGGAACTCGTCGTGGACCGTGCAAGGATTCGCCATCAAAGTAACAGCGGCTGTTTGGAAGACCAATGCCACCCATTCCCTCGAAATAGCCACAGATCCAGGTGGTACCGAACTCAGTCTTTCCCTTGGTGATTAGCGGGTTGTTGATGGCAGTACTAGGTATCCGGCTGCATGTTCCCCGCCAAGTGAAGTCAAGGTAGATTGGGTCTGCTACCTCGCCCTCCTCCTGCTCTACAGAGAACTAAGGAGGCTCGCGCTCGGGGCCATGGTATACCATCAAGATGTCCTTGTAGTAGCCGAGATCGAAGCTTCTCCATATACGATCCGCGTCCCAAATCAACATGATGGGGAAGGAGTAGCGCTGGTTGGCCAAGAAGTCCTGCTTCACCCTCCAGGTATCCTGAATGCCACGCAGATAGAATTCGATCGTATTCGGAGAGTTCAGGATTATTCACGAAACTGTTTGCCTTGAGGGCGTCCCACGCTGGGCGGTACTTGTCCATCGCTGGATCGGTTCGGGTGTAGTATTTATCCATTCTGGGACGGAGGGCCACCCATTGTGAATGGATTGTCTCCCTGGGATGAAGAAAATGAAGACGATGAATGCAATGTAGTATGGTGAAAATCACTCCGTACGAACACGATTCAATGCAAACGGGCGCGATATTCGCGTACACTATTAAAAGTGGGACCTTCTGCCACCACTCCAGCTTGCGCCAGTTTTCACTTGTTCAATCTTCGGCTCACTGTCACCAAGGGTTGCCAGTAAGCAGACGAGGGTCCCAAGGGACAACAAGCTGCAAAACGCCTGCGCCAATCCCCCCTCATACCAAGTCTGTAGTCAGGTCATCGGTGTCAAGCAGAGTGTGTGAATATAGTGCCTGGGATACCAGGCCACTGGTATCTATGTACGCCCACCGGCCGTAGCTATTGTTTATCCATATGCGATTGGAAGAGGACCCCCGTGCTGCAATTTATGTAGAACTCAAGTCAGTACTGCACCATGTTTGGAACCATCTTGTGCATGGGCATAAACATCTAACAGATATTGCTCAGACCGGTGCAGTCCATCTCTAATAGCTTCGTTGTATTCGTCGGAGAGCATGCCATTTGAAATTCACCGAGTATCGAAGAAATCTAGAGTGCTGTAGAGAAGGCTCTCTGTGAGTACCAATTGCTAAGATTATTAAACTTCGATCAGACTTGGCAGCTTGGGATATGAAGATAGCCGTGATACAAGCAATCAGGTGAATGCAGAAAGCTTGAATCCGGTATTGCGCATCTAAGATATCGTGTACACATGCTCGTTCTTCCCTTGCTTGTGCATCCCATCAAGTCATACAGCCAACCTGAAACTGCGATAATGGAACTCCCACATCTATTGATAAAGAAGACCTCGCTTGCCGACCCTGGCAGCTCATTGCTTATGATCTAGCATAAGTTCTCAAGGATTGGAGAAAGCAAGCCTCTCCCGCTGCGGCACCGTCGCTGTTTGCACAAGCATGCAGGTGGTATGCGAAAACGAAGATTGGGCACGACCAATCGTTGCCAACCGAGTAACAGGCCAATCCTGAATGTTCAATGTCAGGCTCGGCCAAGACGGCCGCTTGCATGTCCGCTGTCCCGCAGTCATTATGACCATTTATCTGCCGCCCTTTCATTTTCCCACCTTGGCCCAAGCATCCTACAGTAATCTTTATTGACAGCATCCTTGAAACCGTACTGTTTGTAGTTGTAGTTCAGTGCTGAGAAATCCACACAGACAAATAGCCACGAAAGGATGCCCAGGCAAGCTTCATTTGACATCACGCCCGAAAAGGAAGCAAGCAAGCTCCAGTTCTTACGCCGGCAGTTCTTTGGAGCCCCACCTGCGGTGTCCCGACGTGATGTCGACTTGAAGGGCAAAATAGCCATCGTTACGGGAGCTAGCGGTGGCATCGGCCTTGAGTATTCGCGACAGCTTCTCAGCCTTGGACTAAGCCGACTCATTCTCGCCGTCCGTAATGAGACTAAAGGCGAGATTGCCCGCAAGGCTCTGACCAACGCGACAGACCTCGAGCCCAGCCAGTCGATCGAGGTGTGGAAGCTGGATTATGCGTCTTACGAGTCCATCATGGCCTTTGTGCAGCGGGTCGAGGGCCTTAGCCCACGAGTCGACGTTGCCATCCTCAACGCCGGCATCAATCGCAGCTCCTTTAACCTAAACCCGAAGACGGGCCACGAGGAAGACCTACAGACCAACTACCTCTCGACTATGCTGCTGGTGCTTCTCCTACTCCGGGTCTTTGAGCGAGCTACACATACCACCAACCCGTCTCAACTATCTCCGGGACGGATTGTCGTCGTGTCCTCCGACACCGCCGCGTGGGCCAAATTCCATGAGAAAACTAAGGAGCCGCTGCTCCCAGCCTTTGATGACAAGGGGGCCAAGTGGGATGGTTTCAACCGCTACGCTACCACCAAACTTCTAGGTCAGCTGTTCATAACCGAACTGGCGAGGCGCGTGCCGCCGGCGCTGGCCGTCGTCAATTGCGCAAATCCAGGCCTCTGCTACGGCTCCGACCTGGGCCGGGAGCTTGGCTTGGGTGCTGCTGTCTTCATCCGGGTCTTTGGCCGTTCGTCGTCTGTTGGTGCGCGTACTCTCGTGCATGCCGCTACCCAGCTGGACGACAGCTATCACGGGCAGTACGTTGAGGATTGCAAATTGAGACCGTACGTGCTTTCTCTCTTATCTCAGGTATTGATGACCCCATTTATTGCGAGCCATAGAAGCGTAAGGGATATCAACTCGCGATGAACCCATGCTCTATGCCATTGCATCCATACCTGACTATAAGACTAACCTGTGAGTGTGCGACTCCACTAGAATGGCACCCTTCGTCTACTCCAAAGAGGCACAAGGGATCACTCAGCGGTTGTGGAGGGAAACCGTGGATCAACTCTCCTTTGCGGGCGTTCATGACATTATCGAAAGCTTGGCTAGGGAATCTGCATAAGAGAGTTCGATCCCTAGTGCGAATCATGCAGCTAACAAGAAGAGGTAATGACGATGGCGCGATTTGGCACCTCGATATCAGCTACCAGTTTATTAATGAATTATCTTTGGTATTCAACCGTTAGCGCTAATATAGTCACCCATAAGCATGACCTATCTGATATCTTTAGGCGCAAATGTTGCAGACGTAGGGTCACCGTACACCAATTCGTCTTGATTTACAACGAATCTTTTTGCCATCTTGAAACCCAGCGCTGGAGGCAAGAAGGCTCCCAAGCGCGAGTATGGCTAGGTAGTCAAGATCTGGAGTATCGGAAGCCTCAAGAACATAGTCTAGCACCGAGATTGTCAATGTGCACGGGGATGCAACTGGGGCACAAGAATCATGTTTTATTTTGTCCATCGGATATTCTGCAAACGAGACTGGACGCAATGCTATTAACTCGTCCTCAAGTCCATTTTCTTGCCCCGGTACCGCAAGTGACAGTCAGGCTTAAACCGCGCGCCTGGTACACACAACATGGTCGTCAGTGAAATAAGAAAATGCCCAGAAAAATAGTGACCCTCATCGCCTGCTGATGCCTGAAACGCCTGTCTTTATCGATCATGTTACATAAGCCTGTCCGCTCGGTATCCACCCGTAAGGGAGCATGCGGGTAATAATTCGTGACCGGGGAGGTTGTGGTGGTTCGTATAGAAATAGGTACAAAGAAAAGTCAGTCGTCATCTGTGTGGCAATCGGTAAAACTACCGATCAAGTCGTGTTGGCTGTGGCTGCCAGCCATTGATGTAAGCCATGAGCCCCATCCCAAGAAGCACCACGCCAAGCATAGACGCGTACGGCAAGCCGTTTGCTAGTGCCTGTTCATGTGCGAGCTGTCCAGATTTTGCCGTGTACGGAGTGATAGTGTTCGCCCGCGATAAAGTTGGGGCATCGTTAGGAACCCCTGGCGTTATTTGGCCTCCACTGGAATCTGTTGACGGTGTTCTTACCATGGAAGCCGATTCCTCCGAGGTCTCACTGGCGGTTTCGGGAGTCTCGATTGCCCTGGCGCGAGACCTTAGCTGTGACAACTCACGGGCAGCAGTCTCACGCGCGTCGGCGTCTTTTCTGATCTGTAAGGCCATCTCAGCCAAACTCTTCCGGTCGTTATCTCTCTCAGCTTCTGCGATTTCGGCTCGTGCCTTATACACATCGAGCTGTTGTCTGAGGTCTTTCATCTCGAGAACCATGGACTCCAGCTGACTGTGCAACTGACTGGCCGATGCCTCTATGCTTTCGACCTGTGGGGCTGCTGGCTGTGCGTCTGCAACAGCATTAGTCGGCGTCTCAGCATCGGCCTCTGTTGGGCTATCTGCCGGTGGCTCGAATGCTTCCTCTAAGGCCAAGGTCGGCTCCTCAACAGGTTCCGGTTTGACAGCAGCACCGTTCACCCTAAGGGCAGCAGCTTCTTCCAGTCTCCTGGCGAGTTCCTCGGCAATTTCACGTGCTTCACGCTCCTTGTCCAGTTTTTCCTCCAAATGCCGCATGCGAGAGTTTTGTGCCTCCAGCTCCTTCTTGGCATTGTTCAGGGCCTCTGTCAACTGTAGTATTTGACTGACATTGCCGTCTTGGCGTATCGGCGAGACATTGGCACTCGAAACGTTGGTCTTGGGCCGCTCAGTGATGCCACGCTTCAGCGACGGGACGTCGGGCTTCTCGGGGAGAGGCTGTTGAGGTGGTGGCGCAGGAGGGTCCGAGAAGCGCGTCTTGCTGTCTGCCCTCATGAACGACACGCCATTTCCGTTGACCATTTGCGGCTTCAGGAGTTCCGGGGCCTCTGGCTTGCCCATATCCTTGATATCATCCTTCGATAGCAAGGTACCGATGAAGTGACCGGTCCGGTTAAGATCCTGTGCCTGAAGGCGCGCAGTGCGCATCTCGGTCTGGTGTCCCCGTTAGTCGTCCGAAAAGGGGTTTCTTGGTCGAGCGTAAGTGGGTAGCGAACTTACCTGAAGCCTTTTCACAATCTGCTCTGTGCTGATGGGCGAAAAGAAGAACCCTGCGCGTTGTTGGGCCATCCCATTCGCTTGTGGGCCCATCATGGCGTTGCCTGGCATCACCCGTCCGTTGCCGGCCATGGATGCTTGGCTACCCGTACGTCCTCTGTTGAAGGGCATGCCTCCGGGATGCTGCATCATCATTGCACCTCCGTTTGCGGGATCGAGGTCCCCGAAGTTCATATCTAGTAGGTTGCTGGAAGTATTCAAAAAGCCGGCATGCTCAACTTTTGCTGCTACCTTGTGGTGAACGACCGTCTTCTGGTCTTCGCTGACAATGTCGATTCCCAGCTCGAGGTGATCACCTGTCTGTAATTCGTGGGGTTCGGACTCGCGGTTCTCCTGAGACAGTCGGGTCGCATTGACGAAGGTTCCATTGGACGACTTGACGTCGCGTATCCAAATCTTGCCCTGTCGGTCGGCCCATATTTCGGCATGTTGGCGGGAGAGGACTTTGGAGTCAAAGAACCCGTTGGTCGGGGTAGGGACTGTCTTTGCGTTCGTCTGACGACCTATCCTAAGGGTGTCAGGGGAGAAAGGAACAGATATCGTCTTGCGCTCAAAGGTGCCGTTGAGGGAGAGCAGATATAGGACGGGCTGGGCGCCCTGAGAGAGGGCTTCGGCGGCAGGTCGCGGCATTCCCTGCTGCGTGGACATTTGCGGCTGTGACTGCAGGATGGGCGCAGGGGCGTGCATCGGGGCGGACCCGTTCAGGGCCATCAGCTGCGGCCCACGAGACACCATCCTCGTGAAATCAGAAGGGCCGTCGGACTTGGGCGCGGGCCACGGGGCGCCTTTACCTTGAGGGCGCTTTCGCGGGCCAGCGTTCGCCCACGAACTTAGATCGCCCGCTGCTGACATGGGGGCCCCATTGGCGGTTCCGTTGGGCTGTGGTGGCTGCTGGGCGTTTGGGCCGACGACGGTCGTGGTCGACGAGGCGGACGACGTCGACGATATAGACGAGGACGAGTTGTTCCGCTGCAGACTTTTCCGCGGCATAAACATGCGGTTCAGCTCTTCCGGGTTCATTTCAATGCTCTGCACTCCACGGTGACCGTTCATGCCCCATGCCGGCCTGTTATGCTGCGACAAGGTAGGAGGACTCGCGACGGCTGTCATGGGGAGCGATTATGCGGCGTGTACGGAGCGAGACGAGATGGGGGTTCGATGACGGCGATGCGAAGAAGCAGCAGGCCGGGTAGCGAAATGATGCTCGGTCGTCCTCTCCATCCACCGCTCACGCGACCGCGTAGGGAGCCCCAGCAAACGACGCCAGCGAAGCGCGGCTGACAGTGAGAGGAAGAGCCCTGGTGCGAGGGGATTCGGGCGGGTCGCGGTGGTGATGCGGTGCGTGTCGTCTGTGATGAGGCAAGAAAGTTAGTTCGGTGGGTGAGGCCAGTGGCATCGAGGCGGGTCGGCCGCTGGTCGGGAGCGAGTCATGCGAAGGCGACGGGAGACAAAGGGCGGCAGCGAGCGTCACGCAGACAGGCAAGGAAAGGCACAGGCGACGTACCGCTCAATTGACACGGGGTGTCCTGATGGTCTGGCGAGGCGAGGTCGCGGGCGGAAGGGATATATGATGAGATGACACTCTGGACGTTGCTTCAAGATTTGGAGACACACTCGAAAGAAGGTCGCCCCCGTCTCGCTAGTACCCCTAAGCGCTTAGCGGGCCCCCGGCGGAACATTGGATGTGTGCATGGGGGGCATATCGAGACAGAGCCGCATCACACGCCGGCCGCCCAAACAAACACAGAGCGGTCATCGGCGTGTTTCCCCGGGACGTTGGTGAGGATATTCTCTCCTTGTTCACGCGGGTGTGAGATATGAAGTCTACTGTATTTACGTTGCTAGGGCTCTCGCATTTCTTTGATGCTTGCCATTAGGTTTCCTGACTTGATGCGCATTGCTCGGATGACAAAAGTCAAAAGCCGTGGGCCATGACACCCAGGACACCGTACCTAACCAGAGTAGAGACTGGACGCTCACGTGATGCGCAGCAAGGATCGACACCAAGTTTCCCTGCGGCCCTGGGGCCCTGGTCGCCCTCAACCAGGCCATTGCTCGTGGTCTTGGTGCTGGCTGGCTCCGGCATCGTTTCGTTTCCCTTTCCCGGTACCGTTGAGCTGGCCGCCCAGCGCAGAGGCCACAGGTGGGCCTATGGGCCATTCTCGGGGGCCCGTTCTTCCCCCAGGGACTCCTCTGAACCTGGGCCCACATGTGTCGCTGTCTCTGCGGGGCCGAACAGTGACAGACACCTGGCCGGGCTCGGCAAAGCTCTCACACAGCGGGCAGGCAGATGCCACCGCCCGTGCTGCGAAAACTGATATGCACTGTCCGTCGCGGGACCTTGGAAGTGGAGAGAAGAGCTCAAAGAAGCTGGAGCTTTCTCTCCAAGCCGACATCGAACGACCGCACCGCAAGGCGCATCGAACCAGACAGACAGACACCATCCGCCCCAGAGCGTGATCAGCATAGTCATCGCCCAGCACCGAGTTTCACGGCCGAAGCATTCATCATGCCTCCTCCTCCTAGTGTTGGCGCCGGCGCCCATGGCCCGTCCAACATCGACAAACGTTCGTCTCCTCTCACATGGACAGTGCCGCAATGAGGGACTGCAGCTGACGCTTGGGAAAACAGTGAAGATGGGCGCCATGATGGGTGGCAGTACGTTTCGAACCCACGATATGAACATGGACCTGCTCTCCGCGCTAACCTTGTTGTCACAGCTGTCGGCTGCATTATGGGCTTCGTATTCGGTATGCGCCATCAGTCACTCATTCACACAACGATCATGGTCTTGGCTAACACTACAACTTGCAGGAACCGTCAACATCTTCAGATACGGTGCGGGGCCAAACGGTATCATGCGAACACTGGGCCAATACATGGCTGGGTCAGGAGCAACGTTCGGGTCAGTGATGAAATGCTACATATCAGCCCGGACGTACACGGAGCATTGGCTGACTTGTCTTTTGGATACAGTTTCTTCATGGGCATCGGAAGTGTCATCAGAACTGATGCATCGCCCATGGCCAACGAGGCATTCTTGCGAGCACAGAGACGGCCCTTCATCATGGCCGCCCAACGTCCTTACCGACCACGCGACCAATAAGCCGGGCCCGGATTTTCGTCCACGGCTGATGTAATGTTGGAGGGAGGACACTCAGGTTGACAAACCTTGTACTATACACATTCCTGTACTGTACATATTCAGGCGTTTCAGGAGAGGCAAAATATACCACCAGATTATGGACTTCCGAGGAGCGTCCGAAGTAGGAACTTCAAGTTTTGATCATCGAAGCACCGAGCTATTCTGCAGTTCGTGCCAGCTGCCATCAGGTACAACGCCGGCATAGGAAACATAACCACTCTTACAGGTCATGTCTGCGTCAAATATGGCGCATCGATGCGAGCGACACGCGCCATACCCGCTGGTTTCTGTCCACCTGTGGAGTGCTAGATTAGTAAGGCCTGGACATGTTCAAACCGACAGTCTGTAGCCCTTGCGTTGCATAGATGTGGCGAGGTCATCCTATGATCTAGCGTCTTATTCGTGAAACCGCGCCTCGCGCGCTCTGTAACTTACACATCGTGGAAGCGCCAACTCAACGTCAAGCTCAAGCAGCCGCTTCTTCACCAAGAAGAAATATGGTCTTGGCCTACTATTGACTCCGAATTTGCCTCGTCTCGTTGCGAGAAATTGGATCACGTACGGACCAATATCAGGCGAGATCCTTACAGCGAATGCACACGTCTGCCCTTTATCATGTGGGCACAGCCTGTGGATATGCTTCCGGCGGCGCACAGGTTCATCTTAGCCATCCGGGAGTTTCTGCCAATCAGACGCCGCAGCGGCGACAGCGTCCCATGAATGGCAATTCAGGTCTGCTTGCTTTACGGGGCCTTACAGAAGCGTGCCATTGCGAGTTGCAGAGAAAATCTGCAGTCACTCGGAGGCAATGTCTTGGTGTCAACCTGCTGTCAAGTTCCCCATCAAATCTCCGGCGCCCGCCCCATTTGCGCCACCAGTGTAGACAGAAGAAAAACGGGGGAACGAGACTCGGGGACTATTTCCGCACTACCGTCGATGGCGGGGCATCTCTTCATCTACGCGCTACCTTGAACACAACTCCCGGGCCTAGTACAGCGGGCCTCGGAGGCTCGACCGTGCAAGATAGACTCTGGCCAAACCGCTGAACGACGACGGAAGGATGCGGCCGTCGCTATCCCTTGTTGGGGCTCGTCTCTTTGACCTTCCAACATCGTGAGAGTTCTTCCTTCGCCTCGAAAATCGGCCGCATAGCCCATTTAGCACCAGGTCAATGGGTGAGACGGATGACATCTAGCCCTCACATAACCATCGAGAGCTGGCCGTGCCAAGCCGTGCCTCGTTATCCAAACCACCAGTGTTTGCAAATGTAAGATCTACTGCTCATAAAGATCGTTACTGCATCACTAGTGGCCTGAGCCGACCCGCTTCGACTATTCAGTTACTCTGTAGCGCGGGCGCCTGCAGTGTCGTATTTCCACCGCATGGGTAGCATCCTGCAGAAGACATCAGTGCATGAGACTGGTTTTTGCTGAATAACACTTCTGCGCATCTTCATCTCGATGCAGCATGTGCCTGGAATTACCAGGTCCTCCCCTGCCGGGTATTCAACAACTTCTGCGAGTTCGGATCGACGCAGGGACTTGTCGACGAACATAGCCATAACTGGAGTGACCTGAGACTCTTTCCCCACCATCGGCAGAGTTTTGTTTTGTTCAGAGTAAATGATGCCCTGAAGTTTCTTTTCACTTCGCTCTTTAGTACCGCTAGCAAGGGGGTGGTCAAGACCCATCCCATCCCAGGCTCAACAACAATCGCCATCTTTGGCTTCACTTTGAGCTGGGATCGCCTCTCGCTCGGTGAAAGGACTGTCTGCTTTCCTTGGGCACAAGAAGCTTATTACGAGCAATCTATTTCCTATGGAGGGTGGTGATAATCCATCCTGATGTCTTTTGGTTCCACCGTTGAAGGGGTTCAACTATGGATCGACCCAGGGGGTTTGCTCAACCGTATACGAGCCCACTTTCACCTGTCCTAGCCTAGCTAGTCTCATGTGGCTCCCTTTGGTAACAAGTCTAAACGATTTCACAGCATGATGTATGCCAGGATCTGGTGGCCAAGGCTTTGGGTGGTGTCCAATCCCATCGCCGCGGGACTCTAGAAGCTAGGGGTCCATATACCATGACCGCCAAGAAGAGGATCTGAGCTAGGTCTGGTCTTGGAGCCAGAGCATGGGTCCATCGACTGGAGCTGAACCCAGTGGCTGCTCGGACGAGGGACCATGTTCAAAATAATCACAGGGCTGCAGCCAACAGTTCGCCGCCGGATGGGTATAAGATACTCTCGTCCCCTTCCGTTCATGCTCGAGCATGCTCATTCATGATCCCTGGCCTGACTACCGGGTAGTGTTTAATCATTAGTCGTCTAAGATTGGGAAAGAGTATATCCCGTCCAGTCATTACCCATCATGGGCCTATTTAGTTCCTGCAACGGCCTTGTCGGCGCGTTGACATCAGCTCAGCAAAATGGGTAGGATAGGTTCTTGCCCCTTAACATCATACCTACCAACTGACACGCAACAGTAAATCTCTATTTGGAACAATAGTAGCACCAACACTTCCGTTTTGGATCATGGACAATGGCATCAACAGTGAAGGACCGGGTAACCGTCCATGGGGCAACCTGAACGTTGCGAACGATAATCCATACACCACGACGCCCGAGACTGGCGTTACGCGTACATATGAGTGGAATATCACGCGGGAAACAATCGCACCGGATGGATATGAAAAATCCGTTATTTTAGTCAACGAGCAATTTCCAGGCCCTTTGATAGAGGCCAACTGGGGTGACTGGATCGAAGTCAAGGTCACCAACCAGATTGAGGACGTGGGTGAAGGAACGGCCATCCACTGGCACGGTCTTATGCAAGAGGGCAGACCATTCATGGACGGTGTGCCAGGTGTTTCCCAATGCCCGATCGCCCCTGGCAGCAACTTCACCTACAGATTCCAGGCCGGCCTCTACGGAACATCATGGTATCACTCTCACTACTCTGCCCAATACTCTGGTGGTCTCTTCGGTCCTATGGTCATTCACGGCCCTAATTCTGTCGATTACGATATTGACGTTGGCCCAATTCTTGTTGGTGGTAAGTACTCATCGAACCTCTGGGTGATGTCTACAAGACTCACAGTTTATAGACTGGTGGCACCATGACTACTTCGATGTCGTCTCAAATATCATGGCACCCAACTTCGCTGGTCGCTCGTTCTCCGATAGCAACCTAATTAACGGCAAGAACAACTTCAACTGCTCGTCGAAACCTGAGAATGACACTACACCTTGCACCGATAATGCTGGCGTGGCCAAATTCAACTTTCAGTCAGGAAAGACTCACCGTCTTCGATTCATAAACTCTGGATCCCAGGGTATTGAACGCATCTCCATCGACGGACACACCATGACTGTCATTGCCAACGACTTCGTACCAATTCAACCCTACAACACCACAGTAGTCACTCTTGGTGTTGGCCAACGAACGGATGTCATCGTAACCGCCGACGCCAGTGCGAGCGACTCGTCGTACTGGCTGCGGGCCAATCTGACGTCCTGCTCTGGTGCCCTTGCCCCCGACGCCGTTGCCGCCATTTTCTACGAGGATGCAGACATCAACGCAGAGCCAACCTCGACGCCCTGGGATGTGGCAGACCCAGGTAACTGTGCTAATGACGCCCTCGAAGATACTGTTCCGCTCTTTTCCATCGAGCTTCCTGAACCCACCTGGACCCAGCACATGGACATCGGCACCTTCATCAACAAGACTGGCCACTTCCTCTGGACATTTGGCGGAGTTGCTGCGCGCGTGGACTATAACAACCCGACCTTGCTTCAAGCCGCGCAGGGCAACTTCACATTTGCCGAGGAGATGAATGTGATCAACTTTGGCACAAACTCATCCATTCGACTGATCATCAACAACCCTACCAAGGCGTGAGTCTCCGTCTCTCTTTGTCCGCTGGTGATTCAACTAACAAACATCGATGCAACAGGCCGCACCCCATCCACGCCCACGGCTTGAACATGTTCATTCTCGCCGACGGCCCCGGGAACTACAGCGACAACACGGATTTTGTGCGCACATCGAACCCCATGCGCCGCGACGTGCAGAACGTCCGTCCTGAGGGCCACATCGTTGTCCAGCTCGAATCCAACAACACGGGCGTATGGCCCTTCCACTGCCACATTGCCTGGCACGCCTCGTCCGGTTTCTTCAGCCAATTCATGTTCAACCCCGACGGCATCGCCGACCTCGACTTTCCCGACTCGATCCAGGAGACCTGCAACGACTGGGGCTCCTACACGGGCTCCGAGGCGCCAAACCAGATCGACAGCGGCCTGTAGTCGAGGCGAGCACGGAGACAATAATCCCGTTCTATTGACACGCGCATCTAAACGACCATATCTTATTAAACATATATATATACACCTCTGGAGGTTTCCGAATGGAAATTTTGACTATGGGAAGAGTCCCGGTGTGGCTCCCAAGGAAATAACAGTAAGGAAGCACGCGGAGTTTCTAATGCGGAGCGAGCGTTTGGCGTAATACCAATATCTTTCTGTTTGGGTCGCTTTGGATTCGAACCGGCGGTTGCGATTGTATTGTTTAGCATTGTATTGCATTTGGTACTATATCCCAATATCAAGAACTAGAGAGATTCAACCTATTTGCCTCATTCACTCCGCACGTATAGGGGTTGGTGAACCGCTACCAAAGGTTCTAGTGATCGCTGACGCGAATCGCCGTGCCTGGGCGCCTATGCCAACTTTGCGTAGACATTAGAACCCGCAGAACCCGACGCGACGCGTACGTTTACATGTTTACATGCCTGTGCATGCTTTTACAAGATGGCTGCAGCGAGCTGGAGCGCAAGCGTGCTGCAAGATGCGCGATGCAAGATGCGAGGCTTGTCTTGTTGGCCCAGGAACCCCTTGCACGTCACTTCAGCCCCAAAGCGCCACCATTCTGCATGCATGCATTTTGATTCTTTCCTCGGAACTACTAGGCTTGTTAGTGCCGCTTGCTCATGAAGAAGCATCTGCAACATCTTGTTGGTCGATCAAGTGAGTCATCGTTTTCTTCTGCAAAACTTTGACCGAATCTCGAGCAGGCGGAGCGCCCAGCAACCAACCCAGCTTCCCTCTCGTGGATAGGCGAGGACTCGATCTAGTGTAGGGAAAATATATGGCCTCGAAGAGAGGCCACGCGATTTGCGGGAAGGAGTAGATGTTAGATATACATGCTGTGTAGTACCTTCTGTCCATTCTGTTGACCAAATACTTCAACCATCGCGGAACTCCGTATGACCACCACTGCCCGGCAAATTAATTTCGCTTAGTACCACTTGCAAAGCTAGAAAACCAGTCTTTAAATGAATACGGTTTTTGAATGCTCTATCCTGTAAATTGGCCCTGAGCCTGTCAACATGGCCAGCCTAGCCGTCCCTGAGAATGGGAGGGGGCATCATCAGTGCCCTAGGAGAGCCGGGACTCAGAAGCCTGCGGTCGTTTGGTGAACCCCTGGTACCGTCGCCCACATTGTTCAGATTAATCATGAGGGCATGCTGTAGCTGTCGTACCTTCAGCCTCAGACGGTAGCGTCCGTCAGGGGTCTCGGGCGTCAGGGGCGTGTCCTGGAACACGCCGCTGCCCAGCGTCATCTTGTTGTAGAAGCGGTCCTTCCAGTCCTTCCTCTGCTCGGCACGGTTGACGTTCATCGCGCATTGGACATCGAACCGCGGGAAGGAGTCGTAGTGGCTCTGCGGCTTAATGATTAATAGGAAAGCATAGCCTTCGAGATGTTTGAACATCAGTGCTACGCGGCCGTAGCTGAAGTTACTCTTTGACAGGCGAAATGATGTGACCCCGGTGTCTTTTTGCGACTTCCATTGGATCTGGGGGATCGTCTCGGTAAGTTTGAAGCCCCTGACGGCGGGGGGGAGAGCTTCGATGAGGACGAGTCTGCCGTCCCTATAGTTTGGCCACGGACGGTTGCTGCTGGAGGACTCTTTGGGTCTTATGAGGAGCTCTCGTTGTTTCGCTGGTGTACCTACGGAATTTTCGTTCACTTTTATCAGGCCGCGTCTATAGTCTGTCCGGACGAAGGGGCCGATGGGTAGATGGCTCCTAGGTTCAATGTCTTGTAGCCTCTCCGGACCGCCCAGGAAGACAGCAAGTTTCGAAGTCTCATCATCTTCGTAGCGGCAGTCAAGTATGGCAAGAGTTCGGTGTGGGTAGGTGTTGAGTGTCTGTACAGAGGGGACTGAGTTGGCGTCGACAAGGGGTAACGATATTCTCAGACCCTTGTTGGTCATCGCCCATGGAGGCTCCAAGCTTGATCTCGACGATGATGCTCGTATTATGTTACCTGATGCCTGGAAATGCGCAGCAGACGGCGCCAACAGCCCCCCGTTCAGCTTGGTTGAGTCAGTGTTGGAAAAGTCGTACTCAGATAAGCTTTGAGGCTTCGGGGGTGCCCAAGCAAAGAGCGACTGATCGTCTGAAACCTTCATGACCTCCTCTTGAAGCCGTATGAAGGCGCGGATGCCCTCGCCGTACAATAGTGGCATGTTGACGCCAAAGATACCGAGTAAGCAATAAGCCTCGTCTTCAACTCTGGTGCACTGCCTACGAGACGCCCATGACATCTTCTGTGCAACACTGAATTTCTCCATGTCACCGTCGGTGAAGAAGCTGGGAGAGATGTGTGTCACGGCCGATATCACAGGTCTCAGCTCCTCGCGGGTCCCAATATTCTCCCAGGTCGAGTTGAAGAAGACGACAATAGATGGTGCCAAAAGTTCTTGGAGCGTCCATCCTCGAGCGAACCAGGTACTCTTTCCAAACTGCGACTCTGGTGAGGTAGGCTTTTCGGACGATATCACATCTTCAAGAAAAGCGTAGCAGATTACCGCATCGCGGTAATAATTGAACATGGAGTTGATGGCTTCAGACAATTCAGCTGAGCTCCGCTTGTCAATGCAGCACGTGTCGACCCACTGATCCGGTGATGATGATCAGTACAGTACGCAGCACTGGTGTAGTGATAACCAGACAACCCACTACGGCGTGGGGCTGGACTTACAACGTAGCGGAGGCCGTCAGCCGCTGTTTGTTTGCAACACTTCTTGATCTTCTCAAAGCTCTTCTTGAGCGCCGCGGCGTTCTGCGAGCCGACCAACTTGTGGGACTCATGATAAGTAACTTCCTCCTTGCCCCATTTGTGCGAGAGGATGGCGTAGGGTGGTGGGTCGCCCTCGAAATGCCGAATAGTCAAGTGTTCCAAGTCTTGAACGTCGATGAGATACATGTCTAATCAATGGCTCAGATCTTGTTCATTATGGAACTTGTCACAACGTGGTGTCGTGTTACGGAGCCCGATCGACTCGGATGCGGCTGAACCAGATGCAGCGCCGGCCCCATTGGCTACTTAGGTACCGGCTCACATGGATGCGCTTCCAGCTATCTTACATGTTTGAAAGCAGGCCAGCGAGACTGCAGTTGTGCGTGTCCAGGCTACTGGCCATGAGCTGAAAAGGCGATTTACATATCTGCCACAGTACTGTAAGTTCCATAGTATTCACAATCATGACCGTTAGTGGATCAGAGACCATCCATGGCTATAATTATCTGGTGGAGTCATACTCGGGGATCGACATTGTACAGGACTGTTGTGCGTCTAGCGAGCGGCTTGAACATTCCGCCTTCCAACCTTCCTTCGCCTGAATTACTGACCCCAGACGCTGCTTCGTGGAGTGGGGATCGGACGCTCAAGTAGCCCGTGAGGTGTCACAGGCAACCTCATTTGTCATGGGACGCGAAGCTGTGCTCAGTTGTGGCAGCTAAGCCGCCCGTCACGATGGTAGGAGAGCTGTTAGATGTGAACACTTCACGCATGCAAGCTCAGAGTCCCATCCTAAGCTGATGCCCCGGGTTCTTCACAAGTCATTCGAGCACTTCGGGTACATGAGCCCTGAATGCATGGCACAAACAATCTGTAAAGTATCATGGCTCTCTGTTGGTGAATCGCTGAGGCCCTAATGTAGTTGGATGTTGGAAGGTTCTGCAGGTACGCAAACCTTCTGCAGGCAGGCACTACTACTTAAAGTACCCACCTAGGGTAACTTGGGCTACCGAAAGTGAGAGCGATAAAGTCACAAGCAAACGGTTGAGTTGAGTGGACACAGTGGCCGCAAGAAGTGGAGGGTCAATTGTCATTTCAGGGCTCCAGCCGATCCAAATACGTCGGGGCCGGAAGTTAAGTTACCAAGGCCAATGTCTCAAGTGGACGACGTTCTCGTAAACATGACAGACGGATACGATGGTCCTGGGGCCAATGGAGCGGCAGTGTCCGTCAGATTAATAAGAGGTCCTGTAGGTCCCGAGCTCCGTACGACGGGAGTGACAGGACGGGATCAAGGGATGGATCCGCCAGATTAGCTACGCTTTCGTTCATGCCTGTCGCATGCCTCTCTCTATTTCTGCCATCTGGTGCTTAAATGATTTTAACCCCGAAGACGACGGGGCCTGATCCCGGCTCTGGGTCAGAGTCCACTGGTCCAGGTCTGGCATGGAGGCGCTTGCGGGCACTTGGCGCAGGCTGGCTCGTGACGCGACGGCTCTGGCTGTCCATTGGATGAACGCTTGGGTGACGTGGGGCATTCAACTTCCTGGTGGTGGTTCCCCCTCCCCGTTTTGGGACAGCCCAGCAAGCCCATCCCCAGCAGCCCAGGTGGTGGTGCGTGGTGCATGGCGCCCGGCGCTCGGCGCTCAGGGTGCAGCACTGGTACAGCACGGTGCGCCACATTCTTGCCCCCCAGGCCCCCCCCCCATTTGCACGGAAGGGCAACCTTGGAAGTAGCAAGAGGTGATTCAGTGAGAGGGTGGGCGGGCGCTTGGCATAGGACGCTGGATTGATGAGCTGGGGATTTTGGCAAATTGCGCCTGGCTGCCATCCAAATGGCTTCCGTGACTTCATCTCTGCCAACCTTTGACTGCCGGCCCCATCACCGTCTTGCCGCCCACGTAGTACCTCGCCCAGTGCCCTCTTCTTCGCCATTCTCCTGCACCGCAGAATCAGCACCGCCACGCCACCGGAACTCGTCTGCTTCGGCACCGCAGCACCGACTTCACCTGACGATCTGGACCTGCTGCTCCAAGGCTCGCCACCAAAACAACCCCCTTTAGCGCTGGCACGTCCGAGGTCCAGAACACTCGGCGAACTCGCAGCCCCAAACCTCATACACCCTCCAGAGTCCTCGTCTCTGGCCTTGACCGACTCTCATTTCCTCCTCCCAACCGACCCCGACCGGAACACTCCCTATACCAACGCACGATGCCCGAAATGCCGTCGCTCTGTGGAGGATCGAAGACCGTTCAGCGCAAGCTGGTGCTGCTGTAAGTGGCCATCCCTGTGCTGCCGCATTCTTGCTGCCCACGGCGCGTTTGCGTTTACGATGCATGCGTCCAAATCATGGTGCTGACAGGCACTTGCTGCAACAGAGGCGATGGTGCATGCGGCAAGACCTCGCTGTTGAATGTCTTTACGAGAGGCTACTTCCCAACCGTCTACGAGCCTACCGTCTTCGAGAACTACGTGCACGGTAAGACCGTCCCTCCCTGGCGACGATCGAGTGCGGCCTTTCCAAGCCTTTCCAAGCCAGCGCGTCCTTGGATTCGCACCTCACTCCTCAAGCCTGTTTGCTAGTCGTTTCTAGGTCGGGCTAACGCATCACAGATATCTTCATTGACAACGTACATATCGAGCTTTCCCTTTGGGACACTGCTGGTCAAGAAGAATTCGACCGATTACGAAGTCTATCTTACGACAACACAGACGTCGTGGTTCTCTGCTTCAGTGTCGACAGCAAGGACTCGTTAGAAAACGTCGAGAGTAAATGGGTTGGCGAGATCCAGGAGAATTGCCCCGGGGTCAAGCTCGTACTGGTAGCACTCAAGTGTGACCTACGCGAGAACGGCGAGGAAGGAGACGAGGATGCGGCGGCCAACGAGGCCGCGCAACGTGAGAAGAAGCCCATGATCGCCTACGACCAAGGCCTCGAGGTGGCTCGTCGCATCAAGGCCCTGCGGTACCTGGAATGCTCCGCCATGAGGAATCGTGGTGTCAACGAGGCCTTCACCGAGGCCGCCCGAGTCGCCTTGAGCGTCAAGCCGAGCGGCGAAAAGGACGGAAAGTGCTCCGTGATGTGAGAGTGCCAATCCGCCACCTCGAATCACCGTGTCGGCAACCACCGTCGGATCTCTTCTTGTTATGGAGCGCAACGGCAGCGGACGAGCGCAGGAGTTCGTTTTTTTTTTTTTTTCCGTCGGGAATACCATTTTTTGAACGTGCAACTAATCTCAGGAATCTTTTGGCGTTCCGCGGTCATCGTCAACTTCATATCCCCCTCTTTTCTCAGCACTTTTACAACAACACTTTCACTTTCGGCCTTAAAGACTTTGCCCTGTATATATTTTAACCTGCTTCTTTCTTGCACATACCCGCTGGGGCTTGTTATCTTTTTGTTTTAATAGAAGCGCCTGGGGATGGTGGTTATTGATGATATGGAGGGGATGCCTTGCTTCGCTCCCCTGCTTCGGCAACGCAACGCAGACTTCATAGGAGCAGTGGAGGTGCCCGCACTTTTCTGGAGTCATCCGCCGTGGAGCGCGCCGTCTTTCGTTTTGTTGTATACCAAGAGGCTTTGACCGCTGGCCTGGAGAGCACTGAGAGTTAGGTGTATCAAGAGCAGGAGAATGAAAATATCATTTTTAGAAAGCCACCTGCATTGATTGTTTTGACACCCGCATCCAAGAGGCCGCACGTTGCACATACCCATCTGCATATCCAGGAGCGTGCAAGTCACAAGACAAGAAAGACACCGAACGCGGCGACTGTCCGACTCACAACCAAACCAGCTCAACCCAGAAATTCAACGCAGTTAGTAAGCCCTCATCAGCCCAACTCCAGTTCTGTTGACCTTTCGCCCTGCCTACCTGGTAAGGGGAGCATCCAGCAGTGTTGTACTTCCTAAACAGTCATATCTAGTGTAGAAGTGACCCCAGGCTAGTGTAATGTCATCATTGCTTGTATGTCACAGGTCCTTGAACATTCAACTCATGTTTGAATTTTTCTTTTTTGTCTCAACCGTGCTTTTCTATCGTTTCGCAGAAAGCTGCCCCATGCACATTTATGCCTGCCGTTTGGCTGTGGGCTGATGCGACAATCAAATGATCTCCCCTTGACGGCATCATTTGCCTACGATCTCGCAATGCAGAAATGCAGTGTTGGAGGCATTGATAGTGTGGTATATTTATTATGGGCCGTCTACTGTATGGTCCACATCTTAAACACGAATTGGACTCTTTCTAGTCGTCAATAGGCAGCACCACGCGCACGCCGTCGGATATTTGTTCTGGTATGGTATGTCAGCAACTATCTCCAAACTTGACAGTAGTGCACTTACGCCCAAGATACTTCGTCACTTGCCCATAGTCCTTACACACTACAGCGCCGGTCAGCAGGCTGGAAACGCTTCTGAAGTCGGCAACTGCCAACTTACCATGTAGCCCGGCCCAGCTCCCATCAAGCGGGCCATTGTCGTCGGGATCCGTGTCCTTGTGCGGCTCCGTCGCCAGGTCGGCGCTGCACATGACGCCCTGGCGAAGGTAGTCGACGCAGTGGAGATAGTGCGAGTTATAGTCGGTTGGCAACGAAGAAACCGAGCCGGATGAGAAGCCGGCATAGATGCGCGCCATCATGAAGATACAGTGCAGCTGGTGCGTCATCGACGTTGTCGAAAATTTCGATAGGTCCGTTCCCCAGCCTGTGCCCGCTGTTGTCGAGTTGGTTAGTGAATAACTTAGGACGGCAAATCCTTTGGCTCTATATATCAATACCTACCCGGCATCATTGTCTTCCATTGCTCGAGGACATCGTTGTCGAAGAACCTAGTAGCATTCAAAGGCACAAATGAATAGTCCGCATTGAACTTGAGGATCGTGGTGTCGACTGTTGTGCGAAATATCAGCATCACACCGTTTCTGCGCACGCAGCGTTCCAAGGCATTCCCGAGACAGTTACTCACTCGTTGGCCCTTTGCCGTTGAAGTCTCCGCCGACCTGCGGTGCCTCTCCCGTCGGTGTCTGGGGCTGTTCACGCAACAGCAACAGCCCGACGAGACCGATGATGACGACCTGTAGTACCGTACTGATAATCCAGCGGTGCGATGATGTCGGGGTGCCACGCTCTGAAAACTTTCTGAAATGCGGTGATAATGAGGACGGGTGACGGCGCCACTGCTGCTTCTCCTCGTCGCCCATGAGCGACTCTACCTCGGTGCTAGAGCGCAGTTCTTCTCGCCCGTCCATCGTTGAGATGGATGTGTACGGTTTTGTTGACGCTGCTGTTGTATCCATCATGTTTTTCTTCTCTTGTTCGGCCTTCCTATTAGTCGTCAAGTTTAACCTCCGATGGTGAGAGCCAGCTACACACTCTATAGGAACTGGGAAGTCGCAGGGAGCGCTGCTGTCTTATCCGGCCATTCCAGCACCAGCCCGTCGTCAACAGGGAGGCTCGCCTCAATGCCTGCGGCCTTCCCTGCCGACGCAGGAGTTTGGCGCCATCCTCTTTGCGACGCAGACATCACGAAAGTGGGCTGTCCTCTGCTAGGGGTAAGAGCTATGTAACGCGGTACCCTATATGTAGCCTACGACGATAAGTAAGCTATTGCATGGGCAAGTCGTAGCGCTTGGTGCTCATGTTTGGTTTCATGATGCACGCAAGTTCGAGGTGGCCCTGGGCTGACACACGCCCAACTTACATGGATGCAGGGTCTGCAAGGGTGCCCAGCCGCTTAATCGATGCGACAGGGTAGCCCTCAATGTACTTAGAAATATTGGAAGCCAGCCATTCAACATATGGGTAATGGTAATGATTTTGATGGGTACACTCCTCCACAACGAGACTCTCATCTTTTTCTCTAATAATTCGAGTTTGCCTGGCATTGAAAAGATCTGGTCTGATCTGGATGCGTCCGTTTGCGCTTTGCCGGCTTGGCAAGCAATCCGGGGCTTGTGGGGAACGTGTATCTAGTGCTGCTGGGTTGGGTTTCGGATGCGTTACAGGGGCTTCAGGATACAAAACCTAGATAACTTATCCACTGACAGCAGACGCTTCAATGCCTGGCTGAGGTTCGGATGAATCGTCTCTGTCTCATTCTTGGCAACGTTGACGGGGAGCGGTTTCAGTCTTGGCGTCACCCTGCCACAACACGTTTTGAGGCCATTAAGACAGGTACGCTTTATACATCATTCCCGCAACGATCGTCACACCAAATTTGACTATCATAGTAGAATGCAGTTACAGCAGTCTCCGAACTTGGTCTATTGGGCACATTCGTAAAAAGATCTTGCGTGACTACTCCGTACATATGTAGTTACTTAGATACGCACAGAAGCCTGTCCTATTCTACGCCCCGGCATAGCCTAGCTGCTACATGATCTATGTTGTGCCATTCGTCATAGGTACATGTGTGCTTGCCACAACCTTTTGCGCTAGGTCATAGATCGTGAGCTCGCCTATTAGGTCCTGCGTTGAAACTGTTGCACCAAGCTCCTTCTTGAACCATGCCTTTACATCAACGGTGACAAGAGAGTCGACACCATACGACACAAGAGCTCTTTGAGGCTCCAAATTTTCAGGAGACATCGCCATGACTCTGGAAATCTTGGAGATGATAGCGTCGACGACCAAATCGGCCCGTTCTTCGTCCGACGTGGCCAACTCGAGAGATTGTGCTGTCGTGATGCTGTCTTCCGTCTTCTTAGATCTCGCCTCTCTCTTGTTACGGAGATGCGTGAAAAGCGGATATGCCATGAATTCAGGCAATGTGATGCCGCATTCTTCGAATTCTGCGGCCGATCTCAAGCCCGTAATGGTATGGCACGTATCTGGATTCTTGGCTGCGCCCCAACGAGGGTCTATGTGGTATTCCAGGAGGGACAAGAGGCGATCTTCTGATATGTCCGAGTAAGAAAGCGCTATGGGGAGAGCTCCTTGATTTTCTGCAACCCAACCCACTGAAAGGACAGTTCCAAGACTGATTGAAGTAGTAGGGCGACCGAGCCTGGTGAGCTTTCGAGCGTATGCATCCAGGAAAGCATTGCCAGCCGCGTAATTAGCTTGGCCACGGTTACCAATCGTTGATGCCGAAGAGGAAAGAAGGACGAAAAAGTCCAAATCGCGAGGAATATTGTCGGCGACATTGATTGAGCCAGCGACCTTGGGCGTTGTAGCATCTTGGAATTGGTTCCAAGACATGTTGTCAAACATGGAATCCTGTAGTGAGAGGATGGATTTAGTCGGCTGTGAAATGGTCTAGAGTCATAGGTTAGACGTACCTGAAGCACCATGGAACATTGTATGCATCCTTTGATGGGTGGCATCGTTCTTTGAACTTTCTCCAGCCCCAATCGAACCGCCTCGGCATCACTTGCGTCGCACTGCACGCTTTCCACCGTACAGCCCAAAGCAGTCACTTCGTCACGTAGTTTCCTTGCAGACGGCCCACTATATCCTGACCTTGACAGGAAGATGAAGTTTCTTGCTCCGCGAGATTGCATCCAGGATGAAACCCGTCTCCCAATACCTCCAAAACCTCCAATAAGAAGATAGGAGGCGTTCTCCGGGAAGCGATAGTTCCCGATCGGCCGGATACCTATCTGTTGGAAGGCGTTAGCGCTACACATAGATGATTTTCAAGAATATTAAATTTCTTACTGGCACAGTTTCATTGTCTTCAGGAGAGAAGACGAACATCGAGGGAGGTTTGGAGGATCTATCCCGACATTGAACCAGAGCTTTCTGGATTTCTGAGAATCCCATGTTCTGCACATCCTGGATTGGTTGTAGTTTGCCTGTGGCTAGCAGCGATGAGACTGTCGTGAGTGCTTCCTGAACGATCTCAGCACGCATAGTGGCCACTACATCCATGTCGACGCATGTGTAAGACACATTCCTCGTACAAAAAGCGTTGAGTGAGGATCCGCTGGTTGTCTCGTCACCGAAAAGATCAACAAGCCGAGTACCATAGGAGATGTATTGCTGATACAGGCCGGAAACTCCAGATGCTCCACAGTTTAGGTATACGTCAACCCCACGGCTACCAAAGTCTGAGCCAACCGCTTTGGGGATCGATGACATGTCCTCGCTTGAAAAAATGCATGATGGGTCGACCTTGAACGAAGAAGCGAGCGAGTTCTTGGCGGCGTTGGTTGAAACAGTGACAAGCAGTTTGGCCTGAGTGGACAGTGCGAGTTGTATCGCTACTTGGCCGACTGGCTTGTCGGCGTCTTGAATCATGACAGTTTCTTCCGGTTGCAAGTGAGCCACCCTCAGCAGACAATAATAGGCAGTGAGAAAGGCCCATGGAAGCGTAGCTGCATCGGAGAGGCTTACACTGTCCGGAATCCGCTGGACTGCGTTATGATGAGTCCGGAAGTGAGTCCGAATGGATCCAGTAGAGCTTGTAGGCCGAATGGCCACGACACGATCGCCAACTGTGACGTTCGTGACCGTCTGGCCTATTTTCTGGACTGTGCCAGCGCAGGACCTTCCAAGTCCTTGTCCAGGTATTAAGCGTACAACTTCCTCGACATCTTCCGGTGTCAGCGCGGTAACATTGACCTTGATGACCACCTCATTGTCGCCTAGGGCGCCGTCCATAGACGCGTCATCAACGAATTGCAGTGACTGTGGTTTGTGAGGGTCCATCAAAGTGAGTGCAACCGGGTGAGCGATGTCACTTAGTCGGGCATGCTCGAAGTTTGGCTCTTTCTTCTTGATAACAGCCTTGCTTGCACTGGGTGCAGGCAAAAGTCTGCTTGTCAGGAACACACCATCCTTGAGTGAGTACTCCACATTCCTAGGTACTATATGCGGGGAATTGTATGCCTCCTTAGCGAGATAAGTGATTTCCGACGCAAGAGCATCTACCTCTGGTAACGGTTGGCGTACTGTCAGGGTTGTGAAATTGACTCCGTCTGGATCCCGTTCCCATTTGATAGTCCGAATAAGACCAATGCACATCGCTGTTTCGGGGTCATCCACTGGATCGTCCATAACCCAAAGAACCTTGGTGCAGGTATCCAGCACAAGCTTGAGCTTGTAGAAGTCTACCTCGGTCACATTCGAGAGCTTTAGCCCACCTAGGAAAAAGAGTGGTATGTAGAAGTCTGCCGTAAGCGTCTCCGGACTGATATCGCTAAAGTTGACCAACGATGTCTGGTATTCCAATGTCTTGAGCAGGTGCTCAGCCAGTGTGTTCTGGGTTTCATGTGTTGAGTCATACAGAATGGTACAACGTGGTCGACTTTCAGGGGAGGCGGTGTCGTCCTTTGCTCGCGCGATAATAGCAGATATCTCATTACCGCCTGCTTCCACTGTTGTAGGTAAATGAAGCCTTGGAGTGAAACCAGCATTTGACAACGCAGAGTTCCATTGGTGCTCCGTAATGAGCGGATTGGATTGACGGAAGGATTCAGTACTCCTCCACCACCCGGAAAGTATACCGAATATCAGCGATGCACTCATCAGTTCAGGATTGACGTTTTCGATCAGGATAAGGTCCCCTCCACTGTTTTGATTAGCTTTAACGTCGTGCTCAAGCCGATTGGAATTTATTTACGTTTTGAGGAGGCTTCGCAAGTTTTTCAAGCTCACTGACAGATCTGCTGTGGCGTGCAAAACCTAACCATGTAGTGTTAAGATGAGAGGACTATTGTATGTCGTTGGCTAAATACTCACATGTGTTGCGATAATCAAGTCATAAGACCCAATTTCGTAGTCTTGTAGGGCTGGGTCCTTCTCGACATCAAGTGTCTTGTAGCGCATGACATCATTCCAATCCGAAAATCGCTCTCTGGCATTCTCAAAGAAGGCAGCTGAGATGTCCGTGAAGTCGTATATAGCCACAGGATGAACACCATTTTCATTGTCGCGGGCTCTGGCACTTTTGAGAGCATCCAAGACGATATTTGTTGCACTTCCAGTTCCACCACCGACTTCGAGAACCTTCAGCCCAGACTGGTTGTGGGCTAGACAGTGGAAATACTGCCAAAGGCGGATGCCCATATCACCTGGCAAGCACTCGTCGTAAGTACGAGTCATAATATCATCGGCTCCGAACATGAGCTCCAAGCCGTCGCTTTCCTGCCTTAGAATCGATTCTATTCGGGTTCCAATGCGAACTAGGAGCTCTCCACGTGCAGCGCTCTTAGACGTTTTATCCAGCAGGTTCTGCCTCATATCAGTGTTCGCACGTATCTGCGTCAAGAGAGGGACGTCAAGGATCAGAGCATTCCCTTGGGAGATCAATTCAAACTGTTCTCGAATCCATTTGACGTATGATATGAGATGCGATGGCAGACCCTCGATGTTGATGCTGTCCAACTTTTCAACTGTGTCCAAGATGAAAACAGCAGATGCGAGTTGGAAAAGCTCGTGGTCACTCTTGGCGACTGCTTTGATCAAGTCGACCACTGGTTTAGCTTTAACGTCAAATTTCTCAATGGAGCTTAACATCTTTACGTCCGGTTTCCATTCTTCGACGTAGAGAGCTTCGTCGCTAGCTTGCTCGTCTTCTGGAGGTGGCAGTGAAACTAGGTCAAATCCACTGATGGCCATCCTGGGAGTCTCTGATGCCCCTTTCTCATAGATCTCAATGTTTGACCTGTAAAGAGTCGAAGTCTCCCTTCTTGCTTCGGCGAATGAACTGTAAACTTTGCAGTCGATGTCAGTGAGAGGGTCTGCAATCCAGATCCTCTCCACTCGATTAGCCACCATTGTACCGCCAACAAGACTGCCCTCCTCACTACAGATGCATAGTAAACCATGGAGGATACTCTCAAGAGCGCATGGGTGAATGACGTAGTGGTCGTGAGCTTTCTTGGGTATATCTGGAGATCTAACGAGTGAAGCAAAAGCCTTAGCGTCGGTTGAAAGTTGAATCTCCTGCATGTTCTGGAGATCACTACCAAACGTCATCCCAGCAGATGCAAATTCTTCGTACAGTAGTGTGCCTTCGATTGTGCGAGTGAAGTATTCTTGTTGGGCGCTTGGTGAGCGTGTGGCATTGTCCAATTCTTTGGACAGCGTTGGTTGTGGAGTGTAACTTTTGTCTTTTTCAACCCGGATTGAGCCGGAGCAGTGTTCGACCCACGTATTCTCAATATCGTTGTGGGATATGAAGCGAAAAGTAGACCATGGGGAGGAGGCATCAGACCCACTGGTGGATCTGCTAAGAGAGAATATGGTCTCGATGCCTTGGGGATTGTCAGGGATGAGCAGAGACTCTCGGATGGAAACATCTCGAAGTTCTACTCCGGCCAAAGCCCCCTCACTTCGGGAGGCGAGTAAAGCCGCCTCTACTGCCATTGAAATATATGCCACCCCGGGAAAGATGACCTTGTCGTTGAGCTGTACAATGATTAGCACGAGTTGGGTTGGAGTACTAGGGCATCGGTGGGAGGAGTGGTGTACCTTGTTAGAAGAGAGCCATGGGACGTCCTGAAGTCGGATTGAATTGCGCCAGCGCTGTTCAAATGGGTTTGAGTCGACTGTTGGCATGCCAAGAAGCTCATGTCTCTGAAATTCCGGAAACTTGACAAACTCGATCTGTCTTGATGTCATCCGCTTGCTCGTATGGCCAAAGGCGTATGGAGGAAGATCTCGTAATATCTGGGTTGCCTCGGCTGCGCTCCCAGCTGATTTTCGGTCATTATTGATCGTGGGAAGATCAATATCATAACCTGAACTATACAAAGAGCCCATAGTGTGCATCAAGGTATCTCCAGTAGTTTCGTTCCGTTTCATTAGACTTGAATAACCGACCTGGCGCAAGTTTTCTGACGTATCCAACGTATCTTTGATTGCACTCCGAAGAGCAGAATGGGGTCCAATTTCGATGATGGTCTCCGTCATTTGGTTGTGCTTTCCTCTGTCCTGCTGAAGGCCGAACGAACGCAGCAGAGCAGTAGAAAACCTTACGGGAGACACAAGATTTTCCACCCAATACGACGGCGAGATCTTGTCTGCCGGCCCGAAAGGTTTACCTGTCACGGACGAATACATCTGAATCGTAGCATCCTCGTTAATTTTGTCACCGAAATCTAGGTCACCAAGACTGGCTAGGTATTCATCTGCGACGTCCTGGAGATCTGGTGAATGGTAGGCAACTTTTACAGGAAGAGCACGGTTGAAAACCTGCATGCGGTCGAGTTCTTGCTGTAGTCTAGCGATCCCCGCCCTCTTGCCTGTGAAAGTGACATTTTTAGGGCTGTTGAAGCATCCAATGGTAACATCCAGTGGTTCGAGCTCTTTGAGGCGAGCCAGCAACTCCTCCGCAGTCTGTACCGCTATGGCTGCGGCAAGCATGGTTCCGCTGCCATCAGCCTTCTGAGAACAGACTTGACCTCTGTGAAATGCGACTTTCCAGGCAGCTTGGCGCGATATCTTCCCAGCACAGTATGCGGCAGCAATTTCTCCCGACGAGTGGCCTACTACTGTTGCTGGAAGAATCTTCCAGCTCGTGAGAAGATCGACAAGAGCGACTTGTACGGCGACACATGATGACTGTGCAAAAGATGGCTCTGCTATGTCGAAATCCAGGCTTGCTAGGCTCTCTATGATTTGATCAGAACACTACTCGCAATAAAAGACACAGCGCACGACCTGCGGCATAGTTGGCTTACCTTGAAGATCCCAGGGGGCCCCTAGGCTTTTGAAAAACATGGTTGCCTCGGCAATTCTCTGCTTGAAAAGCGGAAACTCTCTCAAGTCTTGTGCCATTCCAGGCCAGTTGGCGCCTTGCCCAGTAAATACGAAGCGTGTTATTTTCGGAAGAACTGAAGCTCTGGTTGGGCGGAGACCCTGGGATAAAGAAGTGATGACACTTCCGAGATTGTCGCCTACGAGGCAATACGTTCGCCAGCTGAAGGATGTTCTCTTTTCGTTCATGGTGTAGAGTAGATCATCCAAAAACTTTTGTTGACTTTCGTCATTTAAGTCCGATAACGAAGCAAGATACTTGCTCAATTGCATCCTGTTCCGGTTAATTCCTTCCTCGTCGAACGCAGTCAAGGCAAGAACCCTCTTTGAGACGGATGGTGTCCGTCCATTGGTGTGGCCTCTAGCTGAACCATTTGTCAAACAAGCAGTACTTGTCAGACCGGGAGAGTTTTCGCGCCCCGTCATGTCTTGAATGTTTTGTTGACTGAGCTTTTGTTGCATAAACCCGTCCAAGTCTTCGAGAACGACATGAGCATTTGTGCCGCCGAATCCGAAAGAGTTCACTGATGCACGTCTTACGCCATTGCTTGGCCACGGGAGGCATTCTTTCGATATCTTGACATGGTTGGCTGCTGGTATAGCAGGGTTGAGGTTTTGTAGATTGGCCACTGGAGGGATCATCTTAGATTCGATCGCGAGAGTGGCAGTTATCAACCCTGCTATACCTGCACCACCTTCCAGGTGGCCAATGACCGATTTTACCGAGCCAACATAGATGTCTGAGTCTCTTTCACAGTCGAAAGCGCTAGTAATTGCAGTCAACTCTAGCGGATCACCCACTAGCGTGGCAGTTCCGTGCGCTTCGACATAACTAGTGTCAGCCATATCAAGGTTGTATGATGCATAGACTTGACGGATCAGGGATTCTTGGGCCCGTGCGCTGGGAAGGGTGATGCCAGCCGTCTTTCCATCTTGGTTCGATCCTGTACCACGCACGACAGCTCTTATAGGATTCGAGTCTCTGATAGCAGCATGTAACGGCTTGATAATCACAGTTCCGACGCCTTCTCCCCGACCATAGCCGTTAGCGCGCTCATCGAACGTGAGACATTGCCCTTCAGGTGACAGAACTCCCAAGCTACACAAATTCTGTGTCGAGCTAGGGTGCTGCACTAGATTCACACCACTGATGATAGCCTTTAAGTCGTAGTGACACGAGTCAGAAACAAAGCAATGTCTGTGCTTGATCAAGCTTGGAGCTTACCATGTCTGAGTCTCCGCTTTTTATATTCTGGCAAGCTTGATGAAATGCCACTAGACTGCTTGAACAGGCCGTGTCAATGGTCTGGCTGGTGCCCTGCAGATCAAAGAACCAACTAATTCGGTTGGCAAGGATGGCTGGACTTGTGCCGGCCGCTTGATTTTGCGAGAACAGTAGAGGATCCGAATTGGATAGCGCTAGAGCATCAACGTTCGAGCATCCGACATATACTGATGTCTTCGAGGAAGCAATATCCTTCAACGAAATACCGGCTTTACTCAATTATTCACTGTTAGCAAAATTGACGAAGTTTTCTTGAATCATGTCTGTTTACCGTTTTCTAGTGCGTGGTAAACATTCTCTAGTAGCAGCTTCTGCTGTGGATCCATCGCCATGGCATCGTTCTCAGGTAATTGGAAGAAAGCCGAGTCGAATCCGTGAATATCGTCGCTGAGGAAATAGCCGCCATCCGTATAGATTGAGCCAGCGTGCATTTTGTCTGGATGGAACAAGAACTTTGAATCCAGTCGACCCTCTGGCATAGGGCCATGCACTGATTTTGCTTGCATCACATGTTGGAGAAGCTCTGAGCTGTTGGTAATGCTACCTCCGTACCTACAGGCCAAGCCTATGATGGCGAGCGGCTGGTGGAGAGGATTTTCGGACATATCTGCCTTTGAAGATCACGCCTGCTTTGTGAAGTGAAGTTTATCGGTCTCTAGTCTCAAATAATGTGTATTGGAGTAAAATAACAATGTTGATAACGCCAGTGGCCAGCTTACTTATTCAACAACTTGGTAATATACCTCAGGACAGAATGGCCCAGGGCAGGCTACGGGCCGCTGTGCGGCTTTCCATGTCATGCCAGGGTGCCGCAAATATGATCCAAGTACTCATCTGTGTAAGTACTTGAGGATTTATTCCCTGCAAAAGGAGAAGCAGAGTCGGAAGAGAGGGGTGACTAGATAGTGATACATCCACCCCATTACGTCGCTTTCACAAGTATGGTGACATCTTCCAGGCTGTGTATCCTGTGTACCGTCTGACATCATGCCTCAAACGCTGCATTATTGGTCTTTGTGTAGTGGGTTCGTCTCGCTCCTGTATCGACCGGATGCTTCCGCCGAGTGGTAACCACCCTAGGCACATAATACAAAGGCTGGCATCCAGACCCCGACAGCAGTAACCTCGGGGGTTATCAAGCGTTCCACCAATGGGTTTGCCGTACTGATACATATTCGGCCCAGGGGTCTATGGAAGCAAGGTACCCCGCCACGCTGATGCCAATACATGTGCTTGTGGCATTGGCCACACCTACCGTATATACACGTGCAATGCCCCACTATATATGCGTTCGCATTGCGTTTACCACCTATGGAGTACTTTGTCGAAATGCGATTGAAGTTATTACCAGCATCATCGACATGGTAAGCGTGAACCTCCGCTATTGTCTTTGCAGATTGCTATGCACTCAATGACAACGCATGCATAATTAGAGCATTCCCTAGGTAGCAAAGGGAAAAAACTGGGGCAAGAATGGTGGATCCGCCAGGAGGAGCAGTGGGCGCTGGTGGATCCGTGATTAGAACAGAGTCAGCCATAGGTGCCAGCATAGCGAAACCCTATGCGAGCATAGCCACTAATAGCCTTGGTATTGTCAAGGATATTGCCATAGTTCAAAACCGAGAAGATGCTTCTCGGATCCGGGAGACGCTTGCCGTATGTCAAGATAAGACCATAGAAGGAAGCCTTCGGAGCCCAATCGGCAATACTCAAGGGTGTTCACCAGCAGGACGGCCCGATCCAGCGAGCCTTGGTCTGCTGTGTTAGGAACCCCTGCACCGATGATATAATTTTCTCTTTGCGTAATGAGGGCCAGGCGTGTGGGAGAAAGCCTGTTGATGCTGTGGTCACCGTACCAAATAAACCTGGCTAGTACACATCAAACAACTTTTGCGTGGGCATGTGAAATGTCAGAGTTAACCTAAGATAATCCCAACCAAACAATTTGTAAATCAGTATTGAGTTGGCTTGCATTATCTAGAGAGATCAATTGTTCACGGAGATGTGTAGATAAAACTTGATTTCCACATCTTGTTCAATTTCAAGTCATTGCAGATGAGGTGCACAACCTGGCAAAGTGATTCTAAAGCTTGTGAGAGTTATTCGAGCGATAGCTTACGCGATCTCCGCTTCAATGACACTCTCCATGGCTCCAATGTGTGTTGAGATTCCGACGACACGGAATCCAATATTCTGCAGCAGCTTTCTCCAATGTTCTTCTGTTCTCTCGAAACCAGAGGTGGAGTTCATCATTTGAAGATCCAACGTCGTCATGAAACTGGTTGCGCCTTTTGGAGGAAGAACCACTTCACAGATAAGGAGTTTAGAATAGCCCTTTGTCATCGCGTCCTTGACCTTTCCGAGGATCCTGCCACAGTCGACATCTGACCAATCATGTAACACGACATGGAAGAAGTATGCTCTAGCGCCTAGGACTGGTTGTGTGCTGAAGAAATCATGCGGCATCCTCTTAATGCGGCCATCAAGTTTTTCCTGGGTGTGAAGTGCTAGCACATCCGGAAGGTCTTGGACGATAAGGGCATCCTGCCCCAGTTCCGGATGCTTTGCGAGTAGTCGATTGGTATCGCGGCCATGCGCCCCACCCATGTCGACGAAGACTGGCTGTCCGTTGCTTATTTCTACCTCCGATAGCAACTTTTTAGTGTCATAGACTTCTGTCCAATCCATCTTATTCAAGTTGAGTGCTTTCATCAACCCAATGAAGCTTCCACCGGCCCCTGGGTTCTTTTGACAATAATCAAAGAAGTCGTCTCCGAATAGATCGCGGTAATTGTCAAATTTGAAACGGTCGACTGGTTCCTGATACTGATTTTTGGCAAGAAACTTCACCAAGTTCACGCCGCACGGAATATTATGATCTAATCTAGAACGGCAAAGCCATCAGCTGCATGCTTTTCAGAAGGAAGGAGAACTCTACTAACCCACACTGAATTGTCTGGTCGACATATGAGGTCTTGTCTCCAAGGGCAAGTGAGAACGGAGTGGGTTTCCATGTGTCCACGTCGGTTTCCTCGATGACGTAGAGAGCAGAAATATGTCTTAGTAAACGACCTAAGACGGCTGTAAGCTTTTTCTCTTCTTACCCCTCACATACTCAATTATACAGCAAAGGGTAACCTACGAAGAAGATTCGGATCAGCTTTTGAGTTGCACATTGCCAGAATATCGTCGAGGGTCTGCGTTGCCGTTTCACTCTCTTTACATTTATCTGCCCATTTGGACCAGATACCAAGATCCTGGCACACCTGAATTCCAGCTACCAGTACTGATGTCTCGATGCACAGAGACCATGAGCGCTCAAATGGACTTTCCAGTTTGTAAAGGAGCTTACGAGCAGCGTCCTTAGCTGCATATCGATCAGCATCATTGCTGAAGGACTCTGGTCCAAGTCCTTCTAGTAGAGAAAGAGTATCCATCGTATTCCGCAATCACTCTGGTGGGGTTATCAAGACATGAAGAGCGCCGTGATAGCAACAGGAGTCCATACATACTTATGTATTCGCTGGTCCTCCTAGCCACATAATTTGGCCGCATGCCGTTTGCATAAGAAGTGGATCTTGAGAATTGGGATCTGAGGGGTCCTGAGCCCTGACAGATACTAGGCAACTCGGGATTGTAAACAGACTTACCCGGGGGTGTGGGTATGATCTGGTATCTACTAATGTATGCACCACATCCTTGGGTCCACTGATCCACTTCTCCACGAATGCTGTTCACACAGCAACTTTCAACATGAGCGGCTTCGTGAATGCCTGACCATAGAGAGTCTCTGTCTCCGGTATGTGTCAAAAATCCCGCACTTTACGATTACACTAGATGATGACTCTGACGAGCCTATCAAACAGACAAAATCAGTGATTCCAGGACGACGTGACCAACGACAAGTTGCATACGCAAAAAACGGTGCAACAGGGATGAAAACCGCATTTTCGAACATGACTATCCAAGCATTCCAAAGTAGCATAGCGTGCTTACTCTAAGCGATCGCGTGGCGATGCAGCAGCGGCACGGGAAGGAAATTTATACCACGCGTTCTATCTTTTGTATTCGGTACTTTAAGGTACCGGGGAATGCTGGGTGCTATGCCGGATGCACTGTCCCGAATGCACAGCGTTCCCGAGATTTCCCCGTACCATGAAGCTGAGTCTTCAACGGCGTACTCCGTCTTCAGACTTCAGAGCAGCGGGCCGAGCACCGGCAAGTCTACATATCCGGGCGGGTAACATCCTCAAGAATTAAAGATCCCACCCAGGGCAAAGAGGGGCACGGAGGGGCAAGGAGGGGCAAGGATAGGCAAAGACGGTCGAGGGTGGACATGGATAAGTGAAAAAATACCATGTAGGCAAGGATAATACAGGATGACTATCGAAACTCTAGTAGGGGTCGGCACAGCTGGCATGATGGTCGAAAGGTTGGAAATATAGCTGCATCGAGGATTCAGACCCTGTCAAACTGAGGCAGACTGAGCAGCAATTAGCGCCCGGGGAGGTTGTTCCTATGGTCCCGGGTGGACCCACAAGAGCGCAGTGCCGTATTGAATTCCAAGACGTCAACTGCAACCAGGAGAACACTTCCATTCATATCAGTGGGCACGAAAGGCAGCATTCGTGGTGCCATAATGGAACGTGGGTGACCTTTGAGTTCGGTGGTTCTTGGCCACGTGGCATAAGAAACTGCCTTATTTGCCCCATTACATATGGTAAAGTACTGACTGAATGACGGAAAGATGTAACAATGAATAATGTGATCCTCTGCGTCTGAGAATGGCGATCTGGCCACTGCAGGATGACCTCGGTAAGACGTATCGTTCTTGGCATCGGCCAATGACATTGTGGGAAGACTGCGAGTTTACAAGCTAATTCCCAAACAAGTCAACTGTTCCGTTGTGGACCATAAAATACAAGCTTCTATGACAGACAAGACTGATACCCCCACCCTAGAAGCTCCGTGAAGTACCGAGAATCGCATAGCTCTGGTTCACGACCATGGGTCAGCGGCAGCTGTACTGCCCTCGTCATTGGGTAGCAGCAGCCCGCGTTACGACCATTATCTACTCACACAGTCTCCCGGTCATCCCGACCTTATTCTGTGAAGCTGTCATCAAAGGTCAGCCTTGCCTTTTGCATGCGATACAGCCGAACATGGGAGGTTTGTTCTCTAGGCAAGAACAACGTTAACGAGATGCAATGCACTCCGGCCCGAGCGGGCCGAGCGGTCCGACCCAACACCGCATGTGGTTCAATTTGATAGTTCGAAATATCACTTCACCAAACACAATTAAAGGATCCGAGTCCCTGGAAAATGCAGTTGCGTGAATGGCAGAAAGTCCTGGATATTGCAGGATGGGACTCAACTGGGGCCAGAAAATGGTGTTTCTTCTCTGAAGTGTTATGCAGTAAGCAATGAATACGGCTATCCCAGCCCTGACTTGCATGCGAGACAGTCAGGACCGTCAACAAGAAGGTTACCCACCAAAGGCTGTGTAAAGCACATAATGTTCTGGACACCTTCAACAATCCAATGCGAGCCCCAACGAGTGACATCGGGCGAGGGTTCCGAACCCCCCTAAGTGTCACCAGTCATTTCTGCATCGGCTGCCAGGCTGACGCCAAGTCCGCCATCCTGCTGGTCTTCCTGAGGTTCATCGCCGCGGTCCTACAGTTCCCATTAGCGAGCTATTCTTCTGCATATTCCAAGGTTGGAAGAGTTGCTTACCTTCTGAGCCGTCTTGCGGGGGGCAGTCTTTGGTTTCTTGGTTGGGGTCTGTTCATCGGCCGCGTCGGAATCACCACCGTTGGCTGCCCTTTTCTTCTTGCTGCTGGAGCGCGCAGGAGTCTTCTTGGCGTTAGAAGTGGCTTCACCTGTCTCCTCCGCCTGGAACCAGCCGCGCTTCTGGCCTTGGGGGTCATGATTAGTTTTCAAGCATTGAGATCTGAGTTAAAGACCATTCACAAAGGACAATCTTGATCTGGATCCGCGCTCAGAAGCTGAAAAATATGTAGGCCAACGTACTGATCTGCTGAAAGCGTTTCTTGGTGGCCTCGATGCTGGCGCTGCCAAGGTCCTGGCGGACGGCCTCCCAGTTGGGCGCAACCTTGGAGCTGGGGGGAGAGTGCTTGAAGATGTGATAGATCAACTTGGTCTCCGATTCGGTGAAGGCCAGCTCGGAACCCTCGCCACCATCCGCGTTGTCTTGTTTCTTCGGAGGCATTGTACGTTTTGTCCGTGCTGGAAGAGGTAGTCAGTAGGGGGGACTTGTTGAAGGTGCGAGTGATAATTGTGTTTCGATAATTGGTAGAAAATACCATGCCTCAGGGCACAAGAATATTACGGTAGCATGTTCCAAGGTACTGCCAAGGATCGATGGCTGATACCGACTTACCCTACGGATGTGTTTGACCGATGAATATTGTCACAGGTGATGAGTGGGATGCGGTCGATGATCAAGAAATCGGAATTTAGAAGGCTGGCACAAGGACCTGGGAGTTTTCATGCTCTCAGGGAAAGTACCAAGAAGTTATCAATTGTAGGGTAAAGACAATGCTTGCGTTTGCTGTCTGAACGATTGTTGTCTGGTGACTCTTGCATTCGATTGGGTTTACCTGTCAACGCATCATTCATATTTACCATTTACCACACCCAAGTATCCGATTGTTCAGAAAAATAAAACAAGCCTCCTCTTTCCATACATTTACTGGCATTAAGGAAGGGTCGTGGTCAAAGGACAATAGTATCCTGAATACGGAAGCTGAAAGGCATGCCAACAAGAGATATCACACCACGAATACATAACAGAGCGAGTCGATGTCCAAATCCACTGGCCGCCTTCCCCAAAAAGTCTGGAGATCACTGCATGCTGGATTACTTGTAGCATTCTGTGGCCACCACCATGTCGTCAAGAATGACTGAAGCCGCAACGCGAGGCATCATTTACAAGCATGTGCATCGTAGGCTATTGTTTCATTTTGGGGAGGAACGAACTTCTGGTAATGAAGCCTGTCTCAGGCCTGTCGCTTCCCTGTTTCAAGAAAGCGGCTGCTCTGCGCCTGTCTACATTGATGCGATGACGTTCAAGTTTGTGACTTTTCCGTCGTCCGTCTGTTCTTGGTATAGAAAAATGCACTCACGAGGGTTTTGGACTGTGTGCCGTGTATTCGGGAGCTACTGCTAGACATATCTTTATATATGAGTACAAATCATCCTCGCTCATCGCATAGAATTGCTGGGTCTATGTGATGAAACCAAGCTCTACAGGAATCACGACTTGGCAGCGGGTATCAGTCCCAGTTCTCTGCAGGTGGAGTGTCAGGGATGCATAGCAAAATTGGCTGCAAACTCTATTTGAGTATCGTCTAATTAAGAGATCTCATGGTCATAAACGCCATCTGAACGAATGGCTTGCCCTACGGCCAAGACCAAATCCCTTACGAATTCAAGCACCATGAACTGGATAGCAGTCATTTCACAACCATCCACTTGCAACAGTGGGGTAGCGAAAACTGTCAAGTAAAGCAGCAGCGCGGACTTATAGGCTTCTCTTCTTTGGAGATCATGTCGATTGACATGCTCTATCCCAACGCGGTGGGTAGCAACAGAGAAAGACGGCAGCAGTCCTGGCTTGTGTATATAGTTGCGCAGAGTCGCTGATTGGCGCGACAGGTTAATTAAGCCAGAGGGCAGCTTGTGTCTGGTTGGTGCGCTAGACCAAAGAGCGGCGTTGAGATCCGTGGCCCCGTCCGCCTGCAGCGAAAATGAGAACACTCCAATTGCGCTACATACGTCAGAATATCTGGTCGAGTTGATGGCCACACTGTCCTGGTATGTCACGCAATCGCTGGACTGAAATACAAGGTTGGGCCAATATGCGGATGTCGGGGGGACAAGTGCCACGTTGTAACGTCTGCTGGGTAAAGCACTTTAAGCGCGGGAGAATTGTACAGACAATGGGGCACAAGGGAACGAGGGTGAGAAGCGATGACGCGACAATTTAATCGCTATATTGCATAATGGAACACGCCCTCTTTGAGGCTGGCCGGCATCAGGCAGACCAGACTGAGCGACCTAACTATTTCACTAACCAAATAGAGGGTAGGTAGTCGGGCGTCCTCAGGTAGATGGATAGATAAGTTACTCTTCACTTGTCGGGACTCCACCAAGTCATTCATGCGATCCGGATAGAGTGGGTCGCGGGCCATCCCGCTGTCATGCCCCCGCCAGTTACAGATGTCAAGCCTGCATCCAGCGTGCTGTTGCGTGACAGCATCAGCTTGCACATGGAAGTTGACGTACCTCATAAACCAAAAGCGTGGCGGGGTCGAGCGCCAACGCCTTCATCGCGGGGCTTGCAAGCGACAGTGAGGCGAGAATTCAGGGGTGCAGAAGGGAAGACTCTCAGGTGGGTGCGTTGTGCCCAGATATGGGTTGGGCAGCAAATGGCATGGTCGTGTCGCGGCCTATGCGCCAACACTATCGAATAGCGAACACCCAGAGGACTCCACAAAGCACTTCACCGCTGATTACGCTCTTCGGGCGAACCGAACTTCGATCTGATAGAAATTTCACCAAGGTCCTGCACAAAAAGGTCTTCCTCTTTCCTCTTTCCGTTGTTGTCGGGCTTGGAGGAGTGCGGCGTCATGTTTCCCTTTTGTTCCCAGGCCTAAAGTGGGAGGAAATGAAGACGGGCGAGATGTGGGAGTGCAGCGAAGTGCGACCGGTGGTGGGAATAAGACCCGATGTTGAGAATCTTTGGGTTAGTATTCTTGTATCTTGGCTGTATCGGTTAGACTAACTGGAGGCCGCAGACTGTGGTGTTATTTTGTTGTCCGAGTTGTCTAGCGGTTGGGGCATTGCTGCTTCAGTATTTGTTTCTGCATACACCGCTCAGCCGATGGAACAAACGGACTGTCAACCCGGTTGACGTTGTTCTATTGCAGTGGGTGCGGAATGCTCTTGGGCATCTAGGCATCGGCTTCGGGCATCTCGACTATGATCGGACATCGGGGGGACGGGATTCAGTATTTGACCAGGCATGTCTCTTCAAATACTGAATTTTGCATAGTTTCTGACCTCTTGATAGTTCATGCTAAGCCTGGGCGACATCAGCGCGGGTTTCGGTGTAGCCATTCTCGGGTATGGATTTACTTCCTTATCACAAGGTGTTACTGCATACGATTGGTGGCTCATGGCCGGATTGGCATGGTGTGCCACCATCACGAACTTATCAGTGCTTTCCTGCCTGCGCGATCACTTTCGATGCAATCCGGCGAAGAGGTCCTGGAGAACATGTTTACTCATCGCGACGTTGGTTGTGTTAGCATTTTGCATGGTACCAATCAACCGCACACGACAAGCTATGTCCTACAGTGGAGCAAGCAGACAGGAAATCCTGGCTGTTAATGTGCTGTGCTTCTTCCCAGCACGTGGAATGACATTCTCACCCGAAGGAAGGAGCCAGCTCATTCTCAGCTGGGGTATCATCGTTGGTGCCACCATTGGCGTAGCCGCGCTGGCAGCCGCCACGATGCTATTGGAGCGGCCGACTGGCATCTTGAAAAGATGTTGCGAGCACTACCGAGGAGAGATGCTCGAGTACTTCTCTGGTACTCAACAGACATGTCCTCGTTGCGAGCAACGTTTTATTTTACTGGTCATACGCCCATTTGTTGCATTCTGGTTGATGCTCCGGGCCTACTCTGACTTATTGAGTTCCGTTTGTTTCGAGGTAAGCTTGTTTTGATTTCATTTACCAACGTCATCCAACTAATGCAACCTCCAGGTCACTTGCATTGCATCGTTGCTCCTCTGGATCCTGGTCCGGATGTATGAACTCCTGAACTTGCAGTCCTTCGAAGTGACTGGAACCGGTTTTGGCTTTGCACATTTTCTCGCATTTGTTACACTTCTGGCCCCCTTGAAGCCGTGTGTAGAACACCTGTGGAGGAATTGCGACGGCTACCGCGGCGTTGTGAGCCCGTGGAGATGGGCCAGGTTCCGAGCTCCCAAGCGGGCCAGTCTGCCGACCCCGGCGGCGGACGAAGGTGACGAAGATGGCCATACAAGCTACAAGCCTGACATACTCAGTGCATCAGCTGGAACAGTCACGACTCAGGGCGACATACCAAGTAAACGCAGAAAAGCCTCTACGACACCGTTACGATTCAAGTTTTACCTTGATACACCATGGTATGCGAGAGCTCTGCCGATATACGGAGGATCAGTTCTGAGTCAGCTAGTCATCATGCTTGCCTTAACAGCCATTGGAAGCAAGCCACCCGTTGAAGTGATAACACTCTTACTGCCGTGGTGTTTGGCTTTCGCCCCTGTGCAAATCTTGCTGTTCAACCTTGCCGCAATGATTGTCGAGGAGAAAGGACGAAGCACACAAGGGAAAGATGTGGCTTACTGGGTTCTAAGCGCTTTGTTTGGAGTAATTTCCATTGGGGCAGCACTTGATACTGTCGTTGGAATTGGCGGGTTTCCCGTATCGTACATCGGCATGGCTACTCTCTCCGTGACGGTCATCGCTTATGTGCTCTATGGGTGCGTCTCGAAACCCGGCCATCTGGCCAAAGGCAAAGCAACTAGCCGTGGCGATGTGGACGAAGAGGCTGCCCTAATTGGCTCCAAAACTCAGGCCCGGATACCTGTGCGACGACCCAAACGTTTGCATGGCCCCTCAAGGAGACTGGGCAAGCAAAAGATTACGAACTATGGCACGATGGTATAGTCGAGCTATTGATGACTGAACGAAAACGGATGATGTTATACGAATTAGAATGAATGATATGATAAACGCAAGATAGATGAACATAGAATGAGACAACTTTGCTTTTGCTCGAAAGCTCTTGCGGCCCCTTGATCATTGCGGACTTGCTTCAAAATCTTTTAACTCTGGGGTTCAAGGTGTCATTTTCTCACGTCAACTTCCCGGCTTTGAGTCAAAACTCTAATTGATTCTTTGAACGGATGATAGTTGTGGAAGTATTGGTATTCAAACCCCATTTGGCTCGAAACTCGATCTCTTCCTCCGGGACCTCCGCATCAACCGTCCGTGTCCTAGCTTTTCTCTTCTATCGCCACGTACAGAAAGAGCGCCTGTCAAAGAGATATCTCAATTCAAACGGGATTTCAACATACGATCAGTCGGAGTTGTGAAGGTCGTTATTCAGAACGACGGGGCTTCGGTCCTGGCGCCTCATATTGTCCGGAACGACGGGGAATACTATAATGGTATCTTCAACACCGATCGCGCTTGCGTGCTTACTCACCCAAGCCGTTTGAAGTTCCTGCGATCATTGCCCGCCTCCGTATAAACGCGGCAGTACTATCTCCATTTTTCAGCTAGGCATCTGTTACTCTATTGAAGTCACTAAATATTAAAGGATTGAAAGTCCAAATTTGGAACCACGATACTATCGCAATAAACCGAAATATATTAAACATAACATTATATTCATCATGCACGTATTTATAGATAAATTAACAAGTATCAGCACTCATCTCCCGGTCGTGCGTTCCCCACTCCAAGTCCTCCTTCCCATACCCACGACGGCTCCTTGGGCTTTTGGCCGACACTGCATAGCGTGTCTTGGACAAAATACTGGTGGCGGTCTTCAATTTTACCAGCTCCAGGTCGGTGGATTGAAGAATTCCCATTTCCGTCATGTCCGACCCTATCGTGTTGTTCGTCCTGGTCTTGGATAGAGGAGTGGACTGATAACGGTGGAAAACGGATTGGAGTGGACTCGTCGCGGTAGGCTCCAGTAGTCTAGTTCGCATCCCTGGGGGTTCCGGTACCATCCCCGCCTCCTGATGATCATCGTCATTATCGCCGCTCTTTTCGTGCCCGGGGTCGTTTCGGGCAAATAGTCTCTTGGCCAGGGCGGCGAACCCGGAAAAGGCCTTCGTTATGTCGACAACCGTGAAGGCCATGAAGATGAAGACAGCCGAGATGCCCAGGCCACCGCCGAAGGTCCACGTCGCCACATAATCACTGTGGAGGTCATTAAAGGCATCCATGCTGATGCCGAAATAAGCAGCGATGAAAGACATCGGCAAGAAAATAATGGTAACGATAGTGAAGACCATGACGGTCTGGCCCTCCCTCGCAGCAGCCAGGGCTTGCTCACTGGCAAACCGGGCCTCCAGTGCGTTGCTGTGCTTCTGCTTCAGGTCTAACAGGTCCGTCAGTGACTGATACAGGCGCTCAGCCTGCTCGTCCATGGTCTGGATGTCACGCTTGTGCACTTTGAGGTGGCGTTCCTGCTCGAGAGTGCGCTTGCGGATATCAGCGACGTGAATGTTGTTGACGTGATTGCGCATCAACCGGCTTGAGGCGGCGCTGAGGCTCAGCTCCTCGATCAGGCAGTTTTTCAGGTCGCCCAGCGTCCACAGCTGCGAGTTCAGGATCATGGTCAGAATATTGAGCTCGTCACGAATGTCGCGTACCTCGGTCAGCAGCGATGTCTCGGTTCCAATGTCGAGAAGCCGGTCGAAAGAATTGGACTCCTCCGTCGGCGTCTTCTTGTTCTTGTTCTTGCTGCTGCGCAACTTGGACCGGCGGGATGGGCGGGCCCACTGTCGGCTTTGCGACGACGCCCGCTCGAACTGGTGGAACAGGTGGGTCAGGTCTTCGGTAACGCGGCCGACGGAACTTTCAAACATGTCGAGGAACTGGTAGTCCTGGTCATCGGCTCGGTGTCGCGAGAATGTGCCGGAGCACCGGCCAGAAACTAGGATGGCCAAGTGGTAGACACTCCGAACGGGTGGCCGAGTCTTGGCATTCATTTCGCCCACGATGCCGTCCAGTACTCCTAACGGGTCTTTATGACTCCGCAAGTCCCATCGTTCAGGGAAACAGGTAATAATGAGGTCTTTGTTCAGTACGAGAACCCACAGCTGGTCCACCATGAAAACTTTGCGCTGATGGCCATGTGCCTCGCAGTAGCGGTACACGACCTGATCGCGGTCGCGGGCCGATGTGTCGATACCGCGGTAGAAGAACTGGTCCAGCGTCCTTCTCGGGTGGAGCGAAGGCTTATGGTTCAGATATGCCTCCAAAAGCAGCATGTCAGGTGTCTTGTCGCGCGAGCTCGCATGGCTGGCCGACGACACGATCTTGATGGCGTCCATCATCTTCTGGCGGCTCTCGTCCGTCTCATAGTGGAGGTACGGCATGAACATGACGATTTTGCCATCACCGCCCGGTATTCCCTGACTGAGAGTCAATTGCGACAAATTGCTAGTGCTGCGACGGATGCCCTTCAATCTAATGGGGAGTGGACTTGCGCAGCCAGGGCCGATCGTGTCGTCCCCTCCTAGGAGGGCTTCTCCGTCTTCATCGCCGGGATGCTGAGACGAGATGCGCTGGCAGAAGGGTCTCATATAATTGGCGTGCGGGAATGGACCGCGGTGCTCCTGTTCAAGACATTTCATGAGTGCCTTGAAACCCTCGAGGTCGCGGCATCCTGATTCAATGAACCAATTTACCATGAGCGTCTCTACCCAGGCCAGCTAAGCAACTAGTCAGAGGGGGATTCATAGGACTGAGCAGACATGGAATTGAACTTACATTATTGGCAGGAAGATGTATCCATTTGAACTCGCTCTTGGCGTGTCCCGGGGGTCCATCTGTCCACAGCGGAATCGTAGGCCGACCGTTCTTCTCGTCCCATCTATACAGCAAGTCGAACACCGGGGGTTTAGAGATGCGCTGCTTTTCACCGTATTCCTTGAATTCGACGACAGTGGCGTTGAAGGCCTGGGTAGCTTCCCGCATCGACTTTGGCAGGCGGTGGCTATTGTGACCGGGAGATAAAAGCTCGACCAAGTCGTCGTGGCCGCGCTCTGCAGCACAAAGCCACGCAGCGCGGCCGAAGGTGTCCGTGATGCCCAGATCGGCCTCAGCATAGGACCATATTAGCTGTGACACCTCCTCAAAGCCGTTGAAGGCAGCCCAATGCAGGGCAGTCATGCCGTTGGAAAGGGTGGCGTTAATATCGGCACCGGCATTGAGCAGTACTTGCACGATAGAGGTCAAACCCTTCTGGGCAGCGTTATGAAGGGGTCTCCAGCCTCCATCACTGGCTACGTTTGCGTCAGCACCGTGCTGGAGCAGAAGCTGTAGCATCTCCTCGCGCGGCCTCTTAGGCATCGACGCCTGGTCGGCGGTTCTGCCCCCGTTACTGCCATCGACAGTCAGGTGCAACGCCGTACGGCCGCGGTTGTTGACAGCCGATACGTTGGCGCCCTTCTCCAGGAGTGTCTGGGCGAGGTCGTAGTTCCGGTTGGTGGCAGCCCAAAGGAGTGGCGTTCGACCGATCCGGTCTTTCGCCTCGAGGTTCGCACCATGGTCCACAAGTAGCGACGCCATCTCCATAGACTTGAAGTTGGGGTTGATGGCCATGGCCAACAGTGGTGTGCGGCCGTCTCGGTCCTGGGCATCGACGCGCGCGCCGTTGGCCAAGAGCAACGAAGCGATGTCATGGTAGCCTTTCACGCTGGCGGCAAACAGAGGCGTCTGCCAGGTGCGCATCTCACGCGCCTCCAGGTCCGGACGATGCGTAAGAAGCTCCTCAACAACGGCGCATTGGCCCGCCTGCGCGGCCCGGTAGAGTGGTGGAAACTCATCATGGGCACCAGCATTGACCTCGGCACCGTGATAGAGTAACAGTCGAATGATGTCGATGTGGTGTCGCGCCGACGCCTTCTGCAACGCTTTGCGCAATGCTACCTTGTCTTTCCCAGTGGTCCATGGCTTGTTTTCCGTCAGCAAGCAGCGGACGCGTTCCTCGTTTCCTCGCGCACTGGCGGCTATCAGCTCGCGCTGGCACTGGTCGCGTTGCGTTACCGTGCCGCTCGAGCCTTGTGTTGTTGTCGTGGCCTGGCTTGCTTTACTCCCGAGTCGCCCATGTTCGGTGATTCTGTTGCGTTTAGCCATTGGCGACGCTCCGTGTAAGTGGAATGCTGGAGAAACTCCATCCTGTCTTCAGAGCTCTTGATGCCGTGCTTTTCTTCATTTTTCCCTTCCCTTCTGTTGGTCAATAACTCGTTGCCTTTAGTCAATGCGCATTGTTGAATATTAATTGAGGACAGCTGGTGGGGTGTCATCCTAGATACTGGAAAAGCATTCGGTCACTGAGACTCCATTCAACAGGGTTATCAAACCAAGTAGTGGCATCGATCCAGACTTGAACAGGGATGGCACCGATGCTCAGCGGATCGCTATCCCAGATAACAACATCAGCAGCGAAACCGGGCTTGACCTTTCCCAGCGTCCAACCAAGACAAAGTTGTAGACGTTCTGCCAGGGCGGTCTTTATACTGGTCAAAGCAAGGTGATAAGGCTGTCTATAATCGAAAGACTTGGCAGCTTTAAAAGCCGCATGCTAGGCGTTTAGGAAGGGGTTGTTGCTGATATGAATTGGTCTCAGACCGTTCTCCCAGCGTATTTTACCAGCGTATTCAGAGCCCACAATTGTAGTCACCCTGAGCACTGATTTGTGACCTCTAGGAGAGTGGAATGACCTGTGATAGATCCATTTACCCCTTTTCACACTGCGCTAACCGGGATAAGGAACACGCAAGGTTAGGGAACAAGGATACAGGTCGAAATAAAAGGACTAGTGGTCAAACGGCAAGGGTAAGTTGGAATAGGTGGACTGGGGAGATGACGCGGTGCACGGACCAAGGAAGTCACTGAAACTTCAAGACATGAGAAACGAATACCTACATCACGTCGGGTTTAGAGTATGGTTGCATGGCCACCATACCCTAGCCGCTGCTGTCTCACGATCGCCTGCCTTATTACCTACTGATTTCAAGAATAAAGAATACCCAGCCCGTGCCTCGTGACACTAGAGGTGGTTGGCTAGGGTTATGGACGCTTCACATGTGTCATTCTTTCGTGCAGCCCACCCATATACTGCGGCTCACTTGTGCGCAGTCATAACTCTTGTTTTAGAGTTCCCAGGCCAGCTGTATTAAGAAATATAGGCTCAACCCGAACGACCAACCAGAAAGTGTATATTGTAAGTTTTTTCATACACCTTAATAAATGATGTGCGATAGTTGTAAAGTCGTTCATAAACTACTTTCCGACTTTTATAGAAGGAAACTTATATGATGGTCTTGTATTTTTAGACCTGGTACTTGAGCTCTTGCGACCTTTCTAATTGCCATAGTGTGTTAGGCACATTGATATCCAAATATGGCCTAAAGCATGTTCACAACGTCGCTCTCTGCTGGTGGCTTGCTCATTTTCGCAAAAATATAAGCTATGACTAGTCGTTATGATCATTTGTCTTTGAACTCAATTTTCATCTCTTCTCTACTTGATGCCCTCTATAACATGCACCATTCAAGTCGTACATTGTCTACATAAATTAGCAGAGCAGGGCCCTTAAACGACCCAAAGATGCTGTACATGTGCTTCTCCGCAACATAATGGTTGTTTCGTCTCAATTTGCCGCCTAAAAGGCCATAGCTTGCGTGGGTTTCCGATTCCAGGAGACTCTCGACCATACTCTCCGAGCCAACCGTGGCTTTTCGTATCCTCTGATATCCGCGAGTCTCTGGGGGCCTATCCGAGACCATCTGTTACTTGCAGTGCGAATATCTTGCCAAGCCGTCCTGCTAGCAATTTGTATGCTGTGCCTTGCCCTTCGCAAAGGCGAAACGGGTTTCGGCACATCTTCATCACGTATATCCTCGTGCAAATGGGCCTCCTCGATGATCTGAGCTGCCACACCTGGTGGGAAACTCTCTAAGGCAGCATGGAGTGCCGTCTGGAATGCTGGGTCCGAAGCAGCCTCTTTGGTTAGTCGAAGGTGCCGCATGTCGAAATTTCCGGATTCAATCATAGCTCGAATGTAGTTGGCTTGTTCCGAGAATACAGCCTCGTCGTCGTTATGCACTCCATGGCCAAGACCTAAACCAGGGTTGATCATGCTATATTGCCACCGGCTCCACCTTTTGACTTGTTGCGGAGGAACTGGATTGCCAGGTCTTTGTTCTTGTATATCCTCATGGAAGATACTCTGTCGATGTGAAACGCAACTCTCCTCATGTTGGCTAGCTTGCAGGTCCGCGAATAATGCACCCGGGCCGTGGCCAGCACCTGTTGTTGCCGCCGAGATTGCAAGGTGCTGGCTTATCATGGACAGACGCGAATCTCTCTTTGAGTTCCTAGTTGACCCTTTGACACCATGGCTGTCTCGTGGCGCACGGCCTTCCCGCTTTTTGGAGGGCGCGCCATGCTGTCGACTGATAGGGACGATGGGATCAATCTTTCCTTCTAGCTTGGCTGCTGTTTCTGCGCGGTGCCGCGCCACGATATCAGCGAGATCTTCTCCCATGACCATAGACGTCGGCCGGCCCATCATGTTGCTCAGACGATGCCTGGCTAGCTGCAAACGGCGTCGCAACCCGTTGGTGTGCGTCATGTCATCAAGACGCCGCGTAGCATCCGGGATGCAACAGCTTATATGACAGAATTGAGGCGGCCCGTGACACACACATGTTTCCATGCAGCTACAAGTAACTTGGGTCTCGAAGTGTCCGCTGATGTGGTTCTGACATTCGGGATCAACGGGCATTCCCGTTGTGAAGCCAATCACCGATCCCGCATTAATGTTGTCATCGGGAGGTTGCCGTTTTTGGCAGTTGGGGGACCAGAAGGGGTGGCACAAGTTCGAGCAACACCAAATCACTGCGGGTTCATTGATGATATGAGCGCATTGGGAACTGACGTATTCCGCTCAGGATAAACTATTTTAGCATCGAAACCCGACCAAACTTTTATTCGAAACATGACAGTGCGACGATTATGAACCTTCAACTTCAGGAGGCTATCCGCTCCCAACTCAGATACAGGTTATTATCAATCTATGAAATACGCAAATCTACGATTCGATTGGATAAGGGCATATGAGAAAAGGTGGTTCCCCGCGTTTGCATTGTCTGGCAATATACTTGACGAGTGCCTCTGCGAAGCTTCATTGGAAAGCCAAGACTTCCGTTCATTTCTGCCCCGGCTTCCTAATCAGGACTCACATTCATGCAGGTACAGAAAAGCGAGTTGCTCAAAGCCGCAACGATCAACACATTCTAATTGCCAGTACAATTGCATTCATAGCACCTTGGAATTCAGTCGTTCCTCTTGCAGTCGTTGGCTGTCTCGCAAAAACTTTGGCTGTGGTCTCCGGTAGTCTGAGCTGTTAGCCCGAAACCCAAATTATGGGGCTCACAACTGCCGGCTCCGGTGGGCCTCAACTAGACGCTTCCGGCAGCTTTCTATTATCACGCACTGTCATTTACACTTGAGACCCAATGAGCATGCATACCATGAACAAGCTACTGTGTATTGAAACGAGTCTGATTCAAGAAATAGTTAATACGCACTTCACTATATTATTACAAACATTTTAGTATTATAGTCCGACTTGCCATCACCAAACCCCACAGCAATCATTGTAGTTCAACTTCAAGTCTGAATCCAACCACTTATCAAGTTTGTGCTCTTGTAGCGGGTATGCCAAAGTGCATCTAAACCGCAGATTTTCTTCGCTCACTCGCCCCGCGGATGACAGTGCTAAGATCTCCCACGGGCAAGGCCAAAGGGAAGTCGACCGATGCCAACATAATGCCTAACAGAAGCCACCAACCGCAGGCTGTAGTAACGAACGAACAAGCGCCAGCAGCCTGTATGACACATTAGATGACAACATTCTCCATCGTATGCATTTTTTACCAGAACTTACAACGAGCAACCTCTCGGCGAACGCAGCATTTGCAGCATAATCGGCAGCCATCGCCCAGTATGCACCAGTGATGAATCCGGCAGTGAGAGTGAGGGTAGTGAAGATGATGACGTAGACAATGTTGGTCCTCAGAGCGCAGATGAGGAATACGAAACAGAGCATGGTCATTGATAAAATGAAGAACCCTTGGATAACTGTTAGTCGAAGACAGACATTGATGCCACTCAAATGCTTACCAAAACTAGCATTGAATCCCTGAGTCTTGAGTCCGGCAGCAGGCGAGACGGCATCAGCAGGAGCATATGCTGCGTACGCGCCGAACTGCGGGAGGAGTGTGCCACCGAGCGACAACCAGAATCCGCCAAAGGTGAAGAAGACCACTGCAGAAAAGGTGTTGCCCAGGAAGAACTCAAGAAGACCACCAGTGATCATCAACACACCGCCGAAGAAGAAGAAGCAAGGACTGGCTTAGGTATTAGCGTGTAGTCCAGACCAGACCCGTGTATTCATAATTCTACTCACATGCTGGCAGCTCCGAGTTCGCCAGCCCCTCGCCATCCCATCAGATCACAGGCAAGCGGACCGAGGCAGGTAATGAAACCGATCAGGCCGCTAAGATTGGGGTGTTACTTAACATGCTCACACTAGGGGGCTAGGTGCGACTGATCAACTAACATTGGCGTGGGATTGGCAAAGGTCTTGCGTAGTTCGCCCTTCACTTTGTTTTGAGGTGATAGATAGAGCTTTTCGAAGAGTTCCGGGCTTATAGCGATACTTCCAGACGTCTGGATTTTTCGGAGAGCCTCGTCAGGGCTCATGTGCTTGTCGAGCTGAGAGTGGTTGCTGCCATTGTGAGTTGGATATTCCGCCATGGTTGCAAAGAGTCACCGATAATAACGATTAGTATAAAGAGTGGCTTTCGCTCCAAAATTGTGGTATTATTAATGCTCTGAGTCTTGTTAAGAGCAAGGTTGGCAATTGGGTCCATGGAACAGAAGACAGGCCCTTTCTTATATCTACATTCTTATACGCTGTTCCCCGTAACCCCATCTTTCCAACCCCATCCCCCATGATTTCTTCCCCATAACCCCGTCATCCTTCTCCATGACTCCGCGATGCAGTGGTGGAGACTGTGCAGACGACCTAGCTGGATATCATCTTCGCACCGTCTGAAGTGCCGCGAGCCCGGCGTTCTTTGGATTGTATCGCGTGGTGAGATGCAAGACCCTAGACGCCAGGGGTCTTAGCGCCGAGAATGCATCGAGGAGACTGGCCCATCACCAAGGACCAGAAGCTTATCCCCGCGAAACCCCCTCCCCACGCGGCACTAGGTCAGACCAGAATAGCGGCACAGCGGAATGATGCCACAAATCGTCGTCTCGGGCCTACGGAGCACGGCCTCGACCGCGCTAAGCTTATCACTAGCCCTCCTAGAGTGTACGGTTTTCGGCATAGTTTTGCTGGACTAGCAGATTGAGATCACCGGCCCTGTAGGGCCATTGGCTGTCCCGAGTCAGGATTGCACACAATTCCGTACGAGCGGAACCAATTGCGTCGTACCGTAACCTGTACTTCTGAGGTGATTATGCGAGGCCATGCAGAATGTGAAGGCCAGGAGCTCTCGCGTCTGTTATTGATTTTCATGTATCAAGCCTGCATGAAGCTTCATGTAGTGAGCCATTGAGCTGGCTATGGCCTTGTTCATTTTCAGTCTTGTAGCAGGCAAGTAGGGATCTGAACAGCTATACCCAGTAGCGCCATGATCTAGAAGCAGCCCGGGGGAGGACATTCAAAGAGTCGTGCATGATAGTTCGACAGACGGAATGTTTCCTCAACGTGCGGAAATCCACCCTAGCTCGAGATCCAAATCGAGCAATTGGTGCTGATCTTCAAAGTGTTGGGAGTGCTAGAGCTGACTCGTTCGGTTGCGTGAAGCCCAAGCGTATACTAACCGTCCTCCGGCGGGATTAGTTCTTACTTTGTGAGTATCAGCAAGCTTATAGAGACTTCAAATTGATGAGGAGGGTTGGACGCTTTGTATCTTCTTCAAATTGAATACTCGCTCGGGTGTAGTGCAGATTGGGTGGCGACTGTGGCCCTCGAGCTGCATGACCCCCTGATATGAAGCCTCCTTTGCTGCGGGAGGAGAGAGTCTCTCAACGACGTTTAACGCTTATCATAGACGCAATATAATATGATCTCACTCAGCTCTATCAAAGGAGCGTCTCTTGGCTGCAAGTTGGTTTGACTCACGGCTCCTATACACGACCACCCCTTGAAATTCAATTACATAGCCAGAAAGCCAATTACGGCGAACGGAACCACTTTCCTGAGCATTTCGTCAACATACATTTTTCGGTAATTTCAGAAACATTCTCAAAGACTTGGTAGTCGTTGGCTATAATACCTATCATAAAGCCTTAAATGACGTGTATAACAGTTCGAACTCAAGGTTGTATGTATGTAGTGACATCATGCGCGGCATGCTTTTGGCTAGATTTGTTCGTTCTTCATCGAATCAACCGAATTGAGCCACCTGAAACCAGTAGTGTATAGTGTGTCTGGCTTGTGATGATCCTCAACGATTTCTCGAATGAGACTTCAAAAAAGTGTTGGCCATGTCAAATTCAAACATCACTAGCACAGCTGATCGTAATGAACTCAAGTGTGCCGCCCATTGATGGAGAATAGAAAATAATACAATGACTAATTAACACAGACAGTTGCGACACAAAAATACTGGCACGTTTATTCTTTGGTTCAGCTCTGTTCGGTGTCTGAGAATGTTGCTTGCGTATGCAGATGCGAGGATCAGGCCCGCATCAGTATGCTGACGGGTGGGGCTCGGAAGGACTAGCTGACAAGGGCAGTGATTAGCTTCACTCCGTCAACCTCAGCGGGGATAGCTCAGTTGGGAGAGCGCCAGACTGAAGTCATACTTCCGTCTCGATATCTGGAGGTCAGGTGTTCGATCCACCTTCACCGCAAGCATTGTGTCATCTGCAAAAGATGAAAGCCAACACAACCTCCTCTCTTTTTGTCTTCTTCAGCGCTGCATCTCGCGGATGGAAAGAAAGCACGCTTCCATTATTTTTGCCCTTTTCCCACTTCATTCTTTCTTCCTCTCACTTCCCCTCGTGCCTTTCAATTGCTGCATCTCCATGCCGACGGTATTCCAAGACCTGGCAACGGGTATGTAGCAGTGCAATAAATACTCCGTCTACGCTTGCAGTACTACAACGAACGAACGTGCACAAGTTCATTTCGGCGTCTTACGGGATGGCTCGTCGTCATTGATTGTATCAAGATGGGCGTGCCTCATTTGCTATTCGTAATACTATCGTGCATATACCACTAGGTACTTCTGTCTGACTGACCTATTCCAACAGCACCCAGGAAGCGCGTCCACTGACCAAACGAAATCCATATCGCCCTTGCAGGCAGGTATTGATGCTCGCCGTCCGGCTCCTTAATGCTCAAACGCTCTAGTGAATCATGAATTATGCCATGAGAGGGTGGTAGCCCTTGCCCTTCCTGGGTCTACCTCCTCCCATGCCCATGCGTGGGCCCAGTGAGGCCACGAATTGAGTCTGTTCGTCGGGCGCTTGTGTGTCTGCTGATTTGAAGCCATCCTCGGAGAAGATGGTGTTATACATATCGGTCAGCACCGAAGACCATTTCTCGATGGCGTCTACTCGCTCGGCATCTCCATCGGACTCTATCTCGATGGTGCCAGATTGCTGGTCAATCTCGCCCTTGACCTTACCGTCGACAATCAGGAAGCCCAGAATATCCTGCACCTCGGCCTCGGATATCTTGAGCTGCCTCGCTATCCAGGCAAGCTTCATCCGCGTGTAGGGTGCGATGAGCTTGACCACGGCCTTGGTGCGCATATTGCGAGTAACTTCGTCGATATTCTCGGCAATGAAGGGGTCAGCCAGGAGGTCCTGGTTCAGTTGGAGAACCTTGGAGTACTGGTGCATGTCATCTCGTTGGTAGGCATCGACAAGCTCGGTCATGGCGGCGATCCGGGGGTCGCTCCTGTAGGGTTTGGTCTCCTGGGAGTCGAAGGGGTTGATATCGGACTTCATCAGCATGGTAGTCAGTAGGAGATACTTGAGGACCTGGATCCTCTGCAGTGAACCAGCTTCGTCGTAGTTACGGAACGACTCAAAGAAGTCGCTCTGAGCGTCCTCCCAATTCTCCTCACTCATATGCATCTTGCCGCCGCATTCCCGAATGATGCCCATGATCTTGGGATGGGGTACTGCGGACCGCACCTTGAGTGCCTTCTGGTACAGGATCTTGAGCTGCTTGTTGTTGCGCGTCTCGGAGTACATCTGGATCTCCAGGGCGTAGATCTCGAGCGAGTAGGTGCCCTTGCTAGGGTCGTCGGAGCCGTCGTCGCGTTGACAGGCCTTTTGCAGCTCCCGCAGCTTCTTGGTGACAGCCAGGTAGTCCTTGCGATCCAGTAGAAGCTTGGCTAGCTTGATGTTGGTCTTGAGCCACAGCCGCTCGTTGTTTGTGCTCTGAAAACAGTCGAGAGTGAGGGAGTAGAACTTCTCGAGGCACCTTTGGGCGCCTTCGTTCTCCGACTCCTTCTCGACGAAGTCCAGCATGTTCGTAATGGACTTTTCCGAGTAGTTCCTGGTGACGGCCGACTTGACGTAGGTCAAGAGCTCGGTGTAGTGCTCGACGGCGTCATCGTGCTTCTCCAGTCTGAACTCGAGCTTTATGGCTTGCTTTAGGCCCTTGAACCCCCATTCACCCTTCTCGTCTTCCAAGGCGGGTATGGCTAGGAACTCGGCGACGGCATCCTCGGGATCGGAGCCTTTCATCTGCTTCGCATTATAATATTTATTCTCGATGTCGACATCGCCCGACTCCTCCTCGTCGTCGTCTTCGTACTCGAAGTCATACCTGGCGAGAGATGATCAATTTGTGTGCTTTGGAGGAAGGGAAGCAACGGGAGGGACGGCGACATACTGCTCCTCGTCCGACTCTTGCATGAAATCGTCGTCAGACATGGTGGCGGTGGAGGGGTTCGTGAAGCAGCGTTGGCGAGCCGGGGAGAGGGAGGGAATGGACGAGGAGGGGGACTAGTCGCGAGGCAATCCTCGGCTCTAGGGTCCGTAGTTTGGTCGATACCTGGGTAGTATGGAGAGGCGTCTCGTATGTTGCGTCGTGCCGCACGTTTGCGCAAGCTGAGGTTGATCGCTAAGGGATGGTGAACGATTGTCTGTGCCGTATCGGTGGGCAGTCAATATGCGGTCACGAATGGAGATCCAACTGGAGTCAATAACTAGTAAGTAAGGCTGAGAGCTTCTCGAGGTACCGTAGCGCTGGGAGTGTACTGCACTGAAAGGCGCAGGACCTCGCTATCTTATCGGAGCTTGTCTGCCTGTTCGCGGGGTAATTCCAGTGGCCCAGTGGGCCCAACACAGTTGATGTTGCAGCTGAACAGCTACCTTGTGTACTTACGTAGCACCTCAAGAGCTTGGAGAGGCCCAAGATGCCGTTATATCTTGGAAAGCGGCCAATAACTTCCGGCTTGAATGACGAACATTCAATATATGTTTCTGAGCCTTTTATGTACCTTCCAGTCGTCAATAGTACGGAAACCGACAGTTCCACCCGGCATCAGTGTAAGACGACCTTCTTTCTAGCACTTCCAGTTCCAGGAGGCCCGGTTCACCCGGACAGCCAACCCGGGCGCCGGCCCCAGGCACCCAGGCCAGGTCCCTAGGCCCCTGCCCCGCTAAGAATTTGGGTGGCTCAAGTCGGGCGCTAACTTTTGGGTGACCAACGGCTGGTGGCAAACAATCTCGGAAGGCTGGATGTTCCTGTTCAATCTTCATTCCCGTCTGACTACCAGGTATCCTTTCGATCCCGCCCAAGCCTTCTCGCCCCATCTCGCAGAACGACCGCCAGGACTTCCTGCGCCTTAGCACTTCTCGCTCGATCGACATAGCCGGAAATCCATCAAGATGGGTGGTGGCGATCTGAATCTGAAGAAGTCCTTCCACCCCGCCCTGATGCGCAATCAGGTGCGGGTGGCAGAGGAAGAAGCCAAAGCCCTTGCTGAGAAGAAGCGCACCGATCAGCGCATCAAGGAGATTCAGGAAGAACGCCAGAAGGAGGAGCTACAGAAGCAGCTTGAGGCCACCGGCGGCAAGAAGCGCATCGACCGCGTCGAGTGGATGTACCAGGGGCCTTCCGACGGCCACGGCGGCACCAGTGAAGAGCTGGAAGGCTTCCTGCTGGGCAAGCGGAGGATAGACAACCTCATCAAGGGCACCGACCACCAGAAGCTGGAGAAGAGGGCCGGGCAGGACAGTTTCATGGCCCTGCAAAACGCCAACACCGACCGCGACACCGCGATGAAGATCAGGGAGGACCCCTTGCTCGCCATGAAGAGGAAGGAGCAGGAACACTACGAGGCCATGATGAAGGACCCCATCAAACAACGGCAGCTCATGGCCTTACTCGGCAAGACGGACGACAAGTCATCACGCAGCAAGGAGGACAGACAATCCTCCAGGCGGCATCGTCACAGGCATCGGTCACATTCGCGAGACCGGGAGCACAGACACCGACGCCATCATCGCCCAGACTCCAGGGAAAGGGCAGACCCGAGGGATCGCGAGCCAAGACATAGCCGTCACAGATCGGACTCACGCGATCGACCTCCGCGCTCTCGGACCCCCCGTCCGTCAAGATCCGACGAGGACCGATACAGAGTGAGGCGAGATTACTCGGACGAGCCTCCTTCCAATGGCAGAAGGAAAGACGAGTCGGACGATGAGGAACGCAGAGATTCTCGCAGTTATCGTGGACGTCCTGAAGACACACGCAGACAAGACGGATACGACCGACACGAGAGACGAGACGGCGGACGAGATGGCCCCGATGGATATGATCGCCGGCCCCGCGATTACGCACGCAGTACCGGTCGGTCTATGGGGAGAGACTACGGCAGGAATGGCTCAAGTAACAGTGCAGGGTCAAACGCGAACGGTGCGGCAGCTGCGGAGGAACGGGCCCGGAAGCTGGCAGCCATGCAAGCAAGCGCATCTGACCTGGACAAGACCAGGGAAGAACGACTGGCTGCTCTGGAGGAACGTGATCGTCTTGCACGCGAGGCGGATAACAAGGCGAGAGAACGCGCCGGAAAGTATGGCGACCAGGAGTTCGTGAACGGTTTGCGGAAGCAGATTTTTAATTAGTCTACGGTTGATCCGCAGGAGTAGACGAGAGTATTTCCTCAACACCAATAGCTGCCAATACTACGTGCCTGGATATCGAAGGAACAGATGCCTGTGCTGACTTTGCCCAAGAAACTGAGTCCATTGGGTACTGCTCATAAGACCCGGTAGTTGACGGTGTAACACAATCACACCCCTGGGAAACTGGTATTCCATTCTGGGGGGTTTCCTAATAATACCTAGATGCAGGCTAGATGCAGGCTCAGCAGCGGCCCCGGCACGCTCCCATACTTTATGCGGTTCCTTCCCGTCATCGCCCCCAACGGCTCTTCCACGGGTAGTCTTACATGCATATCCAGCCACTTACAGCCCTGCATAATGCCATACTATCATCGAGCTTCGGGACCGAAGGGCGCGCCACTGCCGGGGTACCTGAGATTGCTTCATCTTATTCGCCGGTGCGACGACTCTCGCGTCTTCGCTGCTCCGTGGCGAGATGGCTACTGCCCCCAATGCTACTATACCTGGGTGCTCTTTCGACTTGAGATGCTACGTTCCCGCCCACGCCGCATCGTTATAGCCCCAATCGCTACGCGCCGTCACCTAGACCGGTGGGATGGTCTGGGGAAGATGTGCCGCATACATGCCAGTGGTAAATAACGTAGGACTATGCTTTGCGACCCGGAATGAAACTTACTGTTTCCTCATTGTTTCCATTTGCTTTCTTGTGAAATGAGTTAAGGTTTAGTGATGCTGGTTCCCTGGATTGAGCATGCGCTGTGCTCTATCGTTATTTGCTGTGGCATTCTCTCGCAGCGTATACTTATCAGTTCTATCTTAATACGAGCTGCATACGCCATGAGCAGTGATAGGAATTCCATCGGCTCCGATTGGCCAATGATACAAGCTTATGATGGCTTTCGGGCAAGCATCAAAGCTGGTGCGAAACGCGCCGACGCTACTTCAAGCTTAGAATCAGCAGCACCAAGCTCTATAGGGTCAGAGCCAGCAGCTCCTGCGTCCTCAGAAACTATAAACACAACCCCTACCGCTACATCAACCCAGTATGTATGTCATGACAGCAACACCCTACACGATTTGCCTAATGCGGACCCTAGAACACAACCTGTAACAAGCCACGTACCGCTCACGACGCCGATCTTCCCGTCTAGCTCATGTACTGGCCGCTACTACTTATATCGTGGCTCGTGGGGCGGTCCACCATGGATGAGGGGCTCGTCCTGGTCTCACCCGTATGGGCGACCAGGTATGCAGACCATGGTGCAGAGCGGCTCCCTAGACCCGTCCAATGCCCGATGTGAGGTCGCCGGTGCGACTTCATATTCACCGGGCATGTGTCCCGGCCACATGACATCAGTGACGGTCAGTGTGAACGGCGACGAGTATGTCGATATTTGCTGTGAAAGGTGAGTCTGGAAGCCGCGTCTGGGACAGGGCGGAGATCCGTTGTAGAACATGGGCGACTGATCGTACATTTTCAACACAGTGGCTTTTCATGGGATCGCACCGGCTGCCTTTCGATTTTCATCGAGGCGCGCAGCATCCTTCTAGCCCCAGAAATCACCACGGCCGATACTTGGTCACAAATTGTAGGCGGGCTGGCCTCTCATACTCCTATGCTGGCGGCATGGCACACCACAGACTTGGGATTGTTTCCGAGCGATGTACAAGCGCAACGTCGAGCATTCATTGCAGGCTCTACGGCTACGAGCACACCTACAGCAACATTCACAGGCGCCAGACAGACAAGCAACTCGATCACGGATCCAGCTCCGCCGTCGACATCGGGAGATGTACGAGGCGCTGCTTCGGAACAAAGTTTAAGCCCGGCAGCCAAGATCGGTATAGGAGTCGGCGCAGCAATTTCAGGTATTGCAGTGCTGGCTTATGTATCTGCCTGCCTTTGGAAGAGACGTCAACGCTGGCGGCTGCCGCACCAAAGGGCCGAGGAGTTGGACTCCAATAACACGACCACTTGGAAGTTGTGGCTGGGCCATGCTTGGAGGGCAGAATCTGGAGGCGACCCACGTGCCGAACTGAGCAGCGAGCCGCAGATGGAGCTGGACGGCCAGCCACGGGCTGAGCTGCAAGGGTCGCCGGTATATTACCGTGGCCAAATACCCGAAAAGGAGAAAGTATGACATTGACAGGTTGGCGAAGCCCATGGCGCAGTTCAAAGTTAATAAAGATCAACACGAGCTTGGCGAAGAAACCGACGCAGGCAAGCTTATTCCACTTGAATATATAAGATGACGTGGGATAATCCGCAGAAGTTGCAACGAACCATAGTTCTATACCAGTCTATACCGGTGGAAATCTTGCTCTCACTTATGGGAGCGTGTAACCACCATCAATAATCAAGTCCGCCCCTACAGATAGATGTCAGCCCACAGCTTGCAGTATTGATTCGAATCACTTACCGGTCATGTAGCTGCTCGCGTCACTCGCAAGATAAACATACGTTCCCTTGAGTTCGGCTGCCTTGCAGAGTCTCCTGCCTGGGATCATGCTGAACCACTGCTTCCTCCATTCCTCGGGATGAACCGAGAGCACTTTCATGATAGTCAGTGAACTGAAGGCAAATAAAATAGAGTACCAGTCAGTAATACTTACTATCAGTGTCAATAAAACCCTGAGCCGGTTAGATATTAGCATCCATTCAGAATCTAATTTATTCAGGGAATAACATACCGGAGATACGCTGTTGACTCGGGCAAAATCGACCCACTCGACAGCTAGAGATTTTGAGAGGTGCACAAGTGCAGCTTTACTAGCATTATAGGCGGCTTGCTTCTGGGGCACGTTCACCAGCGTTGCTGACACCGACGCCGTGAAGATGATAGACCCCCGGTGTGGCGTGTTCTCCCCTCCCTTCTTCCACTGCCTCTCGAACACCTTGGCCGCCGCTTGGGCCGTCCAGAAGGCGCCATTCACGTTCACGTCAAACATCTCCCGGAACTTGTCTTCGGGATACTCGATCGCAGGTATATGCGTGGCAATCCCTGCATTGGCCACCACGATGTCCAGCCGACCCTCACCCAGCTCCGCTGCAGTCTTCTCAACGATAGCCTCGATCTCAGTCCTTGACCGAACGTTGACTTTGTAAGCTCTCACCGCGCGGTCATTGCTAGCTGCCGAAATGTCGGCAGCGAGCTTGTCGGCTTCCGCTGAGGGTGTGCTCGAGTACGTGAAGGCCACTTTTGCGCCAGCCTCAACGAGCCCGCGCACCACTTCGAGGCCAATTCCTCGAGATCCTCCTGTCACAAGGGCGGTCTTGCCTGAAAGATCGAAGTGAGAGAGCACGGGGCTCTCCGGGTTGGGATGAGGAGCGAGAACCATATTGGAGCTTGGGCAGTTCGGTGATAGAGGGAAAAAAAATAAAGGTTGGGCTTGAGTCAAATCGTAGAGTCTGAGTATATGCAGCACAGAATGTGTCAAGTTCTAAGTGTAAATATCACACCTGATCCTTATTCACGCGCTTCTCGGCTGACTCTTAGCACGACTATTCCAACCACTAATCCCGAAAGCGGGACCTATTAGGGAGTAGTGTTGCGTGTCCGCACGATTTGTTCCTCTCGGTCTACGGCCCCTGACCTCCGTAGCCGATCCCCGCCTCCGCTTTGGTTCGGCGTCAGGGTGACAGTCGCCCTGTACCAGGTACCCCCACACGACAGCGAGCCATGCTGTAATCTTACCAATACTTTGACTGTGTTATGTCTAAGTATATACGTCATGGCGGAGCTTGCAAGTACGGATACCTCCGTGTGTGGACTACATTGCCAGGCCACCGATTAGCGATGATCCACTATTGGATCTTAACAACTGCCGGTCCTTCAGCTATGGGAGACAACACACACACACCCGACAGAACTTGCTGAGTCTTCTAACCCTCAATGCGATAATATTTGTGTGACAATGCACCATTTCAATTAGACAGTAAACCATAAATGCATGCTGCAGTGAATCGTGAAACCATAGATCCCACGGAGAGTTGCGGACTTTCCATTTGCCTTTCTATTTGTTAGTTATCAAGGATACCACATGGTGTTCACATGTCGTGGTCTACTGAACACCCTCGATCATAACTTTCAACGTATCCTCTGACGCTTTCTTGACCACCTCAAATGCTTCCAGTGATTGCTCAAACTTAAACCTGTGCGTAATCAGGGCCCTAGGGTTGACCTTGCCCGATGCTACCAGTTCCACTGCCTTGGGGTAACACCCAGTGGTGTAACGGATAGATCCCTTAATGTTCAGCGCCCTGATGCATGCCGTTGTGATGGGGAATACAACGTTCTGAGTACAAAATCAGCGACCAAGTTGGATAGTTCCGAGTAGGACAACCACTTACCTCCTGGCCCATACCAGCTTGGACATATGTGCCTCCCTTTCTAGCCGCAAAAATACCGGCTTGTATGCAAGGCGCTGCGCCGGTGCATTCAAGAACCACATCCGCGCCTTCACCGAGACCGAATTGTTCAACTATCTTCTCAGCAGTTGCCCTGGACGCATCGACTGGATCGAGGTTTGGGTCTGACGGCTTTTCTGGGATGAAGATGCCATCGGCTCCGTACTTCTCCGCAAAAGCTGCCCGCGACTTGGAAATATCAACTCCGATCACCTTGGAAGCGCCATATCCCTTTGCAACGGCCTGACAGAGCGCCCCGATGGGGCCACAGCCAAAGACAAGAACGGTTTGTCCAGCTCGGAGGTCGGCGACCTTGCAGATCTGGACTGCCACGGCTACGGGCTCGACAAGAGCTCCGTCTTCCGCTGTCATATGATCCGGGATTGGGTAACAGTAATCACCGGCAACGATGTAGTACTTCTGGAGAGTACCATCCCACGGCGGAGTGGCCGCGAAGATGGTATCGGCGCACAGATTGTAAGCACCAGATCGACAGTAGTCGCAGCTTGGGTCCTGTTAGCACTTTCGACTGCCATACACAATCTTGTGGTGGGGACAACGAGCTTACTGTCGGCACGGAACCCCAGGCTCGATAGCGACTCGATCTCCAACTTTGACGTTTTTGACCTTGCTGCCTATCTCAACCACCGTTCCGGCGCTCTCATGCCCCAGCACAATGGGGCTGTTCAGGATGAAGTCACCAATCCGGCCACGCTGCCAGTAGTGAACGTCACTGCCGCAGATGCCAGTCTGCTCAATGTGGACTCGGACATCATGTTCATCCCTGAGTTTCGGCACTTCACGGTCTTCGAACGTGACGTTCCTGATAGACTGCAGTACGAAAGCGGGGTTCTACAACAGTCAGCATTATTCCCAGTCATTTGGTATTCATGGCCTATTCTTACTCTCTCTGTCATTTTCTGTACGTCTTGCTGGGTTTCTGATCAAACGCGACTCTATTTCCCGTTATAATAGAAACAACTTTATTAAGGAATTTCATTAGACTTTGGATGATATGTATAACTAAATCTAGCCAGGTTATTGCCACACTAGAGTTTCCACATTAACGGGGGAGGATGGACCAGCCCGAAGTTGCGCGGATGTCTGTCAACCACGCCGTTGATTGGCCAGCTCCACATTCGTGACCACTCCCAGTCTGCCAGTCCAAACAACCAGCTACGTGGACACTCGTTCCACCCCTGAGACCTCCGTGTGCCCGGATTGCTGTCTGTAGGGTGTCGTGGATCCGGCGCTAGAGATGTTATATTTCGGAGAACCTCACCCTGTACCACTTGAGCCATCAGGGCCACCGGCGCCTAGACGCCCGCGACTAACGTTTCAGGGGTCCTGGGAATCATCCAGGTATCCTTTGGTTTAAGAGCACGGAATAGAAAAAATATGGAAGGGTTCAATACCTTCCACAAGAACAAGTGCCGACTACGTGGCGCAGAACCCGCAGAAAAGCAACACTTGACAGCATACTTTCATCAGAGATAGACCAAGATGCCAGCTGCAAGGCAATCAATCCGGGCCCCCAACCCTCCCATTGAGGACAGTGTTTTCAAGTCCTTCCGCCTTGATGGGAGAACAGTCATTATCACCGGCGGTGCCGGTGGTATAGGATACGAAGTTGCTAGAGGCCTTGCGGAGGCAGGTGCTAATGTAAGTGATGATTCGAGGGTGTCACATCTTGAGGCCCACGTCTAACCTCGGTAGCTTGCCATTTGGTATAATACGTCAACCAAAGCTGAGAAGCTGGCGGCAACAATTGCTCAAGACTTCAATGTCAAGGTGCGGACCTACAAGGTCGACGTCCGTGATTACAGCACCGTGGAAGCTGCAGTGGCCAAAGCTGCAGAGGATTTCGGCCGTCTTGATGTCCTCATCGCTAATGCCGGAGTTCCGTCCAAGGCTGGCGGGCTCGACGATAAAGTTGAAGACTGGGATCGAGTGCGAGCTATTGATTTCGATGGGGTATACTATAGTGTGCGCGCAGCCGGCCTCCTGTTTCGCAAGCAGGGCCATGGCGTCGCTATCCTTACTGCGTCCATGAGCGGACATGCTGCCAATGTTCCCCAGGAGCAGAGCTGTTACAATGCATGTAAAGCGGGGGTGGTATGTTGATGAATGAATCTTTGAAGCATCCCACATGCACTAACAGGTTTCCTATCCAGATTCACCTTGCAAAGTCCCTATCCGTTGAATGGGCGAAATGGGGAGGCCGCATCAACTCCGTGTCACCGGGATATATCGACACCGAGATCTCGGGAGATTGTCCGTTTGAGATGAAAGAAGAATGGTTCAGTTTGACACCAATGAAGAGGGATGCCGACCCTCGAGAGCTGAAGGGTGTCTATCTATACCTTGCAAGCGATGCCAGCTCTTACACGACCGGGGCTGATTTCGTCGTTGATGGAGGATATACAGCCAGGTAGAACAAAGCCCATGCTGCTGATCTCGTACCATCAGTTTAGCTTAAACACATGAATATGTGAAAGTGATTCGATCCAAACTCAAGAACCTGTTTCACATGATAGTGCCATTTTCTGTGACGTAGGTTATGTGACTACAGATCATTAGTCACCGGGTGGGTGATATGCTTGGAAAGCAGAAGCTACACCATGGTTGTCTGCTCTATTGACATGGCAACATACTATCTCAACCACAAACACGCGCTCCGTACGAGTGAGGAGAGCAGGCACGGCCTGAATCCAGGATGACGTACAGCTCTTTACCACACCACGAGGAATCCCGAAGTACCTAGGTAGCTTCTCCGCGCGCACATACACTAGGGTGACAGATGTCCGGCACTAACCTCCACAGCTCGAACCATGATGGGCTCCACTTCCCCAAGGGAGGTCTGGACCAAATCCGGGGAACCGTGCCAATCCACCCAGCAGCTGCAGGCATGGAGATGAATACATCAATTGGAATGTTAACCAGAGGCTGTTTATATATACTTGCAGACCTCACTCGTCTCCACGTGGGTTCATGCATGAGACCAGTCACCTCAAAGAACCATTTTCACACGCATCAATTCTGCTGTTACACAATACCTGTCTCGGCTGTGTTCTACGCCATTATCTTTCACAATGAAGGACGCTGATATCGTGGGAGCCGCCTTGGCAGAGACCCTGCCTCAGACGGGGCGTTACTGGTTCCAAGAGTCCCATCTCCTCAAGCTGAATCTCCTTCTTGTGATACCGCTTCTCTCCTCCTCTGTCTCGGGTTACGACGGTATGAACATCCTCGGGAGGACGTCGCGATTATATAGGGCTGACCAGATGTAGGCTCTCTCATGAACGGGTTACAGTCTCTTGAGCAATGGAGAGATTATTTTGGAAGCCCTGTCGGCGTGACGCTTGGCCTTGTAAATGCTGCACAGTCTATTGGATCCGTCTTGGCGATACCTTTCGTCGGTGATCTGTCCGATAGGTATGTAGATCTTTCCTACCAAAGACTCTTTCCAAGTTGAAGTTAGTTACACTATTAAATTACGCAGTTTACTAACTTGCTATGTCTACCTAGGTTCGGACGAAAGCCAATTCTTCTTACCGGTATTCTCACGATCATAGTGGCAACTATAATTCAAGCAGCTTCGATCAACCTACCGATGTTCGTTATTTCACGTCTGGTGGTAGGCTTCGGAGGAATGTTCGTTACACAACCGAGCCCTATGCTCATTGCTGAGCTGGCCTATCCTACACACCGAGGGAAATACACTTGCGCCTTCTGGACGATGTACTACCTAGGTAAGCTAAAACCTTTTCTCCGTCAATATCTATTGAGGGCGCTGGAGAGCGACTAGACTGGCTGACACTTTATCAGGCGCCATTCTTGCCTCGTGGACTACGTACGGAACTCAGGTATACCAGGGCGAATGGGCATGGAGAATACCGTCCATCATCCAAGCAGCCTTACCTCTTGTCCAGTTGTGCTTCATCTGGTGGGTCCCAGAATCCCCTCGCTGGCTTGTGGCACAGAATCGGGCGGAGGAGGCGACAGAACTTTTGTCACGGTATCATTCAGGGCAAACCACTGGACTCGCGGAAAGCACACCTCTCGTCACTCGAGAAGTATCCGAAATCATCCAGAGTATAAGAATCGAGAAGGAAGCTGAGAGGACTGGATGGAGTGCTCTGGTTGCAACACCAGGAAACCGAAAGAGAACGCTAATCGCGATTTGCGTCGGAGCCTTCGCTCAATGGAACGGAATAGGCATTGTGAGCTACTACTTGACGTTGGTCTTGAACACAATCGGCATCACCTCGACCTACGATCAAACTTTGATCAACGGGCTACTCCAGATCTTCAATTTTGCGGCAGCACTGTCTGCGGCGTTTCTCGTTGATCGCCTAGGGAGGCGTACGTTGTTCATCTGGAGCAGCGTTGGCATGCTGGCTTCTTACATTGTGTGGACGGCTTGCTCGGCTGTGAACGCGGAGACTGGCTCGAAACCGGCAGGCATTGTGGTGGTTGTCTGTTTATTCGTCTACTACTTTCACTACGACATCGCCTGGACCCCCTTACTTTTTGGATACCCGACGGAGATCCTCCCCTATTCAATTCGATCGAAGGGAATCGCGGTGGAGCTGTTCTCAATTTATGGATCCTTGATCATTGCCGCATTTTGCAATCCAATCGGCATCGAGAACATTGGGTGGAGGTACTACATCGTTTTCTGCTGCCTCCTTGCCGTTTTCTTGCCAATAGTAATCTTCTTCTTCCCCGAAACCAAAGGGAGATCGCTGGAGGAGATCGCTGTTATCTTCGACGGCCAGAAAGCGTTGGACATGTCCGAAGTTAAAGGGACCGAATCGGCAATCCTTGAGCACAGCGGAAAAGTCGCTGCAACTCAACATGAGGTAGTTTAGACAGCCGATAAGGATAGTCATCGTTTTAATAAAACATTTCAACATGCATTTCCCCGCATTTTGGCGTTTTCGGCCTGGCAGTGACCTAAGCAGCCAGAACTTGACAGAAGGGTTTCCAGAAGAGCCAGCGTCTCAGTGGGGGCTATGCCCTCGCTGGACCGGATGCCTAAGCCGCCCTAAGAAAAGCGCTAACATGTACATACGCAGGTACTTAGTTAGGTAGTTTCCAGGCCGTGGGTCCGTGGAGAAAGACGCGGGGAAGCTGGTCAGTGGAACGCGAAAGGCCGCAGTCTGACCACAACGGACTGCACAAACCCAGATACGAGTTGCATGCAATCCTGGTCGACGGAATGACTGATATTCGCGGACGTAAGTCAACTTCGGGTATCAAGTCGAATTGATCAAGTTACGGTCGAAGCATATATCCGCCTATCAGATCGGAACGACATTACCTAGTTTGCTATCAAGCTCGATTTCGACGAAACTGCCCCCGATCAAATGCCTGATCCATAGAGCGCCAGAAGTCAAAGAAGTAATTTGGATGCAGGTCTGCGTTATGAGTTACTTGCCGGTGCCATCAGATGCAGCATCAGACGCGACCCTTGGTGTGGCAGAACAGAGTTGCAAAGGTAAGAAATGTTCGCAATCCTTGCCGTCTTCACAGCGGAACTTCGGGCTAAAACGTGAGTATAGAATGTCGCAGACGGAAGGCTCGGTGTGACCGGGTAATACCCATCTGTTCCCTCTGTGTTAAATATAGGCGACATTGCCTATATGAAAAACACGCGCGAACACCTCTAACCAGGAGGTAAGCACCCTTGAGCCATTCGGTATTGGTCGCTTGGTTTGAAGTACCTCGTGGTCTATGGGACCCATCATAGTACTCAGCTAACCTTGAATGAAGGCATCTCACGGAGGTAGAAGCTCGGCTTGAAAAAGCCGAAGCACTCATAAGGAAGCTGCGACGGGACAACGGAGCTGTCTCAGATCCTCGGCCACCTGTAGACTCGCCATCCCTCGCAGACACGGCTGGGCCTGAAGCAGATTCAGAGCTTAGTGAGACAAGACGGCATCATGAAAGTGCCACAGAATTCGATCTACGGCCGGAGCAACACTCACCTGGAGAGTCATATGTGGCGGCCCCCGGGTCAGCGAATTCCATCAGGCAAGGCCAATCGAGCCGACAACGACCATTGGCCACAGCCCAAGATCACAACATCAATGTCCCTTCTGCTCACTCTCCTGCATTGGGTCAGTCCTGGAATGGGCAAGGTATGGTCGAAACACCCCCGCGTGACGATTTTGAGTGGGATGAGCTGGATGTTACGCAACCTCAATCATCGGCCTCTGTAGTCGACTCTTCTGGAGAAGTCCAAATCAAGGATGGAATGGCTTCACTCGCTGTTGACGAGAAGGATGGCGGCTACCTGGGTGTTGCTTCAGGTGCAGCTCTTCTTCGTATTCTGGAACCAAGCAGCAGATCAAGAACATTCTCAAGCAGTTCCCACCCACGACCTCATATGCCATTATCGGTACAACCGGATCCGAATCGACACATTACGGATACGATGATCGATTCATATTTTGCGACATATCACCTGAGCTACCCTATCATACACGAACCTACATTCCGTGCTCAATACTCAGAGGTTATTGCCCAGCCACATGGACGAAGCTGGTCTATACTGGCTTATATTGTTGCTGCGATTGGTGTCTATAGCTCATCGACGACGTATAGCGACCTGGAGTTCCAACTTTTCGCGCATGCAAGATCGATGCTATCATTTGACTATCTCGAGATGGGCAACAGCACTCTTGTTCAAGCATTGACGTTGATCTCTAACTACCAGCAAAAGCGAGACAAGCCCAACTCTGGATACAACTATCTTGGCTTAGCTGTCCGAATGGCCACGGGCCTAGGGTTCCATAAGGAATTTCCAGGATGGAACATATCACCATTGAAAATGGAGCTGCGCCGCCGCATTTGGTGGGCTCTTTGTGTCTTCGACGTGGGTGCCACAATCACGTTCAGCCGACCGATACTCTGGCCGTTGGAAGGGGTTGAGGTTTCTTTTCCGATGAATGTGACAGATCGGGTGAGTCTATTCATACAGAAAGGTGTACCGGTCACCTCGAATACTCACACGCAGGTAATAGGAACTTACTGCCAACTCTAAAAGCTACCCCCCCGAGAACCCTGGCGTGACACCCTACACCGCTGTGAGCGTGCAAGCTCGCTTCCACGTATCAACCAACGAAATTTACTCAAGAGTAATTTCAAAACCTCTTCCAACTGCGGATGAGTTACTATGGCTAGACCAGGAGTTCTTCGAGCCCTGGCAAGCAAACCTTCCTTCATATTTCAACGAGACCAGTATCGTGCCACCAAAGTACGCCTTCGCCCATGCCGTTATGAAATGGAGACGACGCAATTTTCGCATTATCATGTATCGCCCTTTTGTTATTCGCAGGGCGCTCAATGTCAGAGGTGTACTTAACGAGGAGTCGGAAGCTGATGTGACGGCTTACAAGCGATGTCTCGAAGAAGCCAAGTCCAGCATTGACATGATAAGCGATTTTTGGTCCATGAATGACCATAATAACTTGACGGCTTGGTATGCATTGTAAGTTTGTAACCTTTCTATTGGACTTACCCTGAACGTCGACTTATGAAAGGAGTTCCTGCTTAAAGATTTCTTGTGCTACCGTAAAGCATGGTATAATTGCTGAACTAGTTTTAGGTATTTTCTTTTTCAGGCAGCTTTGATCCCCTGTATATGTCTCCGAAATGGGCCATACGAACCTGATGCCACGAGTTGGACGAAGCAAATCGAGACTACCTTGCACACCATCGAGGCCCTTAGCCCATCAAATAGTAGTGCGACTAGGTGCTACCAAGTTATTATGGATCTTTGTGGCAAATATCTTAGCGGATTTGAGCCTCAGCACCAGATGGAACCGAGACGTCAGCAGGCCAATGTAATAGAACAGGGCACAGACGGAGCACTAGCGTCTGGCCAGAGACAGGTGGGTATCTATCCATCACCCGGCCAGGACACGGCACGGACACAGGTAGAACCAATCGCCGAGAGTCCCCAAACACAGCTAGGCAGCGTGTTTCCCATGATGTGGCCTAATGTAAACGCTTTTGAGGTTGCGGATGAAGTTATGGGCGATGACGCTTGGCTTGAGTTTCTGGGAGGTGGTTTGAGAGGCTAGTCTCAGTAATTCTAGACATGATACTCCTTAAGAACGTAAAGGGTGGTAGAATTTGACGTGAAGGTCAACTGTTCACTCGTCAAGTTCGCGTCGAGCCACCTACAGGCGCATCTCAATTACATAGCATAGTGTTGAAACCACGCATGCTGCATTCACAGCAACATATCCACCGCAATTGGTATGTTCGACTGGGGAGCGAAAAGAAACGGCAGAGAAACCGCTCTCAGAGTATAGACGATTGGATTGACAGTTTTACCCGGCAGAGCCCGTGGCTGGGGAAATTTTGACTATAGGCATGGGCAGTATCGCAATGAGATTACTTGGCATACTGGCAACGGTAGGTGTTGAACATAGCTTTTCATGGAGGTGCTGGGCTAATCTCTCTCTCCACTGAATCATTTTCACTGCAGCACTCTCTATAGGATGTATCAATGGCATACAGTTGCTTCTCTCACTCTGTATGCTGAGACGAATGGTTGAACAGCGATGCCATTATATAGACATACTCAACTTTCGAACAAGACGCGAGCTCTTCAATCTACATAACTTTCCGCCTTGGAGCAGCTGTTGCTTCCACCGGTTGCCGCAGTTTGACTTTCTGCGCCTGCATTGCGAACTCAAGCGTATTGCGAGTCTCGTCGCGATCCTTACGAAGAGGGCTAACCATGACGAACATGAGTGTGATGCAACCATCCCCGAGTGATGATTGAAGCAGCTTGGTCAGAGTAGATTCTTTGAAACTGAAACGGGTTGCTCTGGGAGAAGCCATCTCCGCGAGAACCTTCCGAAGTGTGCTCAACGACTGGTTGATCTGGATACCCTCCTTCTGACTTTCGCGGTCTGTCGTGCTTGGCTTCTCCGAGCCAGCCAGATCAATGAGGTTGAGGGTTCCGTCCGTCCGGCCAGGCTTGCCATCGATACGATCTCCGATAATCCTCAAACTGAGTACTGAGTGGCTCCGAGACGATGAGGTGTTGGCTGCGGTCGCTCGTACGCGGCGATTCCCATTTGCACGTTCCAACATCCACTTTATCTCGCCTTCAAAGTTGCCGTTCTTGGTCAAATCGAGGGAAATACTATCAGACTCATAGAATTCGATAGGCTTTCCGTTCTTAGTCTCCTTGCCGTACCTTAAGGGGACATCAGGAGCATTCTTTGCGCTGTCTCTAAGTAGATCGTATACCTTCTCAGCGTAGATCTCGATATACTTCCCGCTGACACTGAACTTCCACATATCTTGGCGCTCTTTCATTGAATTAGAGATCATGTCAACAGCTCGCGGGATAATTCCAAGGTCCACTTCGCCATCCGGCAGGGCTTTCTCATTCCAAGGGTAAGTCATGGTATGAGACTTTCCTGAACCGGTTTGTCCATAGGCAAAAATACAGACGTTACGACCATTAATCGCAGATCCGACTAGCTGGGCCACTTCGTCGAATATCTGCTTGTTAGTCTCGTCCTTGTCAAAAATGCGTTCCATTTGAAACTCGTCCACCTCTGTCGCATTCCTAGCATTCCTCTTCGCCATGTTGATGACCTGAAGATGGCAACTGTTGGTTCCTTCTGAGGTGATAAGGTTTTCCAACTCGTCGTCACTCGCGTCTAACTGCGGGCGAATGCGACACATGACTCGCAGGTTTCCCTTCAAATCCTGTATCTGGTCGAACAGCGACCTGGCGTTATCTTGAGACTTAGTGTACTTCGCGTGGGCTGTTTGGGCTTCCCTTTCGAGCTCTTCGTGTCGCCGTAGTACAGTGGATGTCTCCGCTTCCTGGGCGCTTAACTGTGCTTCTAGCTCGTGTTTCACCCTCTGCCATTCATTCTCTTGGGAAATGGCAGCGTTTCTCGCCTGGTCGGCTTCTAGCTGCAAGGCTGCAAGTCTCTCATTCAGCTTATCAAATTTCTCTTGGTCCAAAGTGCTTCCCTGATCTGCTTGTAACCTGGCATTTTGGGCTTCTTGATCGCTTTTTAGAGCTCTTGAACGTGCCGCTTCGTATTCGTCTCGCCATCGGTTTGCTTCCTTGCGCTCTTCCTCCAGGCACCTCTTGAACTCATCGCGTTGTGCATTCACTTCATGAATTCGCGATTGTAGATCAAGTATGGACTGGGGATCATCAGACTTAGAGATATTGGTGAAACCAGACGGCGCGTTCGTGCCGACCGCTGCAGTTGGATGGTCCCGCGGTCGCTCACTATTCTCGACGTACTCTCCTAGCTTGTCAAGGCGCTTGGTGAGATCTTGGTGTAGTGCTACCTGCTCAACTAGGCCTTGTAGCTCTTTGTTCAGCCGATGTACCTCTTGAGCAGCAGCGTCCATAGCCCGCTCTGCTATCCCCGCTCTGAACTCCAGGTGAATGTACATATCCCTGATAGCCTCCTCAGTTCCTTCTGTCAGCAGGACTTGCCCCCATCTGTTCCTCTTTGAGTCACTTCTGATGATCGAAAGGTAATTATCCAGGCGCCTGCGCATTGCCTCGTCATCTTCCAGTGGCCACGACCTGGCGGCTAACTCCCGAATTTCCTCCGTCATATCTGATAACGGGAGATAGAAGTCGCCAACCTGGGTTACGGCGTTTACTTTTGCTGTAGACACTTGTGATTAGGGGAAAGCGCGCAGCGATAAGGAGCTCCGGGTTCTTTCCCTTGGCTCGTATATTCATCGCATATGCCCATGTACTTATAGGGAGCCGCTCCGCCAAAAGTGTATGGGTTGACAGTCCTTGTCATTTCCAGAACAAAGAAACTGATGCTGAAGAGAAAGGTCTCTAGTAGATGGAGTTGTACACCTCAACCTGGACCAACAATGACTGCCTGTCAAGGAACCCCATGCTAGTGTAACATTGTATGACATTGTATGAGATTGAACAACTGTATTATACTTCTAGATCAATGGCACATTACTATAACCAAGAACAAAAGCCACTACATATCGTTCTTGAAAGGTGACAGATGACATGGAAATTTGCAAGGTCCGTGTAGACAAAAGGCACAATCATGGCGTCATAACATTCCTCCTGTTATGTCCCCACGCCCGACAACGAGTTTGAGAACAACGAGATGTCTAATGTAAGACGAAAACTATGGCTAGGATATGTTAAAAACTTAGGGTATGTATTGGTTAAGATATTTCTCCAATCTGAAGAAGATTGCATACGTGAAGAGCTCTCCGCGAGCTCAGATAATTGTTAGCTCTTCCTTACCAGTGATTGATGATCCGCCATTGAGTGACTAGTAGGTGGCCTTAAGCCAGTTATATGGGCAAGTGCATGTCATCTTGGTCTTAAGCTTATAGGGCGATCTGCATGCCGCTCTTTCACATCAATTTACCCGTGTTAAATCATTAAACCCATATGAAGAGCACCTGAATCTTCTCAATCGCAAAGTATACAAGAAATGATCACGTTGAGCACCCAGTGCCGTCTATCGTAAGGGGACTGATTCTCCAAGACTTCAACTTCATTGGGCAAACACTACGAAAAGTCCTAGCTCAGGCCTTTCGAGCAATCTAGGAACCGTGCATGATATATCCAGAAGGATTTGCGCCCCTTGTACGTGAGCTACATCGTAGGTCTCATTTGGTAAGGCGGCTGCAGATTGATGCGCGGCAGTCCGGGATCTCGCAGCCCAAGTCGGTAATTTCGCGGCGCGAAATTCGGTCAACATTCCTTCCGTGCCTGTAGCCCAAAGTTGTGTGGCTGGGATTTGGCCTTGGAGTTCCATGTACCAGCAATCTGCATCAGCATAGCCCCCAGAATTTGCCCAATTCAGCAGCTGGGGGCGGGATAGATTGAACACACGAGGAACTCTGCATGCACCGGAAATTTTTGTAGTCACGTTCTGTAATTAGATTAGCTCGTAGGTCAGGTCTACATTAATTATATTAGGCCTCGGTGCGTTGTTGGTTTGCAGTTGTACTACCTGTACCCCAATCAAATACCAGCTGATAAGAACAACCAAACAGAGCAACAAGATTTCAACTGAAGACTTTCCGTCTTTGCAATTGAGCTGCTTCCTTCATCTCAGTGAGTCTATACAGAAACAACATAGTGTGTCGCACGTCAAGTAGGTGGACCAAACCAGCCGCCATTCGTGCATTATAGCCATTCTAATGAACAAAGACTTACGTTCATGTCTGAAAACGCTGAACGAGTGGATTCGAGCGCAATCGTCATAGCAGTTGCTGCTGCAATTAGTATTCCCATTCTACTGGCATCTTTGTGGATGATTCTCCAGATACGACGTGATAGAGCCAAGAGAATCAAACCCCCAAAGGATATCGTCAACGAGCCGCCACAAAAGCCACAATTGCACTCTGAGTGTATACCTCGACCTGGTCCCTACGAGTTGCATGATACGCAGCTGCCACACGAGCTGCGAAATTTTGGTTGTGAAAGGCTTGAAATGCCAGCTACTTTGCCGTGCGAGCTCGAAGCCGACATCTCTCATTTGTCATTGGCCACAACCGACACGAAATTTGAAGAAATGCAGGTTTCGAGGAATACGAGCGATGAACGCATGAAGGCTACATCGCCCTTAATATGCTCCGAGGGTCAGACAAAAAGAGGAATTTTTGCAATATTTCAAGAGTCGGTGGTCGCGTCCGGATCGATCCTGCAACAGCGCTAGGTGCCAAAATGTGTTATTGGCTGGTTCGATGGTTCATCGGGTCGATTCAGAAGCTCGAAACTACATCAACGCTTGTTCAAACGAAACATGCGGCCCCCCTATCAACCGCAGTAGCAACTAATGGAATGCATGACTGGTAAAGGAGTGGGCACTGTACATAACGACGGAATCGCAATCGATTTTCAATCAATCTGGCCGTGCGCAGGGTTTCCCTGCATTGGACGAGATGGGGCTATAGTTGAATGCCCCGAAGGTTCGGGATACATTGAGGCTAACATAGAATAGAGTTTGAGGCAATGCTATCTGGCCGATCGCACTATATGGTCTCCACCGCAGCTCCCGATCTCGAATCAGTTCTTGCCGGTCACGATCTAGCTCGAGTACAAGTGTGAAGCTAATTCTTTCTAGTATTTTCGAGGCCTGCAATGTTTCCGGGGGCTTTGAAATTCGACATGGAATGTTCTCTACGTGTAGCATTAGGTGTAATAATAAAAACAACGACAAAAATTTGAAAATATCTATTGAATATGCCTACATTCATGGGTGCCACTGGGAGCGCGGTGGATAGACCCAAATCACGGCACGCCGGGTATCAGCATCGGACAAAACTATACTTGATCCGCGGTCACGATAAGGGGTATGCCTCCGGCGTTCTAATCTCAAGGCTCTCCACTCCATCGGGAAACGCGACTAGTCGCGGCCTTGGCTGACAGAGATAACCCTCTCTTTGAACACAAAAGGTGGCGGCAGCCCAAGAAGATAATGAATTACTTCGTTCCTGTGCGGTGCAGTAGATCTAGGTACCAGTGTCACGATGATTGCGTCTGTCTTAACCCCGGTTCTGGCCCTGTTGGGTCAGGGAACATCGGCCAACATTACCGTCAGCGTGAACCAAACATTTCAGACCATCAGAGGATTGGGATACTCTGAGGCATTCCAAAGGGCGCAATGGGTTTACAACACCATGTCTTCGGAGCGCCAGCAAGAAATGTTTGACCTGCTTCACGACCCGGTGATTGGTGCCGGGTTCTCTATTCTGCGGATAGGCATCGGCTCATCGGCTGATAGCTCTGGGGACCACATGAACTCGATCCAACCGATCTCGCCAGGGACACCAGAGATTGCAGCTTCGTATGTTTGGGATCGCAACGACAGCAGTCAAATCTGGTGGGCGAAGGAGGTGCAGAAGCGCGGAGTTAACCTCTTTTATGGTAATTCTTGGGGCGCGGACGCTTACATGAAGTCTACCAACAACACCGACAATGGCGGTCTCCTCTGCGGAGTCAATGGAACTGACTGTGAGACTGGAGACTGGAGGCAGCAGTATGCAGACAAGCTCATTCAGTGGGTGAAGTACTACGCGGAGGAGGGAATTAGCATCACGCACCTCGGGCCACTAAACGAGCCCGATATCTCGGTTCCGTATGCCTCCATGCAGGCTGACGGCTACCAGACTACCGATATGTTGGCCGTGCTTAAGCCAACAATGGAGGAAGCCGGCCTGGGCGATGTACAGATTACATGCTGCGACTGGGCAGGTTGGGAGGATGGTCGTCAGACTCTTGCTGAGATGAAAGAAGCGGGAGGCGAGGCGCTGACGGGTGTGATCTCATCCCATGGCTATGGCCAGCCTCTAGGCGCTCCATTTGACACCGACAAGGAGGTCTGGCAGACCGAGTGGGCCGAGCTGTCTTCCTTCTTTGATCAGCCGTGGTACTCAGTCCAAGGAGACCGTAAGTCGCCTCCGATACACCTCCGTGGTTTGCGGAAGAGTTGAATAGATAAAACGCTAACCTCTGTCTGTTACAGCTCGCGGGACATATGGGGGAGGCGAGGGGCTCACTTGGGCAAACCGCATTCTCCAAGGCTTCACAGTCGCAAATGTCTCCGCGTTCATCAACTGGATGGGCGCACAGCCATCTGAGTAAGCCCAAACTGTCGGAGGGTCAGGACGAAACAGCTGCTAACAACTGAACCAGCGCGGCAACCCCGTTGATTCGAACGGTGAACGATACCAACATCGTCTCAAAGCGATACTACGCCTACGCAGCCTTCGGACGCTACGCACGCCCAGGTTCCGAGAGAGTATACGCCAGCTCGAGCGTAGAGAATGTGACCGTTTCCGCGTTCACTTCGGCAGAAGGTTTCCCATCCGGCGGCAACCTGGCTCTGCAGGTTATAAACAACGCCGACGAGACGGTCAACACGCCGGTCGTGATTGAATCTCTCGCACAGATCAAGAATGCAACGGCATACTTGGTTAACAACGACTATGACCTTGCCGAGAGCCTAAGCTTGGTGGAATATGAGGGTGTTAAACTGGCCGTCACTGTCCCTCCCCGATCGCTGGTGGTTCTCGCAATAGACGGTACTTGGTGATCCCAAGGCGTAACTGAGTTGGTAGATTTGTTCAATAATATTCCACGACACACTTGCAACAGTCTTTTTTTCAGAAATGGATAACTTCAGTGTCCATGTCTAAGAACGATTGGTTAACTGTGCAATTGGTTTTAGGTTATCCACCACTGCATGTCAACCTTACTATAGCTGACCTACTGCAAGGAGCTTTGGCCGTCGCGTGCTGCTGACATACCATTCATGGGCATGCATGATCACTTGCGTAACATGTTGCCTTGATGACTTCTCGGCAATGGACGTGCCTTGTATTCAGTGTTATTTTGTTCGTGTTGATTAACTTTTCTAACGAGAGGCTCTTGTGGTATCATTATATCCATCAGATCGTGAAACATGGTATGTAAATTGCAGACCAGTGCTGCCGCCAACGCCATTAATGCATTTCGACTTGCTCTCTTTCCACCAAGGGAAAACTATTGACATTCGGGTCGCCATGTGGGTGAGGAGTAGTCTTTTGTCGCCCAGAAAGCAGGTCGGGGTTCGTCGTGACTCCTGGGCTATCCAGGGAGCCTTGGATTGAGGACTGAGAGCGTCCATTTAAGAGTAGTCGTCCTTGACCCGGCGGCTACCCATGTCGTAGCTGCGTCGGCTTCTCACGCTCTTGTTCCGGCCGAGGCCACGGCTGCCGCTGTTCTTACCGACAAAACTTCCGAGGAAATACAAGACGAGCGAGATAAGCAGAGCAACCCAGGCACCCCAGGTGAAACCAAAAGCGTACGTGCCAATCTCAGCGTCACGGTTGTCGGCTCTGAAGGCGTTGCGAGCCTTGACGAATTCGGCCGTCATTAGAGACGCAGCGACAGTGAAGAAGAACATGGCAGTGGCCGTGGTGAGCCCAGCCAGCGCGGAGCCAAGGCGTCCGCAGCAAGCCAGAAATCCACCAAAGAAGGCAACCACGGCGAAGACGAGGGAGATCAGGTAGAAGACCCATCCGAAGCGCCACATGTAAAAGTAGTACTGGCTGGTGGTTTCGCCACCGTGGCTGCCGACGAGTTCAGCAGGTGCATTGGACGGGTTCGCATTCCATGCCCAGCCGAATGGGGGAGCAGGCCAGGCGCCACCGCAGTCCACGTTGCCGGGGCTGCACATGTAGAAGTATGTCCATTGCGTGCGATCGCGGGCTCCCGAGATGCCCCGGGTGTCGGCGCTGAGGAAGTAGGTGTTGTTTAGCGGCGTCGTGTTGCTCACGCCGGCGAGGATGACGAAGAACATCATGACTATGCTTCCAGCGAGGAAGACCATCGACAAGAGGCTGAGAGACGCGTCTGTAGGCTAGAGTTAGTCGCGGCTAGCCACCCGAGGGCTGCAGTGCTGCGCTGAACTTACGCGAGATAGCCATCTTGGCGGCAGTGTGTATCACGATCCGACTATGGTTGTTGCTGTACAGAATCGGGCGTCTGGGTCAACGAGGGAAGGTTGCGACACAATTTGAATCACCACTGTAGAGTAACCATGGTTAGGAAAACTGCTAGCCACCGGCGCCTTTGGAGTTACTGGGCAACGCAGCTCGGGCTCGTGAATGTTACCTACCTGCGGGCAACTATGTCGCAAGAAGCAGTGCCTTGGCTTGAGGAATGCTTGTCTCAAACCCGACTTCAGGTGACACTGGTAAGAGCTGTGATCCTGGTGCTCGTCGTCGGCAGCCTACAGCTATGACTACAGCTGCTATATTAGGTATTAAGGTTGGTTATCGCTGTTTCACATTGACTGGGGAGATGGGACGAAGAAGAGGTCGGAGCCGGGGGGAGATCCTGAACATATGAATAGCCAGCTACAGTACGATCCAATGCCGCTGACCTCCCATGATCATCAAGCCCAATCTGCCAGCTTTTTCTGGCGCCAGCGCCGCCGGCCTGGTTGCTGTCGGGGTGGGCCGCATGACGACACGCACGAACGCTGTTCCATAGCTTCATCCCCGTTGAGGCCTAGCGCCGCTCTCGCCCAGCAGTCGGGTTTCGATAGCTAGCCCCCCGGCCCTCCCACTGCCGACTGGACCCTGCGCCTGTGGCATGTTTTACGTCACTTTCCACACGTTTTTCGTGCTGGTCAGTCCCCCAAGCCACTGCTACATCGTTTGCGCGAGTGCGCTATGGGGGCACCACGTCGTCACTGACGAGGCTTAGTGAACGATAGTCGCTGCGGTGACTGCCGCATTTCCCGCATGGCCCGAGCCAAGATGACCCTTTTTGTTCATCATTCGAGATGATTAGTATTCATCGCAAGCTATTCGGGTGCCTGACTGTTAAGTTTGGTTGGGAGACACCGGAACGACCTTGCTTGAAATGCGGGTGATGGGTTATGAGCCTTGTCAATGCCCTGGAGGTCCCTGGATCAGATCTCAGGTCCGGTTTATCGGTTGCATTACACAACAGCAAACCTGCATACCGTGATAGTCATCTGGGAAGCTTACGAATGCTGGACCATATGTGGCCCCGATATAATCGTTCGTCCCAGTGGACTGTCATCTTTGGCTCATGCAAGCGGTAAGCAACAACACGCAACTGGCGGTTTCGACCGGGTCTGTGACTGGGTTGGCCAATCTGGTGGTCCTCCACCGATAGTATACTGGCAGTTCCACGAATGTCCCCGAATAGTGGAGCATCGAGATCACCATGCCGGAATGGTTACACATTTCACTCCTCTAAGTTTGTCTTAGTCGTCTACTTCAACGCGGTGCATGTGGTGATGCTGTTGGTTGAGGCCGCCTGCACCACACCGGTAGTCAGGCTCAAGAGTCCGTTGTACGGTGGAAGGGATTGTCAATACCACCCCCAGCTGTTCACTTGACTTACAACTTCGCCAGCGCTTTGGGAGCCTAAAACAACTTGAGATAGCTCGTAGCCGCTGAAGCCTCCAGTGCTTACCTTCTTGCTGGAGTGCTCGCGGCGATGGCCTGTGTCAACCATGAGCGATACCCGCTTGTTAGGGCAGTTAGGCCTACCATGGTATGGAGCACTCAGAAGCTTAATCCGACATGCCGACTTTCGAAAAAACAAGAAGAAAACCCGAAACGGGTGCATGCTCAACCCCGCGCTTGGAATTGAGACCTGTTCGTCGAAGCATTGCTCCATTCAATTACTAAGTTAGTAAATACGTCTGCGTCCTCAAGACTGAATTTCAAGTAAGCTATAAAGCGCAGTGAGAACGCAGTGAGAATGTAATCGCACCACTCACACAGCTCTTAGCATGATGGCCACCCAGAGGGTGCGTATCGAGTTCCACTGCGGCTCGGGTCTCGTCTTCCACCACGACGTACCGGCCCGTATCGTCGGCGCGAACGCCATAGGGCCCGGTTTTCGTGAGGCCTACATATCCGCGATGGCACCTATTATGAAAGAGCACCAAGACGAGTGCCTTGCAGCCTCACAGAAGAAGTGCGCCTGCTGCGAAACCGCCGATTCCAAGCAGGCCTTAATGACGCCTTGCTCCTACCTGCACATTCCCAACGACCCGGTGGTGCACGTATTCGTGATGCCTGTCTGCGAGAAGCAGTCCTGTAACGACCAAGGGCAGGCAGACATGAATGCTATGATGGCGGAGGTGACAGGCATGGCTGAGGGCCAAGTTACTCGAGGTGGGCCCGTGGAATCTGGCGATTCGTCGAGAGTATCTACACGGATATCGAGGAATGCAGCCTGTCCCTGCGGCTCGAGTCGCAAGTACAAGAAATGCTGCGGTGCTGCCTGAGTTCACTCCTGCTGCTGGTTATATGCGCTGGAATAGGAATATTGACAGTTACATGCTACACGTTATCACTTTTTGAGTTTAGGCCGAACGTACCTCTATCCACTCGACCGTTCGTGACAGCACCGAAACCGGTTCAGCATTAGCAGAAGCTGACCGGGTACGCCGGGTCTGTGATCGGTGTGCGAATATGGACTGGCCTACTCGTACGCGATTCCTCACCCTCAGGCGATGCAGCATCTTGCTGAAAGTGCTTCAGACGCCGTGTGTAGCCAGCCTGGAACCAAGATAGCATGGTGGAGCGTATCCCGACCAATTACTGTGTCCTCGCAGCGGGGCTGGAGTTCCGTCTCCAAATCCCTGCATCCAGCCCAAGTGGTGAGGCTCTACTGAGTGGCTCGCTATGAATCGGGGGAATGTGGCCGACATTTTAATGTTCCAATACTCTGCGCATTCAGGATGCCTAACCTCCTCTCCGACGGAATCCCCCCTCGACGCAGACGAAAATGCACCAACGCAGTGCCGTAGACAGATGTTGTCCCTTCGCTGCGGGACTTGCCAATATCGTCGCGTGCGCTGCGATGGCGCCCGGCCAAGTTGCTCGCAGTGCACCACCATCGGGTTTCCTTGCTCTGGCTACACCAATTCGCCGAGTGGGGGTGATAGACGCGGTGTGTTGATGCGACTGCATCCACATACACTTCCTGACCCGTTCGGTGGAAGCATTCCCTACGACCCCGTTCCGCCGCTGTACAACGAGGCTCAGATAATATTTGATGGCATACACTATTGTATGTTCATGGATTGTGGCTGTTGACCCTTTACTGATGCCAAATAGTCAATGATCGTGTAAGCAATGACTTGATTTCGGTCGAGGGTCACTTCAACCCTTACCGGGTTCCGCTGACTAGAATCGAACAAATACCCGTGAGTTCGACGGCATTTCCAAAACTTTCTGAATGAACACATACTTTGCAGGCCGGGTCTCTACTTAAAACGTGTCTGCAAATACCTGATGAATGCTTATCTGTTGGCTCGCAGCGTATTTATATCAACCTCCTCGTTACAACAGCCACTCTTCATCGCGCGATGCAAGAGGAGCCTCTATTCGAACAAAGTCCAGACTTAGTCAGCCGGGAACATGACCTACTCAACTTCAGAGTGCGGGCTTTACAGGAAGTTAACAATAGACTAAGCAAACCCGACACGCAGACCAGTGATTCCACTCTGATGTGTGTCATCTGTCTGCTGCTCTCTACAGTGGGTGGACATGTGAGAACCGGATGTCGTGAGAAACTAACGAGTCTACCCAGATGCAGCAGTCTGCTTATACTGATTGGAGGCTTCATCTGGAAGGCACGAGGCGCATCATTCAGATGAGGGGTGGGCTGAAGGAGATCGTGAGCAGGAACGCCTTCTTCAAACCATTATTGGCTTTTTTCGTTGTGTAAGCTTCCATGCAGCATCCAGTTGTACACCCCAGTCCTAACGTTTCTCCTTGTAGTATTGATGTCATGGCAGCAACTACGACACCATCGACCCACAGGTACATGTATCGAGCAACCAAAATGGCGCTCCACTATTGGGAAGTTGAACCTGGCTTCTTCCAGTCCAATCTTGCCATTAGCGCACCATGTCCCGAAGAGCTATTCCAGGTTCTCATACTCACCAATTATCTTCGGGCAATCTCTTCAAAACCAGAGCTCGCCTCAAAACGACACGCTGGAACACGCATGGTTTTGGAAAAACTTGACTCATTCTCAGCTCCCAAATGGGCTCTGAAAATGAAAGGGTTCAGGGGTTGGCGGCCCAGTGGTGATGGGGTCCAGTTCGACAACGTTGAAGCTTCTTCCTCGCCGCCGACATACGTCCCATCGCAAAAAGACACAACACCCAAGTCAGCCGAATCTTCTCCGGAGTCTCTTGTCAAGGTAGAAGAGACGTCGCCAATTGTAATTGAAGCCCAAGAATCAGACCTCTGGCTCAACATTGGAATTATCTACCATTCCGCTATATCCCTCTACGCAACCCGAACCTTGATCATCGATTTACCCGAGGACAAGGACTTTCTTTCCAGCAGGGATGCCGCCAAACCCGACCTCGAAACCATGCGGCGTGAAAGTCGGCAGGCGCTCGCTGATTGCTTGACGCCTATCTTCTCCGACCCAGTCAACGCGCATCAGCTTGGGAAGCTGGTGTACTTTCCTATGTTCGTCTGCGGCATGGAGGCAAAACCCGACGAGGAAGATTTACAGAACTTTGTGGTCAACGGGCTCCAGATGGTCGGGCGGGCTTGTGGGACACTAGGTCCGATCTCTGCAGCCGACGAGCTCAGAGGCTACTGGGCTGCCTGTGAAAGAAAAGAAGACGGCGGGCACGTCTCTTGGGATGAGTATTTCGGAGACCGGCCAGACTTTATCTTCGGGTTTTGAGATCTACTTGCCCTGATTCTTCCAAACAATATGATTGTCTAGTTGGAGATGAGGTTGGTTATATGACTCTCTCTGCTCGGAAACTACTATACCCCTTTTCCTCATGGATGACTCTGTTCGTAATTCCAGAGGTGATTTGGCCTCGATAACGCTACTTACAATTCTCAGAGCTCAGAATACGGATTAATATTTCAATCGTTTTCTCGATGCTATGCTTTTGGCAATCGCTTCCTTTATGTTGGCTATATACAGTGGAAGGCTTTGCTGATCAACGATGTGGAGACAGCATGCTGCATAACAGAAATAGCTGAACCTAAATTCATGTGAAGTAATATCATAGTATGACACTATCATGAGGTCATGTAATTACCATCTCCAGCTGCTCAGGCTCTGCTTTGTTCACGAGACTTTTCTGGTGATTGTATGCCAGGGCAAAGTTAAGGCTTATAGTTGGGCTGCACAATGCCTGACTCACTCGATATCCAGACCTTTAACCCAACTATCCCAATGCAAGAGGTCATGAGATTGTGGTGAAAGCTGAAAGACACACGCTTGCCGGATCAACCGGTTGTTCCTGATGCTGGCGATGACTACGGGCCCCCGGCTGGTATGGGTGCACAAATTATACGACAAATGGAGCAACAGTTTCGACTGGGAGGCCGCGCAACGCCGGATCTCAGCGTGGAAACACTACACGACTGAGATAGAAGGGCTGCGCATCCACTTCGTTCACCAGCCGGCCAGAAAGAACAAAAACAAGGCCATAACCCTGTTGCTTGTCCACGGCTGGCCAGGCAGTTGGTATGAGTTTTCGCGATGAATCGATCCGCTGAGCAACCCTGAGGGCCATGACCAGTCTATGCATGCTGTCGTGGCGTCAATCCCCGGCTTCACCTGGTCGTCCGGCCCGCCACGGAACTGGACTCTCCAAGACACGGCGCGCGTGTTCGACCAGTTGATGCAAGGGTTAGGCTATGCGTCGTACGTTGCACAGGGAGGAGACTGGGGCCATTGGGTTGTGCGAGAGCTTGGGCCAACTATGAAAAGACCTGTTAGGCCGTTCACACAAACATGTGCCCGTCCATGCCACCACTTCCCAAGGAGCAGTGGACGGAACGTGAGAACACAGCGCAAGCCATGACGAACTGGTGACTCGGAAAGCCGCGGTACGAGTGGCACATGGGCTACGCCGTGGAGATGCGCACACGGCCGCAGACTATTGGCATTACCCTGTCCGACAGCCCCGTCGGGATCATGATGTGGGTGGGCGAGAAGTACTACGAGTTAGTCGATCCTAAGTACCGCAATTTGGATGACAAGGATTTTGTTGATGACCTTTGCACGACGCTCTGTCTGTACTTCTTCACAAGTCCCATTGTCATGACGAGCTGTCTATGCTACACCAACAACGTGAGACACGAAGACTACGTCTACTTCAACACCAAGCCCGAAAATACGATCAAAGTCCATTCAGGTTCTCAAGCTTCAGATATGATATCACACCCGTAACACGGAGGGCGGCTGCAACAACAGGAGACTGCCAGTGGTTCAAAGGTACGGCTTCAGTAGAAGTCAAACACACGCTATTGAGTGACTAATCGTGCTGCAGAGTATGATCATGGAGGTCACTTTGCGGCTCTGGAATCATCTGGAGAGCTGGTCCATGACTTAAGAGAGTGCTTTAGTGAGCTTTGGAAGTAAATGGATGTTGGAACACAAAGAGAGTGAGTTTGGGGAAGTGGTTTAAATTACAAAATGAGGCGCCACCTACTAAGAGTATGCATTGGTAGCCATCGCAGGGATGAAGAACAAATCATAGGCGCGTACAAATCACTCATGGTTGGCGAAAATAACAAGAGCAGTTCACCTAGGCTGTGATGGTGCGGTGGACCAAGGGTATACAAACGATAATGATCTCGTAGGGGCCTGTTTGAGCTCAGCATGTAGTCGATCGCATCTTTTAGCGGTATGAATATGGATGGCTTCATCATCAAAGATTCTGAGGTCCTGGCAGAATACGAAGAGAACGCTGCTGCTCAGTCCAGGGTAGCTCTCTCATGCGGTTGATAAAGCTCGCATGCCGGAGAGGCATGTAAGTGAACGGGCGCACTAGGTCTACAAAGGCATCGTAAAGCCCCTGGAATTGAGGCCCTTCTCAACTAAAGGCTTTTTGCACACTTGTGAAATACCACTCGTAATAGCGGGATAATAAGGTCCAGCCGGCTTCTAAGAGATCACTGCCTACATACCGCGCATGTGCAGTCCTCCCCAACATACATATGGGCGGCTTGGTTTCAGGTCACGTCGGGAAATACAAAGATCATGCAAAGAGTGAATAGGCTCGCTCTCCTTATGTGGAGTGCTCGTGGCCGATGAGCTGGAGTTTCCACTTAGAATGAAGTAGACGAGTACTAGAAATGCCATAAATCCGATGCAAAAAATGTCTCTCACAATACTCCTCGCCGTGGCAACATTGTGAAATCGCCCTCCCATTGAAATGGCTGCCTTGGGTAAAATTTTCGAGCACAACAACAAAGCAACCATCTGAATTTATTTCTATCCAATTCTTTTGACACGTACCATTCGATCCTCGCAAGTGACCCATTGCCTCTCACAGGTTTCGTTACGATGTCGTCAGCACATCTCGGCAAGATGAGTGAGGACAATATGACCCTCATCATGCAGCTGCTCGCGGAAGACAGTGAACACGCTGTATCGGCGGCCGTGGGCAAAGGAAAACTTCCAGAGGGCAAGGACACCGACTATCAGATCGCTTGCAAGCTCTACCTTGAAGAGGTGCAGAGCTTGCAGGCGTTCACCGACGACCAAAGAATGGCGATGAGCATTCAACACGCTATTCGACATGATGGCGATGCGATAGCACAGTCTCAAAATGAGGAGCGGGTCGCCGAAGCGGATCACAACTTTTCGGTCGCACTCAGCAATGGGCAGAACGCGCCGCCACGCCAGGCCACCGAGCCTCCGATCGACGACGAGGAGACCGAGTTTCTCCAGAAACTTCTTTGCATCTACATTACAGGCGTTGAGGATGCTGATGACAACGACGGTAATCTTGGCTATGAACTTGATGGCGATGGTGATACGGATATGTTCAACCAACCAGAAAGTTCTGCCTGGGCTGCCTCACGCCAGGTGACGAAACCGCAACCAAAGCGACATTGCGAGGCCTGTGGCGACTGGAAACACTTTGCCTTGGTGGCCAAGGCGCCGTGTGGACATGAGTACTGTCGAGAATGTCTTCAGCGGCTGTTTGTAGATGCTATGACTGACGAATCGCTCTTTCCACCTCGATGCTGCAGACAGCCGATTCCCGTGGACAAGAATCGCCTCTTTCTCAACGGAAACATTGTCCAGGAATTCCAAGAGAAGGCCCTTGAGTTCTCGACCCCGAAACGCACATATTGCCATGACCGCGACTGTGGTGCGTTTATTCCGGCAGCAAATTATGTCAGTACGACAGCTACGTGTGAGAAGTGTAGCCAACAGACTTGCATGACCTGCAGAGGTGCTTTGCACGACGGAGATTGTCCCAAGGATGAACAACTTCAGCAGGTTCTACAGCTTGCTCGAGAGGAGGGCTGGCAACGTTGTCAAAACTGCTGGGGGATGGTGGAGCTTGTTATCGGATGCAACCACATGGTGTGAGTATCGCTTTTTCCTTCATAGCGAATGATACAAGTCCTCGCCTGAGACCATCTAACCCATTTCGCAGCTGTCGATGCGGCTTTCAGTTCTGCTACACCTGCGGTGCTCGCTGGAAGACTTGCTCTTGTGAGCAATGGGAAGAACACCGGCTCCTCGAGCGGGCTGCCCAGATTGAGGCGCGCAACCATGGGGAAAACCGCCCTCAACAGAACATCGGCGGCGCAGTCGTTAACGACCAGGAGCAACGCCAAAGACGAGTTCAGGCCCTGGTGCAGGACCTGATATTGAACCACGAATGCATCCACGAACGATGGTCGAGCAGACGGGGTCCAGATGAATGTGAAGAGTGCGGCGACGAGATGCCAATCTTCATTTATGAATGCCGGCAGTGTCATATCAGGGCCTGTCGCCGCTGCAGACACAACAGACTTTGATCACGGCCACGCGGGTTTGTGCCCAGCACACGACAGATTACGCATTCACAGGAATCATACTGGAACCCAGAGGTTTCTGACTCCAGAGGAATCAGTGTGATTGCCACGAATGAACAGGATGAAGGATACAAGAGAAGAAAAAAAAAATTAGGGGAGAAAGAGAGAGAAGGGGGAGGAGGGGAACCCATCATGGCATAGTGTGTAAGCCATCCAAAACACAGACTGAAGGTTTTGTACCGCTTAATATGAATTGGGCTTGCCGAAGATGATAGAGATGTCTCAATGAGACCAGAGAGCTAGAGGTACTGTGAAACCTTTTCTGAGGAGAATCTTGATGTTGATAAAACACGGGATACCACGTCCTACATCGTTGTCTACTGGTATCACCAGACCAGTGATAAGCTTCTCCAGAACTTTTTGCTATTCCTTGGCAGTCTGACGTTTCTTTACTTTACCTGCGATGACTTTGGCAAGCTTGGTGGCTACTACAGAAGTGACATATGAGACATGTATGTATCCCCCGAGGTGCAACACACGCCGCTATCTCTCTAGACCGGTATGGAGAGAATTTGTACATTGACGATTACAGCTGAGTGTTGGGGCTGATAGCGCATGGCATCAGTCAACGCAGGGCTGTGCTCGTCAGTTCCAGGACCCTGAATTGTGGAGCTGATCTGAGGCGTGAGGCGACAGAGTATAGTGGGGACAGCCAGCTGATTGGATCTCCCGAGCCCGGCGCAGCCGAAATGGGCAGTTCCTCGGCACATGAGCGCTGGGTCGTTTCGCCCTTGGTCCCCATCTGCTTAGCAATCCGCTCCACCACCGACAATGAGCGGAGATTGCATCGTGGGCGGAGAAGATGGGGAGGCTTATAAAAGGCCTGGGCCTGGAAGCCCGGTGACGCCGCGGATCCAGGTCTGCGCAGTCTCGTCACACTACCCTTGAGTCAAATAAACCTAGAAAGTCTCGTTCCATCACAGCCCAGACACAATGCCTGCTGCTTCCCTTTACATCGCCTACCCGGCTGGCTCGGAGTTCAACGTCGACTACTACAAGAACAAGCACCTGCCGCCGGCCATCGCGGGCTGGTCGAAGGCCGCCGGCTTTGTCGGCTACAAGCTGCAGACCCCTGTGGGTCAGGGCAGCCCCTACGATGCCGTGCTGCAGGTCACTTTCGAGAGCCTCGAGGCCCTCGGCAAGTCTCAGGCCGCTATCACCCCCGAGCAGATGCAGGCCCTCAAGGACGATGTTCCTAACTTCAGCAAGAACCCAGCGGCCCACTGGGTCATGGAGGTCCAAGACGGCGCCTAAAGAGGCGGTATTGGAGGATTTGGCGTGGAGGCACTAGAGTAAGCATACCGACTGGGTTCGGGTGACTGGCTTGAGGGCGAAGTCCTGGATCTCTTACGATGTTGACGGCAAGGCGGGATTTGACCGTCGAGGTTCGAATGGTCAGGCTCGGGCTGTGGGCAATAGCTTTGCATCCCGTTATGATACAGGTTGCTCAGTTTAGTGCAGGGCAGGGGAATAGGCCAATCCTCGCCAACCAATTGCTGTTGAACTGCGAGACATGCATATTCTCAGTAGTTGGATGCACTTTGTATATTCAGAACAAAGAAACAATGGCAAAAAGCCCCACAACGCGTTTACCCATACCCTGTGCGTGACAGGCTTTTCTCTAGCTGTCGTGATTACAGGCGCACCTGGTGCATCGTCTCCTTGGAAGTCTCTACTGAGTGGAGGGATGTTAAGAGTGCGTCTTAGTTCGTAGACGCACACCGAAGCCTGCAATAAATGTACCGCTGTTGAAGGGAGTTGTCGTGGAGAATAGTAGACCGATTAGTAAGCTAAATTGATTATAGTGAAGGCAGGCAGAAGTCCAACCTCCAGTCGGACGCGGCGGGAGACTGGATGAGTTACCACCCTAATCATAACTTGACGGACAACCAGATGCAACGAGCTCCCCTTCCCTCTACCAATCTTTGGGTGCTTGAGAAGAGAACCATAGGACTATTGCGGCGATTGCATGGGAATCGCCTTCTACAATAGATGCAGAGAATAAGCGACCCCAAGTCTTGCATTACTGTGAGTATCGACTTGAGATATGATAGCGGTGAATTGAGTGTGACACTCAATGGCCACCCACGTGACGATAGAGATAGGGACCGCCCACGAGTCAGCGATCGGGTCGTCTGAGGGAGTAGATATGCCGCATACGGAATCTGATCTGGAATTACGCAGCGAGTCACGTCATGAAGAACACATCTAATCTACACTTTGCTCATAGGAGCTAGCCCTGCAAATTCGGCCATAAATGTCGATTATCTGCAAGTTGACAAGTTTTCGGCTGCGACGGCCACTCTTGTAAGATGGCTTGCATGGTAGGCGTAACATGGCACATTGCAAATACGATACGAGGGTAGACCAGGGATGGGGCAAAATTGAGATGCCAAAAATCAGGGTCCTGTGGGAATAATCCAATCGAATGCTATATTTGGTGCGTCTCTGGCCCAGCAGCCCAGTAAGCCGGCGTGGGAGTACCGTGGTATGCGGGCGGAAAGATGGGACTCCTGGGCAATCCTGCTTTTCTCTCTGCACAACTTCGTCAGCGTTCTGCGGTAGCGCCGATCGCCCCAACGTTCGGGTAGGCAGGTAGGGCAGGTCGAGGGCTGTTTCAGAATTGGCGAGCTCGACGATTGGCTACCAGCGGCTACCAGGGACACAACGGGGACGGATGACTGGCACCAGGGGTCTTGGGGCTTGCAGCTGTGGCCGCTGGACGTTGCAAGAGCAGAGACATGATTGCGTCGTGACCCAGCGGGCGATGACGTCGTGGCGGTCGGATCTGCAAACGGGCCCGGATGACAGGCCCAGGGTGCTAAGTTAACTGCTGTGGACGGGGCAGGGGGGGAGGGGGGGGTCAAGGGGGGTCAAGGGGTGGCCATGATGCCACGGAGCGCCAGGATGGTTCTGGAGCTTGGGGGGGACGTTGGGCCCTGGCTGGGGGGCCCGCATGTGGCTTGACGGGGACGCTGATTGCAGCGTTGGGCGGCCACTGACGTCTTGCACCTGGCGCGCTGTGGCTCATTCAGGGTTGACCCCCCTAGAGCACTACCCAGGCGTGCGGCGTGTGTCGGGGTGTCGGGGGGCCTATCCACTGGCTTGGCGGGGCCTGGAGGCGCCTGTCGGGGTTCTCGCTCGAATTTTTGAGGGGCAGCGGGCGGCGGGCAGCAGCACCAGCACCAGCACCAGCACCAGCACCAGCACCAGCAGCCGCCAAAGCCATGTCCAGGCCAGAGCGAAATCGTGGTCGTGGACTCCGAGTGGACAGTGGGACACGACACAAGACAGACGGACGGAACCACGTCCAGACAACATCGGCGCACTGGGACTGAAAGACCTCGAGCTCGTCCCAAGGCATGAATTAATTCGTGCCGTCCCAGACCCAACGCCCGGCCTCGTTTCTTTTTCACTGCCGATCCCCTCTGCTGTCTTCACGGACTGACTGACTGACTGACACCTGACTCCCTCCCCCCCACGCAACCGTTTGTCCAGTCCGTCGTCCCCTAGGCGCCGCCTGCCCTCCATCGCAGCCAGCCCGTCCCATCGATCAGTCGAGAGGGGCTTGGATCACCGTCTGTCGCGGCACCCGCTCTCCGATCTGCTCGATCCCCAACACCAGACACCAGACACCAAACACCACGACCCAATCTGCCCCCGCGAGCCTTCCCCAGGCTGCCAGGCTATTAACATGGCCGACACGCCAGACACTCCGGGCAGTCCTCCCCTCACTCCCGATACTCCAACCCCCGAGGAGCTGCCCGGCGATGTCCCCAAGAGGATGCCCTCGCTACGATCCGTCTCCGATCCCCAGAACCCAGGCCACCCAATGTCGGCCTCGTCCACGCCCCTGGGCGTCCTGTCCAACGCCCGACGGCCGCCCATCAACACGGGAATGTCTAGTAGCCGCAATCTCCCCGACGACCTGAGCGCCAAGATGCGAGCCTTCCACCTGTCCCGCCAGGGCAGCTCGCCGCTGAACTCGCAGCCCAACACCGCAGCGCCCCAGTCTCCCTCGACCGGCGCCCCCGGCGGCGGCCCCGTCATGGGCGGGCTACCGGGCAACATGCGCATGCCTGGCCTGAGCCCGGGAGGCCTGCAGCGGCCGGGGGCGCCGTCTTTCCCCAAGTCTGCGCCTTCAATTCCCGCAGCCGGCGGTCTCGCTGGCAAGCGGAAATTCGGGCTCAAACTGGGTGACATAGGAGGAGGGCCTTCGCCTGCCGCAGGCTCTCCAGCGCCTGGCCCCCCTGGCTCGGTCCCACTCCCACAGCCTGTGACGACCGGTGCCCCCTCGCAAATGAAGCAATTCGAAGAATACATCGACTCGGAGAAGGGATACTTGACCTTCAAGGGAAAGGCCATCATCACCAACAAGGGCGTCGAGTTCTCGGATGGCAATGTCTTCAGGATCTCCCTCGATGAGGTAGAGAAGCTGGACGAGCTGGGCAAGGGAAACTACGGCACCGTCTACAAGGTTCGCCATAGCAAGCCCAAAGCCCCGAGGTTCGGTCCTGGCTTGTCTGGCTTCAAATCGGCCTCCGTTGCCGGGCTGCCCACAGATAAGGACGTTTCGGATTTACCAACTGACCCCACGGCCGGCGGCACCAGCGGCAAAGTCATGGCTATGAAAGAGATGCGCCTTGAGCTGGACGAGGCCAAACTGGGCACAATCATCAAGGAGCTCGTCATCCTGCACGAATGTGTATCTCCATACATAATAGACTTCTATGGCGCCTTTTTCCAGGAGAGCGCTGTCTATATGTGTATCGAGTACATGGATGGCGGGTCCATTGATAAGCTCTATTCCGGGGGCATACCCGAGAGCGTCTTGAGAAAAATCACGTACTGCACAGTCATGGGCCTCAAGGAGCTGAAGGAGAAGCATAACATCATTCATCGAGATGTGAAACCCACAAACATACTGGCCAACTCGCGCGGGCAAGTCAAGATTTGCGACTTTGGTGTTAGCGGGAACTTGGTAGCAAGTATCGCCAGGACGAATATCGGCTGCCAGAGCTACATGGCTCCCGAGCGAATTTCCGGCGGTCAGTTCATGTCCACAGGGGCATCCGACGGTACATATAGTGTGCAGAGCGATATCTGGAGTTTGGGTTTGACCATTATCGAATGTGCCATGGGCCAGTATCCCTACCCACCGGAAGTCTCGTCCACAATCTTCAGTCAACTGAGCGTGAGTTGCCCGTGTACATGCAGTTCTGCGGGGCATGTTACTGACGTTTTCTAGGCTATTGTCGAAGGAGATCCTCCCGACTTGCCCACTGAGGGCTATTCTGACACCGCGCGCCAATTTGTTCATGGATGCTTGAACAAGGTGCCCAAGCTGCGGCCGAACTACCAGGCCTTGCTGAATTCCGAATGGCTAAAAACTCTTACCAAGCCCGAGACTATCACCGAGGAGGATGAGGAGTCAGCCGAGAATGACGCCAGCGCAGAGGCTCTTGCAAACGCAGCAGACAAGCTGGATGTCAGTCGATCGGGCACGGAAGACGCAGAGGTCGCCGCTTGGGTCAAGGACGTCTTGGAGAAGAAGGCGACTGGCCAATACGGCATCCAGGTTCCAAAGCCAGCTCTGCACGCTGCACCACTTGATGCAGTCAGCCCTCTGGCAAGCCCTGAAGCTCGTCACTGAGCCACGACCTTGATGATGACGTCACTCCATGATACTGGTCGACGAAGTACGTGGATGAAGAGGGACTTCGTGGCGGAGAAACAATCTGCGAACAGCAGGTCTTTCGCAGTGTGACACAGTTTTCTAGATCGCTTCTTCACTTCTCAGCAAACACATATAGCATCACTCGGCGTACAGTGTTCTTTGCAGCCCTGCCCAAACGCGAATGATCTCACTGGGCAGCTCTCCTTTGTTATGATCGACACCGAATAAAGCACAATCGACCCACGGCAGGGTTTCGGAGGATTTACATTATAGACGGCGTCCCTTGTACACGATATGGGACGGCGTAGAGGCGGTTTGGTTGAGTTTTTCCCGCCTGCATGTCAGAGGACTTTGTGAAGGAGGAAGCACATGTTGAAAACAGGTGCCAGGAGCATGGTACATGTGGGGATGACTGGCGAAGCATACGCAGGGGCCAAGCCTGATGGTTATGACGGGAGCATCAAGCGGGGAGTTACATACACGTGCATAAGACGGGAGGTCAGACTGTAAAAAAAAACAAAATCATTTCGCAAGATAACTTCCAAGCCTGGCAAGAATAAGAAAGAGCCTTGGCAAGCCAGCGATGTAATGTCTACCTCGAGAATTTCACCATGTCTTGAAGAAATTTCAAGTGGCAATATATTCCGACTGAGTCACCGTTGAGCCCGACAAGAAATCCTGACCCGACAGCAATAAGCAAGTTTGTTGGAAGCAGTATTCGATCGTGATTTATGGTGCATTGTCTTTTGAAACCATGTGGCCAGGATGCCGTTATCAACTGACCGTGAAATTGGAATGCTTGCTTACACTTGTCAGAGAGAGGGGTGCCCAAACACATGCTCCTTGCCTTTCCTGGCATTGTCATCGATTTACCTGGTCTTACTCGTACTACTGTCTGTGAGATTACGTCAAATAAGGGCGGTCTTGCACTGTCAACCCGTATTACCCAAGCTATGCTGCCCTAATTGAAGACCCCGAGCCTACTAACAGGAATAGCAAGGAACACTGCAGTACTAATAGAGTGAGGGGATCAAAGCTCAGACTGGATCATACACAATATATATATGACAATGTATGAGAACGATCGGTGCCAATTGAAATTTGAGGGATATGCTGATGTACCTCAAGCACTACGTGTAGCTGGCCTGGCACATACAACGTATCTTAAGGCAAGCCCAACCACAGATCCAACAACTTGGGATAGCTCGGCGTACCGAGCCCCGTGACCGGATCCCAACCCTCCACCGCCGGGAAGCCGCCGCTTCCGCAGTTCGCATTGCTCCCGTTCTTGATATCGGTCAAGGTATCCGGGTTAGCATACAGCACGGGGTTAATGAACCCCACGGAGGTCTTGCCGGCGGCCTGGCGCTCCTGGTTGATGAGGGTCAGGACGGCGGCCCACAGCGGCGCCGCCAGCGACGTGCCGAAGAAGTGGAAGTCGGTGCCGTTGTTGAAGGCGCGGAAGTTGGCCCCGTTGGCCGCGATGTCCGGCCAGCCCCGGCCCGCGCGGTTGTAGATGCCCCCGCCCTCGCCGATGTTGGTCGCGTCCGCGTTGGCCACGTACGAGGGCAGGCCCGGGTCGTGGTCCGCGAAGTAGGTCGCCAGCGCGTCCTTCTGGTACTCTGGGGCCGTGAAATAGTTGGAGAACCCACCGCTGGACGAGAAGCGCGAGGCCGGATCCGGCGCGGGTGCCAATGCAGTCTGCATTGCCGACTCCGGGTCATGGATGGTCTGGTTGGGCTGCAGCTGCGTGGCGCCGACGGAAGTGATCTGGGAGTTGGTCAGGCACTGTTGTATAAGCAAGACGGGCGGAAGAGGGAGACTCACGTAAGGGCATGAAGACACTGCGTCGGGGTTGTAGATTGTCTCGGTCAAGTTACCGCCCGACAGACAGCCGCTCTCGGTGTCATCGCCAGGGAAGCTTGCCACACCGTAGTCTCCGGATGCAATCAGGAGCGTTACGCCCTGCAGGCCGAGCTTCATGAACTCATCGCATTGACGTTGCATGTAATTCTTGGGGAGGTCATACTCAGCCTCGCCATACGATATTGAGATGACCTTGGTCGGGGTATAGACGCCGCACATCTCGGGATGGTCGTAGCCACCAGGCGCCGAGTCTGGGTATGAGGCGTCGATTCCTGGGCTGTCTCCTGTGATCCCGTAGGCACTGTAGTTGCAGTACGATCCATCCAGTGCGTCTAGGAACGTGTTCATGAAGCCAGGAACCCCTGACTCGATGTTGGGAATGTCATCGACCTGGTACACTGTGATCGTCTGCGGGTATACAAGAGAGGAGACAATGTCAATGTCAATGTCAGACTCCCCAGTATTGTACTCAGAGTCTTGTGGGACTGGAGCCTCACCGCCGTCAACGGAAGCCAGGGTTGGTGCTGTTCCTTGAGGAATGTACGGGGCGTACTTTGCGTAGAATAGGTCGAGGTCTCCTTGAGCGTACGTGTCTCCGGACTCATATAGCCCGACTGCGTTCCCTGGAAGCGCCGGATTGTGAGCTGGTATCCCATAGAGAGCCCGGTAGCATGGAGGTGTGAAGTTCTTGGCACATCCCGATAGGTCATCCCCGAGGTGCAATGTGCTGAGCGCCGGGTCCGCCCAGTTGTCGGGAGACGGGAGAACCTTGAACGGCTGGTTGCGCTTCCCAGCGCTTGAGAGGGACCTCTTCCGCATTGGTGAAGACAATTTGACACCGGGGCTGATGTAGTCGATGTGTCCCTGAACGTGCTGCGGAACGTAGTACTCGTCGCACCCAAGCCGCAATGTGCCCTTGTGATCGACCTCATGGTACTGTGTTTGAAATAGAGACTCTGCCTCGCTGACGGGCATGTCAATTGCGAGCCAGCCCTTGTTCTGGTAGTGTGTTATCCGACTCGCGTTGACTCCAGATTGGATAAGCCAATTGCGTACCGAGGAAACGCTCTCCTCTTTCGGCGCGAAGAGCTCAATGACCTCATCTCGGCTCAGATGATTACCAAAGTTCGGCGACGACGGGTCTGCAACGTCCATCAACCGGTCATAACCCGTCTCCAGATTGGTCTGTGTAAGTCCAATCCTGAGTGGGATTATGGCATCAACATCAGCTCGAGCATGCTTCGCGCTCAGGCTCCGTCTTCCGATGCCTGACGCGTGTCTCGACTCATGTAGCACATAGGGACTCGAAGGCAGACCATTGGCAGCCGAAGCTGCGAGCAGCATCAACGACGTGACCGGCTTCATTTTCTACAGCTATCAGACTGAATATATGCAAGCCACCCTGGCAGTAGAAAAGCACGATGAAGCTTATAGCAATCTTGGCTTTCCTTGGCGGGCGTACCAAGACTATTTACACGATCCCAAAGCCCGGAGCCCGACATTTCCGTGTTGTGATTTGCTGCAGATTTCACGATGCGACCTTAGCCAGGGGACGGTGGGGGTAATGGGGTCTTCATCTTTCCAAATACGGTAGGTTGATAACGCACGTCCACCGGACTGGGTAGTGATTGGCGTAACCATTGAAAGATCAAATTAGTCAAAGTCTGTGCACAAAACAATGAACAGGAGTTTATCATACTTTGTCAAGTTGGAGTTACTAATGAAGCATGGGTGAGGGATCTAAAGAACTGGTGAGGGTGTGCAGATTCCCTGATGTCACCTCTCGCTATGAGAACTGCAATGTCATCTGGGGAAGGCTATAGCCAACCACATAACTCCCGGAAAAGGCCAGCCCATGACGCGTGCGTATACGGTGACCCGATTGAGGTTCTTTTCCAACTTCGTCAGCTGCCCTCCTTCAAGATGAGCACAAACAACAGCAATTTTTTGTTTTAAATCCGCCGTTCAGGTTACTGGGCACACACGCTCTATACAAGTGCGGGGATCAATGCCAGTATTAGTCGGAATGAATCGAAACCTCTAGAGGCGTTCATCTCACTCTGGTCTAAACCTGTTCAGATGAGTGTAGCAACAGTGGCTAATATTTTTGGCATGTTCATCTATGAAACTACTTGGACCTTGATAGCATGTGTTCAAGAGAAAGTCTGGCTCGAGGAATAAAGCTCTCGCTTACAGTTGCCCCCAGTTCGATTGTGGAGTTCATTGTACTGGATCACTAGCAATTAATACATCCAAATAAGTCACATAGAGGGGGGATTAAACGAAGGGGTATCAAACTCTTCATAATACCATATTACCATAAACCCAACGCCCTTTCTCTTTCACACCTCTGTCACGTCCATAAATGTTCCTTGTGACACTGGTACAAACCAATTAATGAATCATGAGACCCAATAAAACTTTCCTCACACTTCCCACTTACTGGATACGAGAAAAGAAATACTAGTCGTAGCAAGAAAGTTCTGCCAAAAATTTAGACATATGTGAAATTTGAACGCGTCCGAGAACACATCTGTTCAACTTGTATAGCTATTAATCAACATCGCAAACGAGTAGCTCCATAAGCAGTGCGATTTGCAGGTTCCTGTGAGAAAATATGATACATTATATAGCAAAGAGCTCCGAGAGACCATTGACCGACTCCGATTTAGTTAAAAACACGACTGAGCTCATGCGCATACACTTAGTCAGCTGATGGTTGCATATGTTCTAGACCCTTCAATATCTGTGCTGGGTTTTCCCCCGTTGTCTTATCTGTTCTTCAGAGCACGTACAGTTAGAGCCAAAAGCTCCCATCCCGCCGAACAGTACACTTAGCGGCTTATCCACCCCAGTTTGGAGTATCTAGATCTTGGGTATGAATTATGGACTAAATATTAACGTAGTAGTTTCATTAGTAAGACTGCATATAGTCCCTGGAGGTCACTGAGAAGGATATGTGTCTAGCAGATCCTGCATATCGATAAAAGTTTGGGATGTGAAGAGGACGATAGCGCGTACTTACAGCGAAGCAGCGTCGCTGCCATCGGCTAATCCTTAATGCACCACGCCGATACTTTCGATCATGGCTATTATTGGATTTCATGTTCGTCAATGAACATACACAGAGATAACCACCTACTGTAGAATCCCAATAGCAATTTTGCGTGGCGGTCAAAGCCAACGAGCTGTGATCCACTATTACCTGCAACGCAACCCAAACTGCAGGAGCCCCACCCGCTTACAATGTTGGGGTCATTTCATTGCAAGGGTCAATGGCGCGGACAGCACAATCGAGATACGAGATGACGATCTTAACTGGACTCTGTCAACATCATAAGCAGCATTTCTTGCCATGGAAATTCCGACTCTGCATATCGGCCAATTATCCAGTCATGCTTGCATATGCTCCTATGGCGGTATTTAGCGACCTATTTGGAGGCTTGCTTGTGCGTTTGGACTATTTACATCGTGCATCTGCACGGTGTTCTGGTCATGACGTACTCTTGCGTCGTCATGGTGTCTATGGAAAAGAGCGGCAGGGCCCACAGCGGGAAGATTCGCTCGATCACCGATGTGCAGTCTGAAAACCCAACAGTGAAAAGTTCGAAAGTAGAGGGTGCAAAGAAAGTTATATATTGAGCTAAGCGCAGCTGATTAGCATCGGTCGGACGTCCTTTAGTGAGAATGATTCATACAATAGCAGTCGGTAGGCTAATAGATCTTCGGGCACTTTAATTATACTAAAGTTAGCCACGTCCTGGAGCAGGCTTTCCACCTTACCAATGGCCCGGCGTTCACCTGCGTGCTACCCATGTGCCACTTTAGACTTTCATGATCTGGATGGAACTTAGCATACGGCCTGTAAGTGAGACTGTTATTGGTGGAATGTTCGTAATATGCACAGAATATAAGGTTCGTCGAAATTATGCTTTCCCTCCTACTTAATCCGGCAAGTGGTTGGCCTGCACGTCAAATTCCCCAGGTGCGCATAGTTCACCGCCGAGATCGTAGCCAGGACCGCCGAAGAGCTGCGATGTAGCCCTACCGAACGAAGTCATTGTGAAAGCTCCACGCAACACGAACAGGTCGACAACTAATGTAACATAAGGGTCCAGGGTCGAGCGCATCATTCAATCCAGATTTACTCTTAAGCTAAGTGCTTCGGTATCTCAAGAGCAGATGCACCAAGCGTGGGTTAAATGACAATTTTTTCTGGCTGGTTGGCCTGCTCTTCTTCCATCGTCGAGGGCTCGCCGCGTTTGTTCTCGGAAATGACAGAAGTGATGCAAGCGGCCAAGACCTCCAGGCTCGGATTGAGGCTTGGAAATGCCAATTTGCGTCAGCCGGGCGGCCGATATCATCCTCGTTGGGGCGACGGGACCACGGCTCACGCGACAAAAACATCCCACGCCTCGTCCAATTCTCACTGGGAAAAGCATCTTCTATTTATGTTCTATCAGTGTAGCATTGCAGCGAACCCCACGTGGTTGGGGTTTGACGACTTACCCTTGCAGATAAGGATCCTACCCTAAGATGGCAGGTCTTTCGCTGTGGCACGGGTGAGGGACCCGTTACCGGGGGGCCGGCCACCGCTAAGGTTACCCGTCTCAACCCTCAGCTTCGGCGCGTATGTCGCTAAACGGAGTGTGCCGAGAGCGAAACCAGTTATCCACTGACGGCTCCGAATGTTAGTTTATTGGGCCAGGCCAGGGTCCGGCGTACTACATTGGCACGGATTTCGTGCTAAGGTGCATCCTCCACCATGATGTAAGCGATAAGCATGCACGAGTTGTTGTGATCAGCATTCCCTAACCTCGTATAATCTCACTCGCATCCAACTAGCAAGGAATGCTTTCCAGCTGTGCCGCTCAGCCCAACATGTCTCAGCTCGCCCTGTATATCTACTGCGTTCCTTCGACTGTTTCGTTTTCTTTCAGATCCATCTTGGGAGGCGTTGTGTAATTCATAACCTGTACGATGCGTCTCTCCGGTGCCTTGGTGGCTATCTGTGCCTCGGCCCTCAGCAAGACTGCTCAGGCCCAATGCGAGGAAGTTGTCCCTGGGCAGTACACAGGAACGGTCTTCCAGAACAGCCTTGCGAGCACGCATGCTCTATCGGAGATTGCCTTCTTCAAGATCAGAGACCCCTCGGGTGCCCATACTTGCACTTCCGATGGTGCCGCAGACCTCAGTCTGCTCACATTCCAGTCACTCAACACCTCTCAGCAACGGCCAGTCAACTCTGACCTCCAGCGGGCAGTGATCGTCATCCACGGCGCTAGAGCAGATCCGTGGAACTACCATGCTGGGATGATACAAGCCCTAGAACAGGTGGAGGGTGATGGCATCACTGCAGACAACGTTGCCATCACGGCACCGTACTTTCCAAACGACGAGGATGCCGGTACTGGATATCCATACAACGCCAACGGGGTAAGTCCAGCAGAGAAGTACCCGTCCCCAGCCTTGGCTTGGTATGATGATCGTTGGGCTGGCGGAGCCAACAACCAATACCCTCCGAATACACCAACGGTATCGGCATTTGATGTTTTGGACCAAATCATCCAGTGGTACGGTAACAAGGAAATGTTTCCCAACATCAAGCAGATCGTTGTTTCGGGGCACTCAATGGGCGCGCAAATGGTCCAACGATTCGCTGCCGTAGGGAAGACGCCTGCGCAGCTTGGCATAGATACGCCCGTCAGTTATTGGGTCGGCGATCCCAATAGTTACGTGTGGATGGCGACTGACCGCCCGCTGTCTACCGGCAAGTGTGCTGCCTACGATAACTATCGCGAAGGCTTTGCCAATTACCAGTCTTATGGAACGGAGAGGTCGCCGTCGTTGACGTATAACGAGCCCTTGGTAACAGCGGGCCGCGACGCTATCCTGCAGAATTACAACAGCAAGACCATTGCACATGCGCGTGCAACCAAAGATAAAGGGGACTATAACCCTGATAACGACTGCGTCACATACCCAACCGGACAGGACCGCAATGAGCGTTTCTTCGAATTCATAAAGCGATTTCCGGCAAAGTGCGAGGACCCAGCGGGTGCATGCCACACTGTGGACATCGTGGTCTCGACGCATGATGCCCCAACCATGTTTCGAGCGCCCGCTGGCCTGGCACGCCTGTTCAAGGACAATTGGAATGGTCTGGGCGGCCGTGCGTACGACTTTGGCTATCCTCGCCATGCCACATACGATGATCCCTACCCAGATCCAGCTCAGGCCGGACAAGCCATCGTTGGCAGTGACAGTACTGTCTATGCCGGGGGCAAGACATTCCGGGGCTGTTTCTCGGACGTTGATAAAGCGCAGAGCGTCGGGTCCTTGGCAGTATCGGCATACGTCGGAGACCTAAACTCTCGTACGTATTGCTCTCAGCTGTGCACTGATCGCGGCTACCCAATTGCTGGCGTGAGCTGGCAGAACTGTTATTGTGGCAATGCCCTTGGGAGCCAGACGGTGCAGGTCGTTTCGACGTCGTGTCAAGGAGGTTGCCCAGCCGGTGACGCATCCGCAACATGTGGTGGTCCAAACCGCCTGTCGGTATTCTCTAGTATCGACCTCTAAGCTTAATGAGTAATGATAGTATCTGTAATGTATCTTGTGTCATATGGGGCTCCTTAACTCTGAGTACCTGGCAACCAGCGCAGACGCCACCGGGCTGTTTGTCATGGTCTTGCCTTGAAGTCTAAGGGAAAATAAATGAAACGAGAGGATTTTCTAGGCCATTATAGCGTGCGCATCATACAGCTTGGACCGACCGGCTGCTCTGTGAAAGGAGTCTTGCTGTGTCTCGGTTCGAGGACTTTTCGCGACGAAACGGTAGTGGACTATCGCCCTGACGTTGTTCTCTCGAAGCGCACACACGTGATACGTTCCCCAAGTTCGGGAATACTCCAACTGCTCTTTGGGACCAGGACTACGGGTCACGTTGTTACACAATATCAATGGTTGCCAAGACAGCGTCGTCGTAGTCGATGGCAGTCCTGCAGGTCGGGATGTGGGAGGCTGGAGAACACAGTCCACGGCAGTTGCCATTTCACCCAGGAAGCCTCGCTGTTGGCACTAAACTAGCGGGCTGGAATGAAACAATATTACCGACAGTAATTGAGCCTCAAGTAGTTTGAGCGTCCCCAGGAGCCACGTAATTCGTCAAATGCCAAGCACGCGCGAGACCCGATTGAGCGTTCTGGGCCGTAAATAATTGTCGAAATGAGGTCTGACAGGTTCCTGTCTCGTTGACGCAGACATCCCAAGTCCGTTGCATCACCGCCCAACAGAGATAACGACGGGCTGAGCCAAGCTTTCCTAGTTGACTTGGACAACATTTTCGGCTGCGTGGGAGCAAGGGACGCGCAACAAGTGGATCGGCATTGAGTGCGGGGGATAGGCACTGTGAGCCTATCCAGTGCCATTCGATGTCATCCATGTAGATCTGGACGCGCTTTGAACCGCAACCGCTTGCTTGGCACCTCGCAAGATGAGTGTCGCCAAGGACGTCCTTTCGACCAGAGGAAGGATAAAAGGTAAGAAACCTCTGGCCCCAAAAGATGGTGGTTCTCCCATGCTACCGCGCCCTGTATTCAAATTCTCGAATTGAAAACTCGCGAACCCATATCCGAATTTCATTCTTGGTATCATCATGGTAAAGGCCAGCGCCTTCTCTGCCGTTTTGGCCTTCGCCTCCTTGGCTGTCGCCCATCCTGGCGAGCACCACACACCGGATCAGATCAAGCGTGAAGTCAGCGCAAGAGGGTTGGCTCATCATAAGATGACCCGGGCCTTGAACAGCTGTGCCGACACCCCTTCATTCCAAGCTCGTAACGCCCGTGCCCTCGCTCGACGTGCCGAAACAGCCAGGCAGCTTCGTGAGAAGCGCAACATCTCGCACAAGCCCATAAATATCGGTAAAAGAGATCAGGATGCCCTCGAGAAGTGGGTCGCCGTTGATCACCTTAACACTGATGGGTACACCCTCGACACGCCTTCTGACACTCTGTTCACCGGCAATGCTACCTGTGCTCTGGTAGAGGAGACCACTATTGGGCCTTATTTCGTCGCCGGAGAGCTGGTTCGAACCAATGTCACAGAAGGCCAAGCAGGTGTCCCTCTCCATCTGGACATGCAATTCGTCGATGTGTCGGATTGTTCTGCAGTGTCGGATATCGTTGTTGATATCTGGCATTGCAATGCCACAGGTGTCTACTCGGGTGTGTCAGCCACAGGCCAAGGAGGGCTGAACAGTACGTTTTGTCGCGGCGCCCAAATTTCAGACGACGACGGCGTAGTTCAGTTTGATACTGTATTCCCCGGGCATTACACAGGTCGTGTGACGCACATTCACATTCTCAGCACCAAAGACGCTAAAGTCCTGTCTAATCAGACCTACGAGGGTGGTGTGGCAACGCATGTTGGTCAGCTGTTCTTCGATCCGGACTTGGTGGCTTCAGTCGAGGCGCTTGACCCTTACACAAGCAATGCCCAGAGCATCACTGATATCCTATCCGATGGCATTGCAGCCGCAGAGGCTACCAGCGACTATGATATCTTTGTGGACTATGCTCTTCTAGGCGATAAGCCTACAGATGGTGTTTTAGCTTGGATCACTGTCGGCGTTGACTCGAGTGCGAACTACTCCGACTCGGCTACGCCCGCAGCTCACTATTACGAGGGCGGAGGTGTGGATACCGGATCAAGCATGGGAGGTCCGGGCGGTTCGGGCGGTCCGCCTTCGAACAGCGACGGCACATCTTCTACCTCGAGCACTACTGCTGTCAGTACTGGTACGGCTAGCTCCTCGGGGGCGGCCTCAAGTTCAACAACGACCTCGGGTGCCTCGAGAAGGTTGGCCGCGCCTTTCCGATTATTCTAATAGAATCAGTCTGCCTTCAGACACCGCCACAAAGCGAAAACAAAACGAATGCCAACGCTATACAATGTCATGTCCCCCAACTCTTGTGAACTATTGAATGGACGTCTGACGTAGATGATGATAATGGTGACTTGCAGTGCCTACCCCACGTGATGTATACTCGCTTAGAGGAAATTCACTCGTCAGGAGTACAACAATTGCAGTGTTCTTCCGAAAGGACAGGTTTACTTGTGATTAATCTGCACAAATCGTGAATAAGGTTACCCATATAGCTGAGGTCCTTTAGCAGGTACAGGTCTGGCACCCGCTCCACTGACTACACAAGTTCGAATTACGAACTTCATATGTATACAACAGAAAAAGACAATCACCGGTAGCAATGCTCATAGCTATCCCTGTTGAGCTTGACGGTGACTTTGCTACAATCAGGTTTGGAAGCTAGATGGTTATCACGACCTTCTTCGCAGACACACCTTTGCTCAACACCTCAACCCCAACTTGCACACTACGCAATCCATGTCCAACAACATGCGGTCTCGGCAGGGCCTGATATCTGCCTGCCCGCAAAGCAGTAGGAAGAAAGTCCTGGAATAATTTCTTCCCTTCCCTGCCAGCGTAGTCCGCCGCGAAAACTGTTCAATGGTCAGAAAATCCCAAGCGGTGTTCCTCAACTCAGGATTCTTACCCATTTTGGCTGAAACGTTGATTGGCAAGTCTTCTGGGGGAGGTTTGGTGGTTGCCACAAAGCCTCCACCAACTTCGGAAAGTACTTGAGCGACCGTGCTGATGATGTTACTCGGCAAACTGACCGCTATATGGCTGTCAGGGAAATGTCCAGCTGTTAATTGATATGCGAAAAAAGAAGCTTACCAGAAAACGCTCCTATCACCTTCCTTTCGGATTTGAGGGTCCGTATCAGGTCATTAATGACACTTGATGAGCTATAGTCAAAGACGACCTTTGCCCCTAACTTACGACAGTGGTCGAAGTTCCGAGTCGACGCAGTCGTCACAACATCAAAACCAGAGGCAACTGCTAGTTGAATTACAGCGCTTCCCACGCTCGAACTTCCACCCCAAACAAGGAGTGTCTTATCAAGACGCTCCACTTCCACACGAGGAAGGGGCAGAGCAAGATAACCCTCCTGGTAGAGCCCGGCTGCGGCGGTCGACAGAGCCAGTGGTATCACACACGCTTCTTCGTACTTCATGCTTTCCGGTATTGGGCACACTAGATCAGCGTGAACTATCGTGTGCTCTTGAAATGCGGTATTCTCAAGACTCTGCTTCAGCGCCTGTCCAAGGACCCGTTGTCCTGATACGAAGCCGGAGACGCCATCACCCACTAACAAGACCTCGCCTGCTAGATCATAACCAAAAATGAATGGCCAGTAGTCAACAAAGCTACCGGTGAGATGCTGCAGGCAGTCGAATGGATTCACAGCAACCGCATGGTTCCTGATGAGAACCTCTCCTGGGCCCGGCTGACGTAACTTGTGGACCCCGACCCGAACTTTTTCACCAGGCCCATCTACCCAAGCTGCATTATTAATGTCCATAGTAGGCAGCGGTATAACTTGAAGCGACGGGAAAAGTATAATCTTGAAGCCATGTGGTATTGAATGCGATTTGGCATCTGGATTTCATCCAGCTACCGAGTTCGAAGTCCGGGGCGCTATCCGACAGCGGCAGTGGGACAGTGGATCAACAACACCAGCCGCACTAGCTGAGCCACTGTTACTCGACGCGACCAAATTGATCAGGAGTCGGAATGTTAGATCTGACATCTTACCCTCCAGGCAAAACACAGGCAGGTGAAAACGTCTCCCAATATCGAACATTAATCATAGGACGATGGAGTTGAGCAACAAATAACACCTACCACTGCAGAGGATATTCCATTGCCCACTACCGACGTCATTACATCTCTATGTCCAAAAATAACAATCCTAACCGTTTTGCAGCAGATCGGTTCGTCATCGCCAGAAGTAGGCGTTTTCTGTTCGAGATGGCTGTCCATCTCATACCTCAGTGTACTCACCAGAAGTACGGAGTGGGGAGTGCGAAAATGACGAACTCGATTACTGCAATGGGCGCTATGAAACTCTCAGGTGAAACTTGGACGACAAGTACCATCGCAAACAGTGTTATAGCGGGAAGCCAGAATTTATGGCCTGCTTCAAATCATGACATGTAATCCTGTCGAGCTCTTCTGTGAACTAGGATTTTCATCAACACGCTCCAAACATCGAACCTGCCAAACACAAATCTACCAGTCGAGAAGGCTTTCCACGACATCATCGTCCGGCTCCTCGTCGTCGTAGTCCATCATTTCCTCGTCGCCCTCCTCCGTGCTTTCGTTGTCCTTCTTCATGTCACAACAGTAATCCTTCGCATACAATAGCTCTACTTGTCCATTCTCAATAATCTGCAACCGGTGGCGATACATGTGTATGAATGAAGACAGCGGGCGCTCCACAACCTCCCAAGCCAAATTGTGCAGTTGGCGGTCAATACACTAGATGACGGCCTTCGACGAGACTTGGGGGAATTCGGCTGTGTTGTGAAAGGATTGACAGCCGCCATTGATCCAGTCGTGAAAGCAGTGTTCACAGCGGGTGGGATAGCTGTCCCATCGATCAAAGACCTCCACGCTGAGTTGTTTGCGGACAAGATCAGTGATTTCAATGCCAATTTCCGATGTAACAGGTACGTCGACGATGTTCTCGGCGCCTGATTTGACTACTTGGTTCATCGTGTAGAGGTAGGAACCGAAGGTGTCGCGAGTCGGATCAATATACACGACTCCAACGCGGATGTTGAGCAGGGCTGAGAACTCTTCGCGTCTGTCCTGTAGACATTCATCGCTGAGATGTTCCAGCTCGTCGTTCCAACCCGCGCCACTTTCAAAGCTCTCATCTACCGTCTTGAAGGGTACCAACGGCACTCGGTTTTGGGGGTGTACGGTGAAAATTTCCAGACGTGTCGAGTAACGCGATAGCGCAACTCCTCTGATCTCCACATTGACTCGCTGGAGAGGTGACACAAGCGAACGCGTGGGGACGATTCGCTTCAAAGATGAATCGAAAAGGACAAGTCGATCTTTGGCTTCATCTTCCAGCACACAAGCCCACACTGCCAGTCGCAGCTCAAGTGGCATTTTCTGGAAAAACATGAACCGCTCCATGCGGCGGTGCTGAGAGTATGATCCCAACATCGTGGCATCCAGGCGCAGGAGCCGTAGGGAAGGGAGTAGAGAAGTCTGGCCACAACGTGGCTGCTATTAGATGACTCGTTGGGGATGATGGTGGTTGCGACTCCGGAAATGTGAAAAGCTTCCTGGGAGAGACGCTTGTGAGACGCTTTCGAGATCTCTACCAGGTCGATGATACACCCAACGAGGGTTTTGGGGTTGATGATGGTTGGCTGATCATCGTCGAAGGTGGGGTTGTGTTTGTTGACCTGCAGCCGGGACCATCAAACAATGAAGAATAAGATGGGATGGCCGCAGATCTTACTGGGACTTTTGATCAATGACAAAGAACGACGGCATCGTCCAGTGCAATCGATGTTGAGAAGAAAAGAGACGTTAGGGGTGCTATCTTCGCCTCGAAGAGAAGACTCCCTCCTTGAGGCTCTCGTACTCATTGACTGGGTTTCCGGCAGTGCTTGCGGGTGCGATGTGATGCTCTCTATCAGTTCATATCAGGCAGAAACTCACCTTGTAGATGAAGCTCTGAAAGTGTTACTTGGGCAGGGTAGTACCTCCTGTCACCAGTTCGAGAACGATCAGTGCCAGCTAGGCGTTGCAAAACTTCATTGAACGATCTGCGTTCATGGCTGACTCACGGGTTGATGCCTTGGTTTTTGTTTCACCTGAAAGATGCTATTTCAAAAACAATCCTTTATGGCTACAAATCAAAAGTATTTGGGGGTGTCAAACTCAATGGTGTGGTCAGTCTGCGAACAATCTTGATATCAATGGAGTTTTCGTTGAAATGATGACAAGAAAAGATGCGCAAATTCGATTTGCAGCAGTCGCATGTCTGTTCTGGGACATTTATGAAGGAAAAAATTGATTGAATCATTAAACTCTGTAATGATTAGGAGCTTAGACTTTGCAGCGGGACAACATCATATATCACTAAACTGGGTAAACGAGTGACTATGTATCTGAAAAGAACAGCTACTTCAGAGATGCACAAATGAGCCATAGCCCACATATATTAAAACATCTGCTGCTACCGATATGATCGCCCTTGATCAAATGTCGATACGAGATAAGCCACATATCATGACACCAGAACCGCTTCAGGTCATGTTTCAGCGATAAGAAGTCGCAGCTATCATTCTAACGCTTCTTGTAATCGCAATTACGTTAGGCAGTGTCATATTTGCTGTCGTCATTTCCGAGTTTTTGAGGATTGATCAGCACCGCCAGCGTGCAATACAGGTCTGGCGCGAGGAAGTTGAGAACGCCCTACTAAACCCATATCCGACGTACGGCACGATGCATCGTGTGGCTGAGTTTGAAAGGCACAATGAACGTTCGAGCCGGCAAGGTCGCCTGAGAAAATTCGACAACGGCGATGCAGCTGACAATGGGTA